>NC_086159.1:27803986-28107016 GCF_035149785.1 Candoia aspera
AAAAAGAGACGTTTTTGCTACACACATTTTTGTTGTTTATTCATTCAGTCACTTCCGACTCTTCATGACTTCATGGACCAGCCCACGCCAGAGCTTCCTGTCGGTCGTCAACACCCCCAGCTCCCCCAGGGACGAGTCCGTCACCTCTAGAATATCATCCATCCATCTTGCCCTTGGTTGGCCCCTCTTCCTTTTGCTCTCCACTTTCCCTAGCATCAACATATTCTCCAGGGTGTCCTGTCTTCTCATTATGTGGCCAAAGTATTTCAGTTTTGCCATTAATATCATTTCCTCAAGTGAGCAGTCTGGCTTTATTTCCTGGAGGATGGACTGGTTTGATCTTCTTGCAGTCCAAGGCACTCTCAGAATTTTCCTCCAACACCACAGTTCAAAAGCATCGATCTTCCTTCTCTCAGCCTTCCTTATGGTCCAGCTCTTGCAGCCATATGTTACTACAGGGAACACCATTGCTTTAACTATGTGGACCTTTGTTGTCAGTGTGATGTCTCTGCTCTTAACTATTTTATTGAGATTTGTCATTGCTCTTCTCCCAAGGATTAAGTGTCTTCTGATTTCCTGACTGCAGTCAACATCTGCAGTAATCTTTGCACCTAGAAATACAAAGTCTTTCACTGCCTCTACGTTTTCTCCCTCTATTTGCCAGTTATCAATCAAGCTGGTTGCCATAATCTTGGTTTTTTTGAGGTTTAGCTGCAAGCCAGCTTTTGCACTTTCTTCTTTCACCTTCATCATAAGGCTCCTCAGTTCCTCTTCACTTTCAGCCATCAAAGTGGTATCATCTGCATATCTGAGATTGTTAATGTTTCTTCCAGCGATTTTGATCCCAGCCTTGGATTCCTCAAGCCTAGCACATCGCATGATGTGTTCTGCGTACAAGTTGAATAGGTAGGGTGGGAGTATACAACCCTGCCATACTCCTTTCCCAATCTTAAACCAGTCCATTGTTCCATGGTCTGTTCTTACCATTGCTACTTGGTCGTTATACAGATTCTTCAGGAGGCAGACAAGATGACTTGGTATTCCCATACCACTAAGAACTTGCCACAACTTATTATGGTCCACACAGTCCAAGGCTTTAGAATAGTCAATAAAACAGAAATAGATGTTTTTCTGAAACTCCCTGGCTTTTTCCATTATCCAGCGGATATTGGCAATTTGGTCCCTAGTTCCTCTGCCTCTTCTAAACCCAGCTTGTATATCTGGCAATTCTCGCTCCATGAATTGCTGAAGTCTACCTTGCAGGATCTTGAGCATTACCTTACTGGCATGTGAAATGAGTGCCACTGTTCATAGTTTGAACATTCTTTAGTGTTTCCCTTTTTTGGTATGGGGATATGAGTTGATTTTTTCCAATCTGATGGCCATTCTTGTGTTTTCCAAATTTGCTGGCAAATGGCATGCATCACCTTGACAGCATCATCTTGCAAGGTTTTAAACAGTTCAGCTGGGATACCATCGTCTCCTGCTGCCTTGTTGTTAACGATGCTTCTTAAGGCCCATTCAACCTCACTCTTCAGGATATCTGGCTCTAACTCACTGACCACACCATCAAAGCTATCTGTCCTAACAGTCAGGAACCACGCTGAGACAAGGAATAGGTCTCTAGTGTTTTATTACTGCTACATTAGACAGAAAATCCTAACAAACTGAAGAAGCGTGGGAAAAACCCAGACAGATAAACCGCAAAAGTTAAGGTGGGTCTGATCTGTGTCTCTTTGAATAGCTGCTTAACTCCTCAGTACTCCGCATGCATTTTCCCCCGGATAGGGGCCCCCTCCTGCTCACTATCAGTACTCATGACACTATCCCTGATATTATTATCCTTCCTACACAGATCTTCAGTATATTCCTGCCACCTTTTCTTGATCTCTTTTTCTTCTGTTAGATCCTTGCCATCTTTGTTTTTGATCATACCCATTTTTGCCTGGAATTTACCTCCAATGTTTCTAATTTTCTGGAAGAGGTCTCTTGTCCTTCCTATTCTATTGTCTTCTTCCACTTCCACGCATTGCTTGTTTAAAAATAATTCCTTATCTCTTCTGGCTAACCTCTGGAATTTTGCATTTAATTGGGCATATCTCCCCCTATTGCTGTTGCCTTTTGCTTTCCTTCTTTCTTGGGCTACTTCTAGTGACTCAGCAGACAGCCATTTTGCCTTCTTGGTTTTCTCTTTCTTTGGGATGTATTTTGTTGCCACTTCCTGAACAATGTTGCAAACTTCTGTCCATAGTTCTTCCGGGACCCTATCTACTAAGTCCAGTCCCTTAAATCTATTCTTCACCTCTACTGCATATTGCTTAGGAATATTAGTGAGCTCATATCTAGCTGATCTGTGGGTCTTCCCTAATCTCTTTAGTCTGATCCCAAATTGTGCAAAAAGAAGTTCGTGATCTGAACTACAGTCAGCTCCAGGTCTTGTTTTTACCAACTGTATAGATGTCTGCCACCTTTGGCTGCAAAGGATGTAGTCAATCTGATTTCGGTGTTGTCCATCTGGTGAAGTCCATGTATAAAGCCGTCTCTTAGGCTGTTGGAAGAGAGTGTTTGTTATGCAGAGTGAGTTGTCTTGGCAAAATTCTATCAGCCTATGTCCTGCTTCATTTTGTTCTCCCAGGCCATGCTTACCTGTAATTCCAGGTGTCATTTGACTGCCCACCTTAGCATTCCAGTCTCCTGTGATGAAAATAACATCTCTTTTAGGCGTGTTGTCCAGTAGGTGCTGCAGGTCCTCATAGAACTGCTCTACTTCAGCTTCTTCAGCATCTGTGGTTGGGGCGTATATTTGGATTACTGTGATGTTAGATGGCTTGCCCTGAATTCGAATTGAGATCATTCTATCGTTTTTTGGATTGTATCCAAGCACTGCTTTAGCCACTTTACTATTAATTATGAAGGCTACTCCATTTCTTCTGTGGTCCTCTTGTCCACAGTAGTAGATCTGGTGGTCATTTGATGTGAAGTGGCCCATTCCAGTCCATTTCAGTTCACTGATGCCCAAAATGTCTATCTTTAATCTTGACAGCTCACCAATAACCACATCCAATTTGCCCTGGCTCATAGATCTTACATTCCAGGTTCCAATGCTGTGTTGATCCTTAGAACATCGGATTCGCCATTCACCACCAGCACAGTCGGCCGCTAGCCGTCCTTTCGGCTTTGAGCTAGCTGCGTCATCACATCTGGGGCTAGTTGAACTCATCCTCTGTTCCCCCCCAGTAGCATTTTGACCATCTTCCGACCTGGGGGCTCATCTTCCGATGGTATACCGACATATCTCTGGTTGTACTGATCCATTTAGTTTTCACGGCAAGAATACTGGGGTGGGTTGCCACTACCTTCCCCAGGGATCGCATTTAGTCTGACCTCTCTCTCATGACCTTCCCATCTTGGGTGGCCCTTCACGGTTTAGCTCATGGCATCATTGGGGTGCTCAAGCTCCAGCACCATGACAAGGTAACGATCCTTTGCTGAAGGCTACATGCATACACACCAAAAATAGAAGACAAAAATAGACACTATTTTTGATAGATAGACATTATTAGATTTAAATAGATTTCAATCCACTGACTATCTCCATGTAGTTGAGAAGACTCAGAGATGATCTGAGTGCTGTCCAGGGTGCTCACTGACTTTGGGAAGGTACAGGGTTCCTGCCTTCCGTTTTTAAGCTTCTTGATTTTAAAAGTTGGCTAGTGTTATCAAATAACCTATCCCTGTGCCACTTTGATGAAGATGGGTAACAGAAAAAATCCTATACATGTGCTTCCCCACTCCACCCTCAAATTACACCCATTGATCTACCATTAATGGTGTGGATAACATTCTGGGTAGGAGAGGCAATCTTTTGGTGGAGAACTCAACTTCCCTTCATACTGTGTGATAGTCTGGAAGTTGTCTGTTTACATAAAGACTAAATTTATGGATGTGATGTTATGTAAAAAATATAACTGTTTTCCAAAGCATAAGCTAATATTTCTAGTCTCTTGACTCTAACCCACTTCACCTGCAGTCCTGGAGTTATTCCCAGTACTGGCTGGAACACTGTGTGAAAGCATTTTTTTTTTTTTTTTGAAGAAATGCCCACAAACTTCAAATCAACCTCAGGAATTTTTTTTTTAATCTGTTCAAGTGTATCTGATTTTTGGACACTGCCTGGACAAGTCCCTGTAGTTTTCTTGGCAAGACTTTTCAGAAGTGGATTGCTGAGAGAGAGCGACTGGACCAAGGTCACCGAGGTGGCTTTGTGCCTAAGGCAGGACTAGAACTCATGGTCTCCCAGTTTCTAGCCTGGTGCCTTAACCACTACACCAAACTGGCTCTCACCTCAGTAATGCTACTAACTAAATTATTTTCCTGGACCCTGCAAGAGTAACTGAAATCTAACCATGCTGCCATTCTTCAGACAGGCCATAAACTGGATGGAGAGACATTTATAAATTGTTCACGGAAGACATCTAAAGCTTATTTATTTGTTCCCAACTATTATTCTGAGCTCCACCACAGTATCACAGTTACAACTGAATACATCTGATCAAATTAAGAGATCTCCTGCAGAAATACAGATGTTGGCAGATTGAGGAATCCTTCTCTGATCTCAAACTGCAATCTTAATGTTATAACCAAATACTCGATTTGGCAAAATATAAGGCATACAAGATAATCTTCCTATTTTTCCATAGTGTGAACCCAGATTTTACTCCAGAGGACCAGTATTCTCTCCTTCTTTTCCTAATGTTATCAATCAACATTTGAAAGATCTTGAGTAATGATACCTAAGATCAATAATACCAGTCATTCCAAAACATGGGCAATTCATTATAAACAACGTGTACCAGACAAATTCACTTCTTGCACAGAAGCAGGACAGACAGAAGACTTAAGACAGTAGGGATAAAAACTAAACACAGTTATTTCAGTAGCTGACATTTTTAATAGTACAGGATGAAGGGACAATAGTTTCTGTCATTGTTTGGCTAGTTTAAGATGAACAGGGTTCCCACCTAGCTGGATTCTTTCTTGGCAGATGTTTGTCGTATCTTTAGTTGAAGAACAATAGTATGGAAGCCAAGAGAAGGAGCATGTGTTAGTATTTTTGCTATTTTTGTACATTCTAGAAGGAGTGTGTTTTGCAACACCAATCTTACAATATGGCATATGCATCTGCGTTAAAGGCATTTCCACTTTTCTTACTGGGATTCCTTCCTTCCTTCCTTCCTTCCTTCCTTCCTTCCTTCCGTCCGTCAGTTACACTTGCCTTAATTCAAACCAGAGGTCTGCTGTTGCATTTGAACACACTATTATTGATGCATTTAGAGGTGGACTTTATTGCCAATGTCCAATAAGAGTAACAGTGGTCAACAGCCTTCAGTGGCATATTGTACTTGTTTACAGCTGGTTCTGGTATCTGCAGACTCTTTTTTAAAAACCACACACAAACACACATTTTATAGCCAAGTGTAATAACAGGATTCAGCAATATATGAACCAAGAACTACCAGAAGTACCAGCTGGGTTTCGAAGAGGCAGAGGAACTAGATATCAAATTGCCAACATTCACTGGATCATGGAGAAAACAAGAGAGTTCCAGAAAAACATCTACTTCTGCTTCACTGACGATGCTAAAGCCTTTGATTGTATGGATCACAACAAACTGTGGCAAATTCTTAAAGAGATGGGAGTACTGGACCACTTTACCTGCCTCCTGAGAAACCTGTATGTGGGTCAGGAAGCAACAGTTAGAACTGGACATGGAACTACCAATTGGTTCAAAATTGGGAAAGGAGTACAACAAGGCTGTATTTTGTCACCCTGCTTATTTAACTTATATGCAGAGTACATCATGAGAAATGCCAGGCTGGATGAATCACAAGCCGGAATTCAGATTGCCAGGAGAAATATCAACAACCTCAGATATGCCGACGATACCACCCTAATGGCAGAAAGTGAAGAGGAACTAAAGAGCCTCTTGATGAGGGTGAAAGAAGAGAATGCAAAAGCTGGCTTGAAAGTCAACATTAAAAAAAACTTAAGATCATGGCATCTGGCCCCATCACTTCCTGGCAAATAGAAGGGGAAGAAATGGAAGCAGTGACAGACTTTATTTTCTTGGGCTCCAAGATCACCACAGATAGTGACTGCAGCCATGAAATTAAAAGACGCTTGTTCCTTGGGAGGAAAGCTATGGCAAACCTAGACAGCATATTAAAAAGCAGAGATATCAACTTGCCGACAAAGGTCCGTATAATCAGAGCTATGGTTTTCCCAGTAGTAATGTACGGCTGTGAGAGTTGGACCACAGGGAAGGCTGAGTGCCGAAGAATTGATGCTTTCAGACTATAGTGCTGGAGAATAATCTTAAGAGTCCCTTGGACTACATGGAGGTCAAATCAATCAATTGTACAGGAAATCAACCCTGACTGTTCATTGGAAGGACAGATACTGAAGCTGAAGCTCAAATACTTTGGCCACCTAATGCGAAGAGAGGACTCACTGGAGAAGACCCAGATGCTAGGAAAGACTGAAAGCAAAAGGAGAAGGGGACGGCAGAGGATGAGATGGTTAGACAGCATCACCAATGCAATGAACTTGAATTTGAGTAAACTCCGGGAGACAGTGGAGGACAGAAAGGCCTGGCGTGCTATGGTCCATGGGGTCACCAAGAGTCAGACACGACTTAACAACTGAACAACAACAACAAAATAGCAGTTGGAATGAACAGATGCACATTGCATTCTTATTTTCAATATATATTATTTTTTTTCTTCAGCTGATTAATAGTCTTATTCCAAAGGAAATGTGATAAGCACCAGGGAAGCAGAAGCTAAATTCATTTTATTCCTGCAGCCATAATAGTGCTTTGATGTAATCAATTTTAAAGGGTAAAATGGTGTGTGCTCAGAGTATTTATTTATTTTTATTACTTTTGTTTATCTTTTTGCACTGACATATGGAGAATGTAGAAGCATCTGTAAAGCATGACATATACGGAAGGAAGAAAACATTAGTTGTGTGTTTCAGAAAAACTACGAGAGTCAGGATGTGGGGGTTATAAACTCATGAAATCCAGGACCTAATGTTATTCAACTGCACAACTGTAATCAAAATTATTAAATGCTTCAGGGTTACAGTCCTGGACTGGAAGAGAAGTGCAAACCATTCTTCCTGGTTCAGGTAAAGCAGCCATCTGGCTTGTACTAGAGCTGAAGTAATTACTTGAAGTGAAATCTGTGAGGGAAGCATTCCAGTGCATGACTTGTTCCCACAGCCTCAAATGATAGTGTCATGCTTTGTCTGAACCAAGCTATTATTTAAAGGAAAGGAGCGCCTGGAGCTTTTCTTTCTTTCAAAATCCCTGCTGATAGAATCTATTGCAAGAGTCTCACTTGAGCTCTAGTTGTCTTTCCCTTCAGTGAAACACCGAACTAAGAACATGGCATCCATTGTAACAGATGGAAATGACCATGCAGGTGGTAACAAGCCACTTCTTAAAGTTAATGTCTAAGCACAGGGCTCAATCAGCATTTTTCCCCAGGGCTTTCACTTTAGAGATGTTCAACTCCAAAAAGTAGGTGGAGCCAGGAAATAATTAAACTTGATTTCATTTCATTTCAATTTAATTTTAATTGATCACTAAAATAAACTCTCTGAATATTTAATCATTTCCTTCTTCCACTGCATTAAAATTACAATTCAGTAGCACCTTCTTTTAAGGAGGTCTAGAGGATACACCAAGACTTCAGGGAACCACACAACTATCAGCACAGTTTGTACAGCCCTACTAAGGATCAAAAAAGGATTTTGCCCAAACTGGAAATCTGCCATTCATGAGATACTTGGTCTGGAGATCAAGACTCATCCATGCATCTATGGTAATATGCTTTCCTTCCATCCTTGAACTGGGAGGAAAGTATGATGGTATTAAAAGCACTGCCTCATAGTATAGATTTACTATGCCTCAGCAAATAGGTTTGGTCAGTGTGGTACACTGCATTGTACACTGCACTATACACTGCAATTCAAGGTAATTTCAATACAGTTGGTGGAATTCCTGCCATTCTTCCCTTCCCCATCCAGCAGCATCAATTCATGGGAAAGCTACTACCAATCATCATGCTTCAAACTGCCTGCCTGGCTACTTCATGCTTCCTCTTAAATCGGAGCAAGTCTCTAATTGCCGTTCAAGATGGATTCTTATCACCCCAAAGTTCCTCTAGGAGAGACATTAAATAGCACATGAGGCTAACTCAATCCAGCTGATTCCATGTAGTTGTTCTCCAAATTCCCAATTAAATTAACATCCTTGAATCTTAATTAGCATGCAAGGTAGAGGTTGCCTTAATAATGGATATAATAATGCACAATGTTAAAAATAATCATGCTGTGCCCTTCCTGCGTGACACATATAAATTCCCTTCAGAGAGACAGAGAGAGAGAGAGACATGGCAAAGGCCAGCATCAGCTGAGAAAAGGAGGGTGCTTTGGGCAAAGGGAATACAAAGGATTAGGTAGCCAAATTATAAAACAAGGCAGGGAAGCGTTGCCATCTCAGCACTTATTGTCACCCATGGAGTTGCTGCATCCATAGGGTTATAACTTACGTTCTCAGAATGAGTGTTTTCAACATCTTTGTGGGAATCACAAATTCTCCTTTGAGGATTAGAAGAAGGGGTGAAAAGGCAGGTTTTTTAATTCATTTATTCCATTTATATCCCACCTTTTCCTCAAAGAAGCCCTCAAGGCAGCTATTGATTTCAATTTTAAAACATCTAAAAATCATAATTTACTTTCAAGAAAAAAAATTAATCCATAGTTAAAAGTCTGGCAAAAGAAACTTGTGTTTAGAGAATTATTATTATTATTATTATTTTAAATTTATATGCTGCCTGACACCCAGCAACTCCAGGCAATTTTAAAACATACAGAGAATGGGAGCTAAATGCAATTCCCAAGAGGATGAATTCCCTAGCTTGGAAAGTGATATAGGAGATGGATTATTAGGCAGAGGAGTGACAGGGATGGTCAAAGAGGAGATGGAGACTACAGAGAAAATGGATTCTTCGCATCTGTCTTTACTAAAGATCTAGGACTATAATTGAAGCCTGTAGTAACTTTCTCAGAAATGGATTTGGAACATCTAAGCCAGGGTTTCTCAACCAGGGTTCCATGGAACCCTAGGGTTCCATGAGAGGTCACTAGGGGTTCCCTGGGAGATCACAATTTATTTTAAAAAATATATTTCAAATTTGGGCAACTTCACATTAAGGAGGTAAGCTTCATTCTTTAGTTAGTTTAAGAGCACTATTAATGCATATATACAGGCCCACACATGAAACAAATATAATAATTTTGTAACTTCTGGCCTATATTTGAGCCTGAATGTGCAGGGGTTCCCCGAGGCCTGAAAAATATTTCAAGGGTTCCTCCAGGGTCAAAAGGTTGAGAAAGGTTGATCTAAGCAAACTGAGGCAACACAAGAATCTATTCCAGTAACAAATCATAGGTCTTGGTGGTATCCAAGAGATCTTAAAGAACTCAAATGTGGAACTTTTGACCTTCTAACAAAAATGTGTAACTTGCCCTTCAAATCAGGCTCAGTGCCAAATAACTGGAAGTTAGGTTATATGACACCATTTTTTTTAAAAGCAGCCCAGGGGAGAATAGAGACACCAAAGGCTAGACAGTTTAATGTCCATTCTGAGCAAACTAATAGAAATAGGATCTTGACTTAGGGTTAAGTGGTGACCTGGCCAGGTTTACAAGTGATACTAAACTGTTCACAATGGTGAAAATCCTGGAATTCCAAAAAGATCTCTTTAAATTGGATGAATGGTAAATCGAATGGTAACTGCAGTTCAATATAAGCAATGCATACTGGGCCAGTTTGTTATAGTTAAAGCCCCAAGCTAGAACCCAGGAGACTGTAAGTTCTAGTCCCACATTTGGCATAAGGCCAGGTGTGTGACCTTGGGCCAGTCACTCTCTCTCAGCCCTAGGAAGGAGGCAATGGCAACCCATTTCTGAAATCTTGCCAAGAAAACTGCAGGGACTAGTCCAAGCAGCCACCAGAGGTCAACACTGACTCAAAGGCACCAAAAATAAATAATAAATACTGGGCCAAAACTCCCACCCTCTACACACATACACACACATACACACACACACAGAGTTATGGGTAAACTAGAGAAGTTTTAGTTGTATACAATTAATCAGGAAAAAGATCTTGAGATCATAATGGATAGCTCAATAAAGATGTGAACCCAGCGTGCGGCAGCTGAGAAAAAGGCTAATTTCATGCAAGGGATCATTAAGAAAAGGACTGAAAAATGTAATGCTCTTATGCATATCGGCCTGAATTTTGAATACAGTGTATAATTCTGGTTGCCACATTCGAAAAAAGGTATACTAGACCTGGAAAACATGCAGGAGAGGACAACCAAAATGACGAGGGGCTTGAAATACTTCCCCTACAAGAACAGCTAGCACATGTGGGATTCTTTAACTGAGAAAAAAGACACATCAGCAGGGACATGATCATGGTATATAAAATCACGCATGGCATGAAGAAATTGGATCAGGCTCATAACAGACATACAACAGCAGCTTCTAAGCTTTCTCCACTGCTGTAAAATCACCAGCTAACAATAGAGAGCTACGGTTGCAAGAATCCCTGCTATTAAGGGATTAAGGCAGCTTATTTTATTTGTTTTATTTTATTCATTTATTTTATTATTTTATTTATATGAGCACATGACTGATATAAATAGTCATGTGGGCCTTAGCTTTTTCCCTCTCTAGGTCATTAGCTGTTCTTCTGCCTAAGTTCTCAAGCAGCTCAGAAAATAAAATAATGGAACATAGGATAACAATGGAACACCCTGAACTCACTATGAAGCAAATAGAATCTCTGCCTCTGTCTCTGTCTATATTTGCTCTGGGGGAAAAAATTAATGTATTATTGAATACCAGACAGCACCAGATTAACCTCCATAGGGTCAATATTTCAAAGAAGGGCACTGCCAATGAAAAGGTCCTTACCTATCTATTTCCTTTCCGTCAATAAGGGACAGCTGCCCCTATCTATCTCCCTGACCCCCTCATGCTTTCTCTGCCTCTTCTTCTCTTTTAGCTCAGGTACCATTTTTCAGCCTACTTCTTACTTCCTAACCATGCCAGCTCTCGGATAACATCCTTTGCAATCTGAGATAGGGAGGTAGATAGAATTTTTCCAATCTAATTTAAGTCTCAAAAAACAGAGTCATACCGCCAGCCTTTCCCAAATGGAAACATACTTGCCTTGATGATCAGTCATGGGGATGGATTTTTACCCCAAATATGTATTTGATTTAATTAATTTAATTTATTCAATTTAGGAACTGCTCAACTCCAAACCGACTCTAGGTGGTGTACAATAAAACCAAATACGATACAGGTAGTCCTCGACTTACAACTGTTCATTTAGCAACCATTCAAAGTTACAATGGCACTGAAAAAGTGACTTGCGCCCAGTCCTTGCACTTAAGAATGTTGCAGCATCCCTGCAGTTACGTAATCAAAATTCAGGCACTGGGCAACCAGCATGTCGCAGTGCCCTTGAGGTCATGTGATAGCCATTTGCAAGCTTCCCAGCCAACTTCCAACAAACAAAATCAATGGGAAACCACATGATTCACTTAACAACCATGCGATATGCTTTAAAACCATGTGATTCACTTAACGACCACCACAAAAAATGTCATAAAATTGGGTGCAGTGACATGATGCTTTGCTTAATGACTGCACTGCTTAACAATGAATTTTCTGGCCCCTATTGTGGTCATAAATTGAGGACTACCTGTAGAAAACACAGTGCAATAGTTATAAAAAGAAATAAGAAAGGAATATAGAACAAGACCCAAGTTTAACACCCATACCCTCAAACAAATCCAACAGGGGGCCAAACCACCCTAGCCTAAAGCCTGAGAGAACAACCAGGTCTTTAAGGCTTTCTTGAATGCATGAGGGTGGGAGCCACATAGATATATCAGGGAGATGTCAGTCTTGTTTCCAGGATTCAATCTACAGATCAGCCACTGAGTCAAATAACAAGAGACACCACTGTTGTACTGCTAGGAGCTGCTCCTGGGAAAATAGAGGATGAAAGTGAAAAGTCCACTCACTTCTTGCTCAGGATGTTGAGGCTCTACCATGTGATAGGTTTGGTACATGGCACCACAATATTTTGCTCCAAGCTTTATTAAGGGACACAGACATCTTTTCCCATGAGAAGGACCTCTTGGAGATATCCTGCGATTCATGTTATCTTTGTCTTTGATACATAAATCCCTTTTTTTTATGGATGCACTTCTTGAAAAAAGAAATGAAATGGAAAGTGTTCTCCAGCTCAAGCTTTAATCTGATATTTAATTTAAACTGGAGAAGAATGTGTAGGCTTTTATTGCTTGCCTCGGGGTTGTACTGAGCCCCCAAAATTGGTTTCTGAGCCTAAGTTTGGCAAACTCTGCCAGGATTTCAACTAAGCAACCTTTCCCTGCCTCTGTTTCTTGTAATCTCATGCCTTGTGCTCTATTTAGTTTTCCTTCCTCTTTCTCTTTTTTGGTCTATTTTCTATTCTGGGGCTTTCTTTAAGCCTCCTTATATCTAGGTTCTTTTTCCCTTTTCCTCCCTATAGCCTTGGGCATATTCCCAGCACTCAGCTGAGTTAATCTGGATAAATGGACGCCACTCCCACTCATCAAAGAAACTGGATTGAATTTTACCATGAAGTTTTGAACCTTCTGAATCACACACACAAGTTCAGCCAGTTAGACTTCACAGTCACAAGTATCCAAACACTGTTGGGCTTTTTAGATTCATGTTGACTAATCAAGGCCATTTGTCTCATGGATATAAAATCTGGAACTAATAATTATGTTTTCTGTGGTGTTCTCCCCACCCCACCCGCAATTCCTAACAGATGCAGTTGCCTTTCACAACCTTGAGATTTAACTTCAGCAATGACCAGAGAATGGTATAGCTTTCTGTAAGAGTATAGAGGGTGGCCTTGATGAACAGCAGGAAGATCCATTATCAAGGCAGCAATCAGGTAAACATGGCTTGAGCCCATACCAAGAAAGAGATCTACAGAAATATCTCAGACAGCCACCCCACTCCCTAAATTCATATGAAAAGAGGGAGGAGGGGAAGCACATTCACGCATGCAAAATTCTGTTACTATAGCTGTTCTAACAGACATAGTTTTGGGCTCACACGGTGTCTGTTTCTTAGTCTGGTCTACCTTATAGGCTAATACTTTCTTCCATGATATTTATTGAAAGGATGCCTTGCCTTAAAATATAAGAGGTACATCACTAACATTATTCATTATTAATACAGAAGTTTCAGTTTCATTTTAATTTGTTCCTTTTACCAATGTACCTATTATATTAGTCCATTTGTTATTTGCCCCTGTTTTGTCAGGCTAGGCCCTAGAAATTTTTACTGTCTGTACAAACGATGGTATCAGTAGTCCAATAAGTATGGGGAAGAAAAAAAAATAGAATTGAACCACAATGATTCTGTGAGCAACTTTCTTCAACTTGGTGACAGCATGAGATCTCTGGGGACTAATTCCAGGTTGGAGAAACTGCGGAAAAATTGGGTCTAAATACAAGAACTTGAAATTATCATGATTGCAGAGTATCTTCTGGGCAAATGATGAGAGAGATTTTGGCTAGGATTGCCACTTTGCAACAGAGGCACTAAATGTGATACTTTATAAAGTAGAAAAAAAGTGGTGGTTGTAGTAACTAAGTCAACCACTGCTGACTCTGCTATCTTAAAACTCCTTTTTCAACACCTTCTATTGTAATTATCTCTGTTTCCCCAGAATAATGCTATGTTGTTGCATTGCTTTGTGGGAAATAATGGCAGCCAGCCAGCATTCCTTGAAAAAGCACCCACCTATCTCTTCCTTGCTGGAAAAATCACATGCTGCCACATCCAGGCAGCAAAAAATAGGAAAAAGAGGAAAGAAGAGTAACTACTAATACTTGGGATCTACTGATCAGAGAAGCCTTTATCAAAGGCCCATTAAGTTGAAACCAATCCTATCTCCCACCCATTCCCTACATGGCTCTGCCTTTCATCCCTATTTCATTTGCTCTTCAGTTGTATAGTCAGTATAGGGATCAAAATCTTAGCTCATTCAGGTAAAAGGTAGAAAGCGTCATCTCTGCCTTCTCTCTGACAAGCAGGAAATTTAAATGACAATTACTCCTAGTAGAGACACTGGCTGCAAATTAAGATTCTGGTTTAAACTCAGGAGTAAAAGTGTTCCACTGCCTCACAAATGGACATTTCAGCACACAAATGGTCTGAAAGACAAGAAGAGATGGTGAGATGAATGGTCAATGGTTCATATTTGCCTGGGAGAATGGAATGATGGGGCATTCAGAGATCCTCTGAACAAGGAGATGTATTTTTTTTTTGATATAGTAAGTGGCATTTAAGGTATTGTAGAGCGGGATAATTTGGGCTTCAGACACAGCAATTGCAGACCAAAATGATGATGGAGGAGGAGGAGGAGGGGAGGGAGGGAATATGTGAACCAATTGCCCACTACTGCTATTCTGCTTATAAAGAGAAGGAAAGGCTATCCACTTTGACTATCAGTAGAACCAGAGAACATGGAGTTAACTATTTTCTCCCTTCCTAGCATGCAGGATGAAAGCAGGTAAAAAACCCACGGATCTTGCATGTTCCAAGAGAAATAAGCTTCATTAGCCTCTACTTGCCTCACTGGCCTTCCAACACACTTATTCCAGCCTACATCTAGGCTGAAATTGCCAAAGGATTTGTAAATCATGAGGAGGAGGGGAAAAAGCATTTAGAAAAAAAACAGCACCATATACAGTGACTGCACACTTTGTATCTGTATCCAGAATAATGATCTCAGTGTTTTATTTTCATGTGCATCACTTCTTTGTTCCTAATAAGGAATAAATAATCAGACACTGTCAATAAGTCCTGGAATATCTGTGAAGCATATGGAAATGAAACTGTATCTTTGGCACCTCTGGAGTGTTGCCTCACACCCAGGCCTGTGCCAACAGAGCTTTGCTGCTCTCAGGAACACATGAGGAAGGTTGCTGAAGGTGACAAAGCACGCAGGGCCAGGCTGGGCTGGGCTGGGCTGGGCTGGGCTGGGCTGGGCTGGGCTGGGCTGGGCTGGGCTGGGCTGGGCTGGGCAAGATGCTTGGTTCATTAATATTAGCTGAAACACTGAAATCCTCCTCATCTACAGTATACAAGAATTATTCTGTCTCCAACCATGACCATCTCTTCTAGCCACCCATGGGTACTTATGGTTGCGGATTTGGCAACATCATCTGAAAGATCTTAAGATCAACATAGGGCACAATACTTCTTGACTGTCTTGGGATAAACTACTGAGACATGGGCTAGAAACTGACACTAACTCCAAATTCTCAGATTCTTGACCTGAAAGGTGAAGGAATAGCTGCTTCAGGATCAACTATAATCTCACTGATATTCAGCATTTTTATAAGATCATGTTCCTTAGTTGAAGTAAAAAAAAGAAGAACCCTAAACAAAACAGTTCTACGGTCCCGTTACACAACAGGAACAGGAACATCTCAGTGATGTAACAATGGAAATTGGAAATGATTAAAAATATAATCCAGAAGTATATTCTGGACCATGATGGATTTATACTGCTTACCTTAAGAAGCTCAAAGCTTGTTTGAAAAGAAATGTGCATGGCTTGAACATTATAAAATCAGATCCATAAAAAATTACTATTAAAAAAAGTAAACATGTTTTAAAAAATGATAATGAGCTCTATATCAATCACTTATTCCCTGTCCAACCTATATCTTTCAGTTCTCTGAAATACTCAAAAACCAATAGAATACTTTCCAAATGGTGAAAAGTATTTGAAAATGCAGGCTTTAAAATAGCTTTTAGTGGAATAGACACACAAGTGAAATTACACATTTATTTCTGTTTCTCATATAAGTTCCCATTACTTTCATTTCTTCCTCTGCCAGTCCCTTCTTAAATATTCCACCCCACCTCTTCTCACATCACTAAGAAGGAAAAAAAAGATTACCCAGATTTAACTGTTGATGGATGGATGGATGGATGGATGGATAATTCCAACATAGAAGGAAGATTGCAGACTAGATGGTGTGTGCCTTCTCAATCTCTTATCCAAATGGTCTTTATGGATGGACAATTTCAAAACCTTTGATTTCTCCCTTTTTTTTAATTGCAAGATTTTATTCATTAAAAATTTCTACAAAAAAAATTCTACAAGACATATATACAAAAAGATTTAAAAACTTTGATTTCTCCCTTTTATGAGATTTTTTATGTTTATATTACCACAAAGCAGAGAAAGTAAAGTGACTTGTATTTTCTCCAACCAGTTCTTACTGCTAGACTATCTTGTACAAGGATCTGCAGTTTCCCTGATTTCCAACATTTCAGTTAAACCCAAGGAGAAGACATCACAAGGGATGATGTCCTATTGAGGGAACTCCTCCCACTGAGTTTTGCCAGTAGTAGAGCTACTGTCACTGCTGAGAGGGAACCTTGCTGTTGAGGGACTTTTAGAGAATTGCTCCTTTCTATAGAAAGAGTCAGAGAAATTATCCACACAATTTTTCTATACACAAATCTGATGAAGAATTTCAAAAGGCCATCAGTCTCCAGCTCTGCTAATTAGACCTTCAAATACAGTGCCATTTTCTATAAACTATGACACATGACCACAATATCTTGACTGCTTGGCATCTGTCCACTGACTATGTACTGCATCCCTCAGAGCTTCTGCCATCTTTCTTCATTTTCTACACTCTGTGCTTATATCTCAGTTCATCAGCCTACAGCTCTGATAGCCCAACATCCCTTCCTATGCTTTTTCTTCCTCCCACACTTCCTTCTTGTGACAACCTATTTCCTTTCTTGCCCTTCTCTTGCCACTTCTCTACCACATCAATGTCTCAGGAGACTCTTCCTTTGTGTGAGAATACAGTAACTTGATTAACTCTTAATCATGAGCAGGGAAGGGGATTGGCAATGACTCTTTTACTGTAAACCAAGTCAGTGTGGTGGATTTCAGTGGTGCCACTGGTTCTCAGGAAGAAGGGAGCATATTCCAAGGAGGTGGAGGAGATAAGAGGAGGCACAATTGGGGAGGCAATGGTGGGAAAACAAAGAGGTTCAGGGTAGCCCTGCCCTAGAGCTTTCACCGGTTATTTCCCCTCAGGTTAGTTAGAGTAGCTTTAGTCTGGCAAGATTCTGTCTACACGGAGTGAGCAAATAAAGAACTGGAGTTTGAATGGACTGACTCTTCGTTGTCCTTGGGCTGAGCCTGACAGTTAGTGAAACAAATGTTCTTGTTTCCTCACTGTGACTTTTAGGGGGGTTGTGGAAAGGGACATTTAAATGCTAATCACCCAGGCTGCAGGATTCTCAATCACATTACATTCACCTTGCCTCCAAGTTTATTTATTATTCAAATTTATATCACTGCCCATTTCCCCCAAAAAGGGGGGAGTTGCCACAGGTATTTCTCCTGTAATGGCAAAGTGGTAAAGTAACAGACAGATTTCACAGATACAAGAAGAATTACATTGGTGATTCCAATTATTTGCGGGGGGCGGGGGGATATCAGAAGTGATTTTACAGAGACTAGCCTTCTGTTTGACGATTGCCCGGTCTAAGTGTTTAAAGCTGAAGCATCATGAGAGAGAAGAGTAGGAAGACTTCATTTGACTGGCAGCAGTTAAGGAAGGAATACAGGTTACCTACACCAGGGTTCCTCAACCTTGGCAACTCTAAGCTGTGTGGACTTCAACTCCCAGAATTCTGGGAGTTGAAGTCTGCACAGCTTAGGGTTGCCAAGGTTGAGGAACCCTGACCTACACAATCCATCCATCTTCCCAATGTACAGACTTGTGTTAGAATTTGGTTTAAATTATATACATCTTACAAAATATGCATCTATCCATACAAATTTGCATATGCAACTGTTATGTAAATCATGACCCTTTTTGTTTTCCAATCTCCTTTCTTTTCCCCTAATTCTACTGTACTATTTTTTTAATTGCTGGAGTCTTGAGATTCTTTTTGACCTCCAGATAAAAGCTTTGATTTCCAGAATTATAATGAAGGCCCATTGTCATTGGATGTCCATAACATGGATTAATGAAAAACAGACAGTAAGTGTGCCCACAAAGACATGTGAAGAAAGAAACATGGTGACAGAAAAGTGGAACAGTGATGCACTGGGGCACAGATGGATGGTATCTCAAACAGCAGAAATAGGATGGAGGAAATCTCACTGGGCAGAGAGACATGTCCACTTGCAATCTGGCATAATACAGATTCTTACTTCAGTAGAAAACCACATCTCTTAATGGCAAACAATAACGGGTTACAAACCAGCAGTGAACGTGTTTATTTATCAAAAAAAGAAAACAGCAAGGCAAGGGGATCATATTTACATTTTTCAATTATATATTCTCATGTTTTTAGAATGACATGGAGAACAGGAGGCCAGGGTTAGTTTAAGGAATTGGGGCAGGGGGGAGTCCAATGCAAACCCAGATTCAGAGCCCTTCCACTACGCACTGCTGTAAATTAGATTCCTACAAAATTAGATGATGGGAGACGGGAAAGAGACTATGAATTTTAAATGAAATCCTCTTTTGCCCTGACAAAAATCATCTGGCAACAGATCAGCGCCACTCACCACACAGTGAAATTCTGCCTAGGAGAATGAGCTGATCTACCCACTGGCTAAGACTTGCCTGCTCAAACCCTCATCACCCCAGAATGAACATGAGGCATTCTCTCAAAGGTGGAGCAATGAAAGCAGGCAGCTGTAGCCTCTTTGCTTTCACATACTGAGATTGCTTGCTCAAAGCCAGTTTCCACCTGCTGGTCTGCTTAGGGTACCCCCACTTTTTGGGAGCACAACATGGCTACAATAGCTGCAACCCTTTTCACCAGCCCTGACAAGGCAAATAGTCTGGATTACAGGAAACTCAAGTAAAACCTTACAGCCTGGAGAAAGATAACAGCATTTTTTCAGGGATTTGAAGGTGACATGATGGAGGCACTGCTGTTTTTGTTGATGCCCACCAATCCCAGTATTATTTCTGTTTACTGGTTTTGCAGATGTGTCATTCAAAAACTATGCAATTCGTTTGACCAGAGATGGTAGTGGAAGAAAAGAAAAATGCAATTATCTGTAAGGAAAAAGAATGCTTCTGTCTCCCCACTCCTCAATCTTTTTCAAAACTGTGTATCTTGCTTATCATATATAACAATCAAATATACATAAGATTATTATTCATTTTTACAGTTTGCTTTCCACTTTACTGGTAATAGGACACTCACTTCACTGAAGTAATGGTAGAGTAATAGGAGTGAAGTAGCAGACAACATTCTTCTTTTTCCCAGTGCCTTTTTAGACACTTCTATTTTCTTCTCCCTAATATTCCCCTAACCTTACCATCTCTCACTGTGATAGGGAGAAAAATGACAACAGGAAAAGAGAAGTCACACCTGGGGAAGAGATAAGACTCCAGCCCTGCTATTTTTGAGATATTTGGTAAATACTCAAGTTCCAAGTCCCAAATCTTTACAAATGAATACAAGAGGAGAGAAAACTTAGTATAAGACAACTCACTGGGATAATGTGCATACTTCTGGAGTATTCTGGGAAATGGAATCACCACAAGCAGCAGAGAGGTTGATCTTTGTCTGATCATCAGCAGACTTCTTCCTCCTCCTACATACTTTTTTTATTTCTTGTTTGTTTTTCCAAGATAAGGAAGTGTATGAACAAAGGAGGTGTCTAGAGTTGTACAATCTCTGGAGATCCATAGAAATGGAGAAGGAGGCAAATAGCTTGGTAATGTCCTAACAGCCAGGAACCACGCTGAGACAAGGAATAGGTCTCTAGTGTTTTATTACTGCTACATAACAGAGAATCCTAACAAACTGAAGAAGCGTGGGAAAACCCAGACATATAAACCCCAAAGACTAAGGCGGGCCCAATCTGTGTCTCTTTGAATGGCCACCTAATTCCTCAGTACTACGCATGCGCTTTACAGCCTGGATGGGAGCCCCCTGCTCGCCATCCTCACTCATGGCAGGTAACCTGTAAGGTGTGTGCCACGTTTGTGTTCTTGCCTATGGAGGATTCCAAGTACACCCCCACCAAGTGCAAACTTGTTGCATTGTTGGAGAAGAAAGTGGAAGGGCTGAAAACCCATTTGGCCATACTGAGATTCCTCAGGGAAGACAAGGAGTTTCTGGACAAGGCAGAAGGATGTTTCCAAAACAAACACAGGAAGGAAGAAACTACCACAAAGAAAACAAAATCCAGGCAAGGAGGGATGACAGGATGTAACTCAAAGGCCTAAGAGAACCAGGAAATGGCCTCTAACTGGAGTTCAGGTCCTTCCACTGGACTCCCAGACTTCCGGAAAAGGGTTTTCATCCAGCGTTCCAGGGATAGAAAGGAGATACACTCAGACTTTTAGGAAGCTGAGTAATCCAACAGCTGTCCTAAAAAGAAATAGGTGATGATGGATGATCTGCTGCTGAGAAGAATGGAGTTGGCTATCTGCAGAGCAGGTATGATGTGCCAGAGCCTGGTTCTATTTCCTTAATTTCAGGCTAAAATTGATTTTTTTCCCATTATGGGTCTGGCTCTGCTGGTTCTCACAGACTGTTTTAAATCATGGCTTATAAGAGCTCATAGCAAACGCCAGTCCTTAGGTCTTTCTTTGGAAAGCCTCTGCCCATTTGGATTTGAAAATGCCAGGAGTTATCTTAAGTTACGTATCTGGGTTACTGATTTTTAAATAAGTCTAAGCCTTGTATCTGACCCCACAGTTCATGGATTCTTCTCTCCTCAATTCTAATACTGATATTTTGTCAGGCCTTCACCTTGGCTAGGTTGGGATGGCAGGGTACCCCCACATCGTGCTACCCTCTGCAGTCCTGTGGGGGTGGTATAAAAATCCCTTTTCTTTCAGCAATGCTTATGCCCCTTTGGAGATGGCTATGTGAAATCCCTAAGCCATACGCTCCTTTGTTGCTCTCTTTAGAGGGAATCCCGGAAGATACATATCTATCCTATTTTAAAGAACTACTCTGGGAGAAAGCCCAAGGCTTATCTGTCACCTCTTCTCTTCGACCAGGACCCTAACATATCTTTCCAGGTTGCCAGACTTCGTGCTGCCATTTGTGCCATGCATCCTACCTATGATTGAAAAGCAGTACAAATGTTGGTGATTGCCACTGTTATCTGCATTATTGCTACTTTATTAATTTATTGTATGTAATTTATTGCATTTTATGTCTACTTTTTAGTTTTATTAATTATAGGTTTATGTATTTTTATTGTAGTGTTCTCTGGCCTAAAGGCCATAATAAAGATTTGGATGGGATGGGAAAGGGAGCCATCTCCCAGGTACAAAGAATCAGGATGCAACAGAAATGCTAACCTGACTAATCAGATCTATTAACTACTATACCTTTCTTCTGTTTCAGGTTGGAATACATCATACGACAGAAAGAAGCTGGAAAGAATATGAAGAGGTTATGAGACACTAGACAGGAAAGCAAAAATGTTCAGAATCCAGGTGTCGTTTCTGTCCATATTTTGAATCGATTGCTATGGCCCTAAAAAGGAATGGAGGATTCTGAAATTGAACCACTGGCTCAACAAATGATATCATCAAGAAAACTTTGAATTCCTGGACCAGGGTCTCTGTTACTTACAGGAAGGGCTTCTAGAGAGAGCCTGTCTGCACCTCACAAAGACCGGGAAAAACGTTTGGAAGACAACTTGCTCAGATCATCTGGCAGGCTTTAAAATGAATCTGAAGGGAGAGGAAGACCAATCCCCAGAACCACACCCAAAGCATAAGTCTAAAAGCAGCAAAGCTTTCAGCAAGGCAGTGGCTGCCCAGAAATATATCCAGAGATGCACCAGCCAAACCAAAGAAGAGCAGTACTAAAGGACTCAGATGTGCAGAGCATGGGAAGAGTTAGGGAGAACTTGGCATCCTCATATGGGGGTGGGGGAATATGACAATGATGGAATTACGGAAACCTGGTGGGATGAAACCCATGATTAGAATACAGAACTGGAGGAGTATAATTTGTTCAAAAGAAACTGACCCAACAAAAAAGAAGGATGTATACGTATATATGGGTGTAGTCTATATATATATATATATATATATATATATATATATATATGGGTGTAGTGTGTGTGCATGTGTGTGTATATATATAAAATGACTACACCTATATGGAAACATATTTGTCATGGGTTCTTTTTTAAAATGTACCCAATTAGATGGACCCAGGCTCAAGAGACACACAAAAGCACTGGACCCTGGACAGGTGGTTTCTTTGTATCTCCCTACAAGGGTTGGGGAGATGTTTTATTTTATAAAAGCAAACATAAAAAAGTGATATATGAGTAATTCCTATATTCTATTGCTATCTCTGTACTATTACTATGGTAATTACTATTACAATATACTATTACTCTTCATTTACTATCACAGTGTTTCTCAACTTTGGCAGCTTGAAAATGCATGGACTTCAACTCCCAGAATTTCCCAGCCAGCATTTCCCCATTGCTGGCTGGGGAATTCTGGGAGTTGAAGTCCACACATCTTCAAGCTGCTAATGTTGAGAAACGCTGCTCTATACTATTACTATTCAATTACTATTACCTATATTCTATGCTCCATACTATTACTAGTGTGCATCAATGTCTCTTTCTTAAGCCTGTTCTGTCTTAAGTCCCCCCTCTCTGAGATTTCCTCTTTTTCTGTTAATGGCCAGCATGTAGAGTTCTTCTACCTTTTTACATTGTACTTTGTCCTTTGGGCCACTATACTTCTTTTCCTCTCTTTTGGACCATCCATTCCTTCTGAAGGAAAAAGACCTTCTTTCATTTAGCTGCTATACTCAGTTTGCTGGTGGCTACAGAGCTCCAAAACAACTCTTCCTCCCTTCTTCCCCACACCTGTGTCAAGGTTGCAGCTTTACTGGCAACTCTGCAGTGCTGACTGGGGAGAAGGCTCAAATGGGAGAGGAAGAAGGCAGCACAGGTGCCTGCAACTTTGCTAAGAAGCCAGCTCTTCCACAATATGTATTTATTTATTGAATTTTTAAAACCATCTGACTCTGAAAAGACTCTGGGCAGCTTTCAATATTTCAAATACATAATTTAAAAACACAATTAAAAACTTAACCACCTGGACAAAACAGCAACAATTCAAAAAGCCACCAGGGGCTCCTCTAACACCCTAACCCCAGACCTGGGAACAAAACCAGGTCTTAATTCACAACACCATGTCTGCTGAAAACGTCTGGGTAAAAATTAAGGGAAAATAATACTGTTGTGGGTGTATACTACAGACCACACTACAAAGCAGAAGATATGGATGAAATCTTTGCAAACCAGGTAACCAAGATGCCCAGAAAACACACCACCATCATAAAGGGGAATTCAAACTACCTGACACCAACTGGGAAAGAAACTCTGCATCAGGTGGGAAAGCCAACAGGTTCTACAGGTGTGTTGCTCAGCAAATGGTATATGTGAAATACGGGAGCTGCTATAAGAGAAAGAGAACCCCTTCGCATCTACCTGAAGCTTCAGTGGTGCTTCTATATGCAGCCTTTAGTGTGCAACTGCTGTGCCTCACACAAGGGAGTGTGTCCACATGGCATCAATATTTAGTTGCAATCATCCTCCCATTTTCTGCCTTTTTTCTTACTGCAGAAAATTCAGTAACAGGTAAAAAAAGGAAGAGAGGATACAATTCCCAATATACCTCAGTTGCAGAGATGTAAACATTTGGACAGTAAATATCTGCCAGCTGAAATCTACACCACTGGGGAAGAAGCATGTGCTTTAAATTGAAAATATTATTTTTTTATGACTTTCTCCATATAATGCCTTCTCCATTTAAATTGTATTTCTGCCATCCCACCAAATACCTGTTTCATCAGTCACTGGGAAGGGGATACTTGGGAGTAACTTCTTTCCCAATACAATCATGCTTTTTTCAGCCTCCATACAATATAATTTTACCAGGAAAATTGGACTTTGCTGATGAGGAGGGTTCAAAAGTTGCTTCAAACCATCATACTTCTGATAGCCCACCAAGTAGCTGTTTGGCAGGCTTTCTAGATTTCAAATAAACCGAGACATATAAGAACAATAATTAAATAATAATAATTTATTAAATTTATTTGCCACCTGACTCTCAGCGACTCTGGGTGGTTGCCCAGAGAACATTCCTGCATGTTCTTCTCCCCTATTTGCAGATGTAACAGATAGCTATGGAAATGATGAGATAGATACCCATAGTGGTTCTAGAGCAATGCCTTCTGCACCTCAAACTGTGAAATTGCATGAATTGGTGTACATCAAATTGTTTTATTATTAGACCAATTGTGAAACAGACTAGATTAGAGATTAGGCATTCTTAGGAGAAATGCATGGGTATTACAGCCCAAGCCATAACTATGTTTATTCTGAGTAAGCTGAACTGTAGTCCTTTCACCCAGAGCTCTACCACTCATTTGAACAACCTTTTTTCTCATTTTGCTTTTGATGCTTGCAATTGCAGCACTCCAAAACCTGTGAAAGTACATACATCCAAAACAGAAGGCTACAACAAAGCTGTGAAGAATCCATTTTACAATGTTCGGAGAAGGATGCTTGTCATGACTAAGAGAGGATGTGGGAAAGAAACAGAACAATAATACTCATAAGGCCCACCATGTAGATCAGTGTTTCTCAGCCTGGGCAACTTCAAGCTGTGTGGACTTCAACTCCCAGAATTCCCCAGCCAACATAGTCCACACAGCTTCAAGTTGCCCAGGCTGAGAAACACTGATGTAGATTATAGGTGGGGACAGAAATCCCTTCCTATAATTATACGCACAAACATACCTCTAATCTCTTTTCTAAGCCCCAAATAATATCAAACCTTATATCCCAAAGCACAACAAAGGAAGCAAGAATCACACGGTACAAAATCTTGGAAACTGTGATAGGAAACTCCAGTGTTCTTTTATTAGTGAGTTCATTAAGGCAGAGTCTCTTTCAACATTTTGAATCTCTTCTTCCTTGGCTTTTTGCAGCCCAGACTGATCTGTCATTTGTGAGATAAATGACAACAAACTCTTTTCCCATCTGTTGATTGTTTATGTCTAGAGTTCCTCCCATTTCTTTCTCAGCCTCCTCATATTCTCTCAAGTTTAGCAATTTTCAGAGCTGGCCAGCTATGTCCTCAGTATTTATTCATTTCAATAGGAAACATGTACCCAACTCCCTCTTGTAAATCTGGAGAATCCCAATCCACAGGAATGTCTTTTACACTCAATGATGCATAGCAGTATGCTTTTCTAGCATGCTTTTCTTCATCGCCTTTCATGTGTGATTCTGTATTGGCCCTCTTCATCCCAAACAGTTCGAAAGCAAATGTTTGTTTTAAACAAAGAGGCCTTTTCAGTCATCTCTCTCTCTCCTTTACCTGGCCCTCTGTAAAACTAATGTTATTCTTGATTCCCAAAGTTCACATTTATGTAGCCTTCATGTCTTCAAATCTGGACGTACTAATATTTTTAAGATGCCAAAAATATGAAGCTCCATAGCAAGAAATCTTAAATTACATATTTTTCCCTTTACCCAAATCATAAACTAGGTTTAGAAAGGTCAGTAAAAGTGCAATTTTCCCTTTAGCATTTAAATTTATCACAATGGTGCCGGTATTTCCATAAACATGAGAACTTACTGTATATTAAGTAACAAACATATTAAAATTGTTCTTTAGGAAAAGGAGAGCTAGGATCCAGAAAAACAAGGACTATATGCTGTATTTAGGCCTAGCTGAACTAAGAACAGGAACAGGCAAGATTTTGATGTGTAATTATCTTGTTTCCAGCAAGAAATTGTACAGGGGACACCTATCCCCTGTAATGTCCACCCATCCTGTGTATTCTGACAGGGTTGCCTTCCATTAGGTCCCTTTAACTAAGCCATGTTGTCTAGTGGGACCCAGGAGGTGGCCCTTCTCTGTCATGGCACCTGCCCTTTGGAGTAATATCTCCCAGGAGATCCACATGGCTCCCACCTCACTCATCTTCAAACTCTCTTTAAAACCTGGCTTTTTGAGGCGGGGGGTTGCTCCCTGAATTGGTGCTGTTTTTATTGCTAGGGTTGTTTTATGTTTGCTGTTGTTTTAATTTTGTAAAGCTATCCATAGTCTTTTGGAATCAAGCGGTCTACAAAATTAATAAATAAAGCGGGGGAGAGATCATAAGAACCTAACATAAGAGCATAAGCAATGCCCTGCTGGATCAGATCATCAAATCCAGCAGTCTGTTCTCACAGGGGCCAACCAACTGCCCAAGGAACCCCACTAGTCTCCCAGCAGAAGGTCTTCAGAGTCAGTCACAGTGCCACCAAGGCTAATAGCCATTGATTCCTGTGACTTCCATGAATTGGTCCAACCCTCTTTTGAAGCCAGACAAGATGGTAGCCAGCACCACATGACAATGTATTTCAACTGTTTTCCTATATTTCCTCTGCATGAATTTTTGTCACACGCACACACACTCAAATCTGTTCAATTCATTTTGACAGAAGTACAAGGAATCACCAACTGTGAGGAAACCAAGAACCTCTATGAGGCAACATCCCTTTCTTCCTGGAAGAACTTTGTGGACCTGAGAGACCAACCACCTCCTATGAACCACCTGACCCAAAGCTTGTTTTCCTCTTTCCTCTCCTGTCTTCCTTCCTTTTTATTTTTTTATAGCTCATTTATTTAATTGTAAACCAATGGGCAAGAATCATCTCCTCTATTCAGCACTCACTAATTCCCAGATGCTTTTTAAGTGTTGAGCAAAGTCATATCATATATGCTAACAAAATTCAGCATTAACTCCTCTACAATTTCTTCTTTCTCTGGAAATGTCCCTGTTTCTTTTCATCATGTTTTCTGCATTGGTAGCCATCTAGTATTAACATTTCACTGGTAAAGGCCAACACTGAGAAAGCCAACCGGGCAACCCGATCAATTCCATCCAGTGGCTTGTAGTTCATCACGACAGATTGTGTAGCTCTTTCCATTGTTTTTGCCGCAACAGAAAATAAGAACAACACATTTGGAAAATACAGGTGGTAGCACTGAGCTGCCCTTGGCTGATCTCAAAATGATGTTGTGGAAGTTCTTCCACACTCAAAATAAAGACACAAGCAGAGAAAATCAGCTGCAGCTTTTCTCTTTTTTTTTTTTTACCTTGGCACCAAGGGTCAACAGCCTCCTACAGCAAGAAGCACTAAAGATAAAGATTCAGCTAACAAGCCTCTATTTATATGATCTGGTGTTTCCACTCTAATTACGTCATTAGACGTGCACACAACCTTGATCACATACACATTTTTGAGTATGCATATTTTGCTTAATTTACTTCCCCCAAAACCAGTTCACACTGATTTTAAGCACTCTTGTAATTGCTGCTTTCTGCAAGTTCAAAAATTCACACGTGCCCAGACTACCTCCGA
The DNA here is from genome assembly GCF_035149785.1 of Candoia aspera. Classification (NCBI taxonomy): domain Eukaryota; kingdom Metazoa; phylum Chordata; class Lepidosauria; order Squamata; family Candoiidae; genus Candoia; species Candoia aspera. The sequence continues at coordinate 27,831,636 of NC_086159.1, forward strand.
GGTGGTCACAGACTGATAACAGCTGAACCTGCAGTCTGACTTTGTGGTCTGACAAGGCCTATGTGTCCTTCTTCTGGAACAAACACATTGCCTAGCATGCGTCTTCTTATCCTGGCAATCATGTCCATTTTGTCGTATTTCCTGGGGAAAAAAGGACATTGCTTAAGGCAACTGCACATCCACTAGTACCTGTTTTCTTATTGTTCTAGTTTTCATAGACATGAATACAAATACATAAAGGGTTCCTATCTAACAAAGAATGTTCTTTTCTCTTTTGAACATTTAAAATGTTTATTTTAAAACATTTAAGGAGCAAAATAAATGACCAAGTAAAAGAAAAAAAGGTGAAAAGGAGATGGTGGATAAAAAATAAAATAGCTGTAAATAAACATGAGAATTTACAATTGTCATAAAATCTGAAACTCATTATCTCATCATTTGAATAATTAAATAATTAATTGAATATATAAAACTAAAGAGAGTTTGGTGTAGTGGTTAAGGCACCAGGCTAGAAACTGGAAGGCTGTGAGTTCTAGTCCTGCCTTAGCCACAAAGCCAGCTGAGTGACCCTGGGCCAGTCACTCTCTCTCAGTCCTGGGGAGGAGGCAATGGCAAACCGCTTCTGAATATGTATGTATCTGATGTCACCACTACTTATCATTATTTCTAAAATAAATGCACATGATCCTGTAGAAATAAAAAAATAAAAAATAATTTTAAAAATCAGTGAAAACAATATTAAGTTCTAAATTCCCTCCCATTGAACCCAATATCTAACAAAGAATTTTCCTCAACAAAGCTAAGTTGAGTTGGCCCGGGTTAATACCTGGAGGGAGACCAGCAGGAAATAACAGGCTAGCTTGACTGGTAAATTTTTAAAAAAAATGTCAGAAGCAAGCAGTGGGAAACCATTTTAGTCCAGTTGCCAAGATAACTACATAGATGTATCCATGAGGTCGGCAGGAATCAAATTCAACTCAAAGGGGACTTTATGTTAATACAAAAGCCACTCAAACATTACCTTCAGAACTTTAATCCTGTGATGTAAAAAGAAAAAAGAAATCCCAACAAATATTGAGAGGAATACTCTGATTTTTCAGGGCCATATTGACCTAGGACTAGGATAGTATCAGAGAAGCAGCAAGCAACAGAAAAAAATTCCATCAAACTTGCAACTATAGAAAGAGGCATCTGCTGGGGAAGTGTCAGAGATCGTGAAGCCTACAGGTTGTCAGTCTATAAATATGTATAGAAGTGGCTACAGTGACATTCTTTCCAGCTTCTTTGGGGCAAGCCTCTTTGGTGAGACTTTCACACAAAACCTTGTCTCGCTATAATTCAACTGAATTGGATGGCAACTGGACACGGAAAGCAGAAGACCTGTCAATATACATCTGTCTAACCTAACACACAACACCAATCCCTTAAGCAAGCTGCAGTAATGTACCATAGACTCAGATTTCAACATGAATGCGGTAAAGTGTATGACAGAGAAAACTGTACCGTATGTCATAGATAGCTAATTTGTAGCATAGGAAGGGGAAGGATGTACCTGACAGATTCTGACAGGTACTGAGATTAAGGGATGTACCAGCACTTCTGCCTGCCTCTCCAGAATCATGGTCTTTTCATTTGTAGAACCTTTGCCCCAAAAAGGGGTGGGTATAGCTGTTGAATCCAAACAAAAACTCCAGTTATTATCGGGAGAGCTAAGCTCAGCAGCTGAATCCTGTCTAATCCATTTTCCTTGCATCTTATTGTCTTCTCACCCTATCATTAACTGGTTGTGAACGCCCCCCCGCAAAAAAATGTTTAATTTGAGCATGAATTCAGACAAGCATATCCTACTAAATATTTTGTTGCTTTTATGGCAGTGCTCATGCAATCCTGGAACTCCCTATGCACTTAGCATTTTTTATAAACACCACAGATTAAGCAACTGTGAGGCCCAAATAAAAACAAGTAAACAGAATTATATAAGTAGGTCTTCTTGGGTCCTAATTTTATTTTATTCATTCCAAAATCCACAGTGCAGCAGTTCCATTTTTTAGGATCAATTAAAGGTTGTAGTACAGTAAGCAAGCTTTGGATTTGTTCAAAAATTTTCATCAGGCTGAATATTAAACAAAGCAACAGACATACAAGTGAAAGAAAAATCTGAGAGCAGTATAGTCTGCAGTTTGGAATACCTTTGGAATGTCAAGCTGCAGGCATACAGGTAGTCCTCATTTAGCAACCACACTTGGGACCTGCAACTTGGTTGTTAAGTGAAGCAGTCGTTAATTGAAACTGTGACTGTGCTTATGATCTTACTTCACCTTTCCTTTGCTTCACAGACCTATGAGGGTCGTAAATGCAGGCATTGGTCGTAAAGTTACTTTTTCATCACTGTCATAACTGTGAATTGTCACTAAATGAAGCAGTCACTAAACGAGGACCACCTATAATTGGATTGGGTATGCAATTTGTAAGGCAGTCGACAAGAAATAGCCAAGACTATTACAGCCAAACTGTAAAACCATATTCTGATATATATTTAGGGTAGTGAGTGACAAATTACATATCACACCCTGCCAAAAAAGGAAAAGAAAACAAAAGATTTCACAGTTTTGCCTAAAGTTTGCATAATGCTGTTTTAGAAAGCAATACTAATAGTTGGTGACTCATACCACATGTATAAGAATGGAAACATCATAATGGGAAGTTCCCATTCACTACCCAATTCCTTCAAACCATTCTCTTCTATCTTTTGCTTTCCAGTTCTAACCTTTCTCTTCTAAACCACACATGGCTTCTACACCACTCCACAGTTAATTCTCCCCCAATCCTTACTTTCAGATACCTTGACACAGTGATGCACCTTAGAGTAATCATCCTGAAATTCCCATTCCTACTCTACCTGGGATCCCAGCATGAAATTGCTTTCTAACTTTCTCTGCTTCTCTTAATTTACAGTTGAACCAGAGCTGGATTAAGGCCAACTGATGTCCCAAGCACAGACCACCAATGCTGCCCCTTGACAGAAGCGAAACTCTCATGCTGTGAGATGGAAACACATGTGATATCTGAGGACACCTTCAAACCAAACTTCTAAGCTTTACTAACTCACCATGCCAAAGAAAACTCTTTTTTTAACAATACAGATTAAAGTTGAAATGGCAGATAAGGACAATTACAACAAATTCAGCTAAAGTTGCGTGTGGCAGTGAAAGAGTTAAGAGCATGATAAATGGGGGGCGGGGAGTGGACTCTGTAGTGCCACCGTTCCCTTGGTGCCCTAAGCACATACTTATTTTCTTAATGGTTAATCCAGGCCTGAGTTGAATAGCCAAAATAGTTGAACACGTGACTATCCAAATCTCACTGTGACATCAGAACCAAAGGGGAACATCCTTTTCGACTTTTAATTCCAAGTCCAGCGGGTAATATGTGACTGTCCAGATGCCGCTCTACTATAACTCCCATCAACTAACCAGCATGGCCTATAGTTAAAAATGCTGGGAGATTAGGTAAAGGTAAAGGTTTCCCTTGACATTAAGTCCAGTCGTGTCTGACTCTAGGGGGTGGTGCTCATCTCCGTTTCAAAGCCAAAGAGCCGGCGTTTGTCCGTAGACATTAAATTCAGCAATACTTCGTTCTTGCCCTCTGTTCCATGGCATGATTCAGTCAGCTTTCTACAACTGTCATATTAACATTTTTTTCATGTGCTACTTTGACTGCTATAATGTCGCTTTTTCTTATGATAATGAAGGAGAAACCTTACATTCTTCAACTGCCAGATAGTTCTCAGTATTAAGCCCCATTTCAGTCACATGGGATTTATAGAATTGCTCAGAAGTTTAACATTTCCTTTGAAACTTCTAAATAGCCTGTAAGTTGGAAAGCTGTCACCATATAAGAGAACTTTAAAATAGTAGCAATGCATCAAATATTTGCCTGCTTTCTGTATTTTTGTACAATGACAGTGTGGATCATAAAGTAGTTTAATTCTCAAGGCTACATTACCAAAAACTATAAATTCCTGAACAGACTGAGTGGTGTTTTCGGTGGGGAATATTATTTTGTTCCCAAGATTGGATAGAAATAGCACAGAAAATAGAACAAATCTTAAACTAATTTAAATGTGTGTATAGACTATTACTTTGATAACAGGGAGTAAAGGTAAATGGAAACCACACATCTTGTCTTTTGTGATGGCCCCATTATCTACTGGGAACATAATTTAGCTAAAAGGAAGAGTCAAGGGCTGTGGATTTTATGAAGAATATATACACATACACTCATAATTTGAGTGCTGATATATTTATGCCCTATGTTCTACCCACCTTTATTCATTAGCCATTTTTGCCAGATATAAGATAGGACTTATGATGTATGGTAACTAAGAAGGGATCTACTAATAAATAGCTGACCTTGACCAATTGGGCCTATATGGGATTTGGCCAAATGCTGATTCCCCCCTGCCCATAGAGTAAAGATAGATCACCCTTGAAGTAAATGAGGTAGTGCTATCCATGTGACTAGCTTCCAATCATCAACAGAGGAAAAGACAGACCTGGCTTTCACTAAAAGGAGAAAGAGGAATTAATCTGAGATGTCCACTTTCAAACAGTAGCTGAAGTACTGTATATCTGTTTCATCCAAGCATGATTTTTCAGGAACATTTATATATACACAGATGCAAGACAATCCTTGCATAGCTAACAATATGAAGATGTTACACAGACTTCTCAGTCCTTACATTTTCTTTCATCAGTTCCTCTGATTTCCTAGCAAAACTCTACCAATTCAAAGGACATTGCTATGGGAAAAAATATTTTTTTGTGAAGATAGAGATGAGCCCATAGAGAATGGTAACAGTTCCAAAACCTTCCCCAATTGTACATTCCACCTTGGCCAAGAAGGCCCCATCAGGTTCATTTTCCACACCAGACTAGCAGTGATCTCACCATTCCACACTTCCTTTCAGGCATACATCCAGCAGAGCCAGTTCTACGATTTCAACATCTATGCAACTGGGGGGGGAGGGAGGATATATCTTTACTCCCATCCACTTATACCAGCTAAAATCCTCCTTTTGCTGTTCATCTTGTTATTCTTTGAGTTATCCTATAGAGTACCATATGAAATAACTCTTCTTTCACCTTCCTCCTTGGTGTTTACACCTTTCAAATACTTGTAGGCTGTTATCATGTCATCGTTTAGCCAAGCTATACATATTTAGCTCTTGTAATCTCCCCTCATCAATCAGTCTCTCCAGCCTCTTAATCATTTCTGTTGCTCTTCCCTGAATTCCTTCTAATTTGTCAACATTTCTGTGCTAGAAGAACGCCCAGAGTGGAATGTAATTTCTAAGCCCAGCTTCACAGATCAGCATAGAGAACTATTACCTCTAGGCACAGAGACAGAATGACTCTGGATCTTGTCATACAGAGACACCTCATTACATGCATTTGACACTGGGGAACAGAACTGGCAAGGGCCTCTTTTTTTTAATCTTCAAGCATAAACTCTTATTCTCCGATAGGAATGTCAGATGATGGATACTGAGCCAGGACTAACCTAGTCCAATAAGGAGCAAAAAAAAGTGCATGTACGTATGTATGTGTGTGTGTTTATGTGTGTGCGTGTGCATGTGCGTGTGTGTCCATATCCATATCCCATGGGATTATATTGACAGCATATGTAGAAATTAGGATGGACATGTATGTATCATTGAAGATGAGACTGGTTGGCAAATTCCACATGCTTTTTGTGTATCTGCAAATTTTAAAAGAATTACTATAATTCAACTGGCATTAAAATACAGCTTAGTATAGCAGGAGAAACTTTGATCAGGTGACATTTTCTGTCCAGATGCTATCAATCTGTAGATCATTTCAGAGGATCTGTTGTTCTCACATGTTTTATGGTTGCTTATCTTTAAACTGGACATGGACTGGTCAGCCTTTCAAACAGAAGGCGAACCTCTACAGAGCAGGATACATGGCCAGTCTAGAAGAAATACATACACTTTCTACAATAAAATCAAGAGCAATCATAGATTGGACAGACACTGACTTTTCTTTTTCCTAAAAATAGAAAGGTGCTGTGGTGGAAGCATTAGCTGTGCTGCACAAATTAATTAGTCATGCCCAAATTGTGAGTAACTGTGTAAAAACTATGAACATGGATTCTGCCCTTGGGGTTACAATCTCAAGGTAGAGACATGACACACGGAAAAGGAAGAAGGATTGATCTGGGAAAATCAGGGTGAATAGTGATTTAAATATGTCAATGCAGGGATCCTTCCCTCTCTCCCACTCAGAATGCTGCTGCTGCTGCTGAATTCCAGGACAAAAGAACCAGTTGGCTAGTAGGTCACTGAGGATGTGCATCTCTGAACTTGCTATACCTCAGACATTTTGCAAATTCTGTTTGACTAAGGCAACAAAAGAAAGAAAAAAATTGTGTGTGTATATAGACCATGGAAAATTTAGGCCAATGCATCACATAATGCCCTCTTCAGTTCTCTGAAAAGCTATTATCTGGCTCCAACTTCAAGGTTTTCCTTCCTGCCATATCTCTTTGAAGTTTGTAATCAAAATGATATAGTTTCCATCCAACAAATCTAGCTCTGAATCTAGCAATGATCAGAGTAAGAAGAATGATATCCGATGGAATAAAGTAAAATCTTCTTAAGACAGCCTTCCCAGTGTTGATGCCCTCCAGATGTGTGGATTTCAACTTCCAAAGTTCTCAGCAATGACCATGATAGCTGGAAACTTTGGAGTTGAAATCCTTGTATCTAGAGGGTGCCCAGGTTGGTAAGGCAGATGTAGGAACTGGAGAGACACGCCCACCCTGGTTTGCAGTTGAACAGAGCAGATGCATAAAAACAAACCCGGAGACCCTCCATATGTTTGTTTGTATAGAAGATTTATATGGCCAACAACTTCATATGATTGCAACTGCGCATGGCATACATAACCACCCAGAGTTATGTATTCTTCTGGGGGGGAGATGGGCGGTAGCAAAATTCGAAAAATAAAATAAATAAATAAATAAATAAATAAATAAATAAAACCAAAGAAAAACCCAAATTGCAATTAAAACCAACAATATCAATAAAAACAAACCGAACAGTTGTGACATCTATAGTATATAATCAGGGTACATCAATATACATTCCATCTCCCAGACAGTCTCATCTATCAGACTGTCCCAACACCTGGGGAAAAGCCAAGTTTTAAAAGCCTTCCCAAAGGCTAATAGGGTTGGGGACAACTGAATTTCAGGGGTGAGGGGATCATGCCAAAGATTAAGCACCATGAGAGAGAAGGCATGTCTTCTAGGTCCTATCAGATGATATTTCTTCAGGGAAGTGATCTGGAACATACCTATCTTGAAAGAGTGTATGAGATGGCCAGAAATGATTGGAGACAGGTGGTCCCACAAATAACCCAGTCTTGTGCCATGTAAGGCTTTATAGGTAATAACCAGCACCTTGAATTGCACCTGTAAGCCTACTGGAACCAGTGCAGCTAAGTTGTGGTGTTACATGGGTGTAGTTTCATGTTCTTTTCTACACTGCTTTGGTGTACTTTGGTATACTTTTCTACACTACAGTGGTGCTACATGGATGTCCTTTTCTACACTGCTGCATTCTGGGCCAATTGCAGCTTATGAATGATCTTCAGGAGCAGGTTCATGTATAGCACACTGCACTAATCTAACAAGGAGATGCTTAAAATATGAGTTACCATGAGCAAGGCCTTCCAATTCAGGAATGCTGGCAACTGAGGCACAAGCTGATGCTGTGCAAAGGCCGTCTGGGCCATAGCTGTTCCCTCCTCCTCAAGCAGGAGCTAGAATCCAGGATAACATCCAAACTGTGCACCACTTCTGAGCAGGGAAATGCAACATCCTCTAGAATCAATACAGTGACAAATCTCTGGTTCAGGGATGAGAAGGATCCCAAAGTCACAGGTACTCGGGATGAGCCAAAGCCTCTTTCTTACTCATCCAAATCCCAACAGCCTCCAGACAGAACCTGGGACAGACACCTTGAAAGTACCACTTGGTTGGCCTGGGGCAGAGATGCACAATTCAGTACCATAAGCATACCGGTCTTACTTCATCCTGTGTGGACGAATGACCTCAACCAGTGGATTTTTAAAACAGTGAGGAAGAGAATAGAGCCCTGAGGCTTCCTACAAAGCAGGGGTCTAGGACTAGATCGCTTTCCCAACTAACACCAACTGGAACTGACTCTGTTGAAGTGGGAGAACCACCATAAGCCAACTGGGTGACCTGGGGCCAGTCACTCTTTCTCAGCCCAACTCACCTCACAGGGTTGTTGTTGTGGAGAAAATAGGAGGGGGAAGGAGTATTAGGTATATTTGCCACCTTGAGTTATTTATAAATATAATAAAGGTGGGATAGAAATAAATTAAATTAAATAATTAAATTAAATTAAATTAAATTAAATTAAATTAAATTAAATTAAATTAAATAATACTGGGTCTCCTATTCCCAAGCCCTTGAGCCAGCCCAGAAGGATGCCATGGTTGATGGTATTGGAGGCCACTGAGTGATGAAAGGGGGCTAGGATGGATGCACTCCCCCATCCCAAGCCCACCATGCATAATTAACAAGTACAACCAATGCTTTCTCAGTACTATTTCCTGGCCTGAAGCCAGACTGAAAGGGCTTCAGATAATCTGCTTCCTCCAGGGCCCTTTGGAGTTGCAGGCTGACCATCTTATGAACAACCTTCCCTAAAAAGGGAAGGTGACCAGCAAGTCAAAAATAGGCTAGCTGCATGGGAACCAGTGCTGGTTTCTTAAGGACCTTAACCCTCTCCTTAACAGCCAACAGAATCACCTCCTCTGTCAAGGATGCATTTACCACTGTAACTACATGACCCTTCCCTCATGGCCTTAAACTACCAGGAGGGTCATGAATGTAAAATACATGTGGTTGCATTGACAGCCCCAAGAATCTGTCCACTTCCTCAGAATAGGCTGAAACTCATGCCAGGTAACCAAGGAAGACTCAGACAATCCATAGGACTTGCACACTCTAGCCAAAGTCCAACTCAGATTAGATCTGAGCAACTTCATCTGCCAGGTGCCAAGAGTATCCCTTAAAGTGGCCTCACAGGATGTCCCTCCAACCATCCTTACTCAGGAGAGAGCAGGTCATCTTAAACAAAGCTGTCAGCTGCCACTTGGAAAATGCAATGAGGGTGGAGAAATAATTATATGTTGCTATTCTCATTGCCACAAGGTGGTTCTTAAGGAAGGCTCTTACCTGTGCTCAGTCATAGTCTTCCTTTGTCTTCCTCCAAAAATACCCTAGATATTTCTTCTGCAGCTTCATCATCTGGAGATCCTCTGAAAACCAAGGGGGTCATTGGAACCATGACCAGAAAGATCCTGCATGGGTGCAATCCAATCCAAAGCTATTGTAACCCTCTCATTCTATGGTGACTAAAGCCTCAATCAAACTATGCATCAGGGACAACCACAAGTTTGACTAAAAGTCAATCAAACTAAATCCTCAGGGACAACCACAAGTTTCCTCTGAAACCCCATCAGGTCAATCAGGCACCTGGAGCAGACCAATCATATAGCTCTTCGTGTGGTGGGGAACAATCATGGAAAACTCCAGGGTTAACAGCGAATGATTTGTCCATGACAAAGGAATGATGGTAACATCCCAACTACAGATCACATTGCTACTGTCCTGAGACTAAAATCAGGTCTAGCATGTGATTCCCATAATCAGCTGGGCCCTCACAGGTCCATGGTTGTGATGGCAGCCATAAACTACAGAGTTCCCTCCAATTTTGCACTGAAAGAAGGCAGACTGAAGTCCCCTACAACCATAAACCTGGGGAGCTCCACCTCCAACCCAGCCACAGCATTGAGCATCACAGGTAGGGAGGCTGCTAAACAGCAGCAGGGCTGGTACAGTAGCAGCAGTGCCATTTGATCCCTAGAGCACAGCTTCAAAAGGAGGGTCTCACATCCAATTATCTATAGAGCAGCACCCCTGACAAGCACTTGAGTCTCCTAGTTAACTATAGCTACTCCACTGCTCCTGCCCTGGTGCCACCCTTGAAACCTGCATGGACACTTTTCTGAGAGGAGAAGCTTCCCTCCATGCCCAATCAGGCCTCAGTTATGCATAAATTTGCCATCTTTTATTGTAGGCTTAGAGGACATACCAATCAGGACTTTTACCAACTTTCTTGAACAAGTATATAAATTTTCTACAGCTGACACTCTCCCGATATGTTGGATTACAACTCCCATCTGGCTTTACTTTCTAATAAATAAATGTATAAAAGTGTCATTCAGTACTATATTGAATAGAAGTATCCTGTAAAAAGGCAATTCATATACTTAAGCTCTCATTATAATTAGGGCAAATATCCCCTTTGTCCAAAGGTGAAATTGGCTTTAAAAAATAAAGCTAATTATACATCTGATACAGTAAAAATGCAGGTTCCACAGGAACGATCCTCAGGCATGAGATACAAGGCGAAGTTCATGCTCCTGTATGCCAGGATATGTATCACCTGTCAGCCATCTTAGCAAACAGTTTTGTCCGTTCTTGCTGCTTAAAATTGGAGTGAAATCTATTGCATATCAGACCATTTTTGTCCAGATGGCAGGACAGTCTGTAACACTTCTATAAAGAACAATTTACAATGATGACACCTTATAACAATGAGATATAGCTTTATTAATAGTAGCTATAATAAATGAGGTTGGTGGAAGATGGAGTTAAGAAAGTAATTTGTCTAAGCAGAAGCAAACAGAAATCACATGCAATAACTCCTAGATCCATAGATGTAATAAAAAGCATCTTTCATCACTTATAGCCTTATGTACAAAGGATGGATGGAAGGAGATGGGCTAGAGTATCAGTGTCTCATCTGCACACATGTACAGCTGATAAAATGCAATAAAATTAATCACAATAGATATCATTTCAACCTTTATCCTGAGCTGGTTAGCGCATTTCCACAACACCATTTCCATGTCTAAATCAGATACACAAAAGGTACTAATAGGATATCCATGCTGCATTTCACAGATTTTAATACAGAGAATCTGGCCCCTAAAAGTTGTTTCATCAAAAGCATGTTTCCCCAACCTTGTGTCCTCCACAGCATGGAGGTTATAAGTTAAACAATTCTGGAGGGTTACAGATTGGGGAATGCTAGTCTAAGGCTCTGTTTTATATTACCTGGAACAGGATGATCATTTTCATGTTATTCTAATGGACTTTACATCTTTGGCCCATGCTGTTAAGTTAAAACATGTGATTACATAATATGTTGTCAAAGTCCAAGAAGAAGCAACAGAGGTGGCAGCAGCCATGGCATCTAGATAATGTGTTAACAAGATGTTTGTAAAGTTCTAAGTTAAGCACAGCACTTCGAAATATACACTGAAGAGAACAGGAAGTCAACAGAGGCTTCAAAGTACTTCTGCAACATGCTTTCAACAATGTATTTTTGTTGCAAGAGTTTTGCCCATCTAGTTCTGTACAATTCCATGTACACCTGTTAGTATGATACAGCATACTAACAACTGTTCAATAGCGAAGTCCTGAACAGCTCCCAAGGGCAGCCTAACTTCAACAGAATTATGGTGGTCTTGAACTGGTACAAAAATGAATCATGTTTCCCAAATCCTCATTAGATAGACAAGACCTTGAGTGCTTTATCAGATAGAACTGAAGGTTGTTGTTTGTAGCTAATGCTGCAGCTATGTAATTCCATAGTACAAAGCCCAAGGTTTTCTGGGTCATTTGATTTGCTGACCATCTTCAATTCATTCCTATTCAAGACCAAGATCAAAGCACTTAAACAAGATGAAACAGAGCTCGATATCACCTGCATTTGGGTAGCATCTAATCTTATACCTCCATACAATCTTCATAAGCTATCAATACATGTTGAACAAAAAAGGCAGCAGGGCACTGATGTAATAGGTTATCTGCTTCCACAAAGTCTAGTGAAGTCCTGGAGTCAACCAATACACATCATGATAAATATTATCTTGAGATTGCACAAAAATCTAATAAGCACAATATCTCAACTTTTGACAATCTTGCATTGCTGCAAGCCATTAGAGCCATGACCTGATCCACTATCAATTGCAAACTGGGGTGATGAACTTAATCCTAAAATTGTATATTGTCCCAGTTACCTCTGCCATGTATTTATCATATTACAAGGGAATTGTATTTATGATAGTTTGTGATTTATGAAAAGGCTGGGAATTCTGGAATTGGACATCTAGCATATCAAGGGGCACAAGGCTAAGGAATGGTGGCATAATATCTGATGCAAAACAAACACTTCAAGGAATGTTACTACTTGGATGATCCTGTAAAGATGAAGACTAGCATTCTCCCATTTAACAGGCAGAAGTAGCAGGCAATGTGACTGCAACCAGTATATTTGCTCAAAGATTACATACATCTGTCCTACCAAAAATTCATCACTGATTTCCTGAATCTTCATCTCCAATCTCTTCATTTCAATAATGTATTAGTGTTTGTATTTTTTTTTAAAAAAATAGCTGTTTTTACAGCAAACATAAAACACTACCAGTAATACAAATAAACCCCAATATCATTGTAGCCCAGAAACATTAATGTAGCAAACTAGCTCAGAAAGTGATCCACTTTGAAATGTCATCATGAAGTTCATTTCTAATGATCCATCAACTTTTAGCTGGGGATTGGTAGCCAATTTGGAGCCACTACAAAGACTTGACTTTCATGTTTCCTTCTTCACAGCAAGCACAAAATAAATATTTGACAAAAACCAGTACTGTTGACTTCCTCAGTATGTGCCCAGTAGATGCAGTCCTTCTGGTGCTTGAATTATGGGAGATGCTTGTCCCCTTTCTTTCCCCAAAGATTCTTTTAACTACTTTTTTGTAGTTATTAAGGCACCAGGCTAGAAACCAGGAGACCATGAGTTCTAGTCCCGCCTTAGGCACAAACCCAGCTGGGTGACCTTGGGCCAGTCACTCTCTCTCAGCTCTGGGAAGGAGGCAAGGGCAGACCACTTCTGAAAAAACCTTGCCAAAAAAACTGCAGGGACTAGTCCAGACAGTCCAGTCAAATATTCTGGATGCAGATGAGTGGGGAAAGGGGAATATGCTATCACATGAGCTGTGGCAGAGGCAGTCATAAAAAACTACAATATCAGTTTTGAAGTGTTTGCAGTAATGGATCAAATCATGCACATTCATTTACTTGTTTGTGGCATTTATAATATCCCTTTCCTCCAAGATCTGAAGGCAATATACTTACTGCTCCTCTCTCCCATTTTAGTCTCCTAACAGCACTGTGAGGAAAGTTAGGCTGACTGACCCCAAATCATCCAGTGATATTCATGGCTGAATGTAGATTTTGAACTCTCCAATTTTAGGCCCAAACTCTCATCACTATACAGTACTGCACTAGTTCTCCACACTGTAACGTTGTTGGGATCTCAAAGTCAGACAGGATAATGGGAAGCTGGCCCTGATTTTCCCTAAAACAGCCATGGAACAAGATAGCCAGGGGAATAAGCCTTCAGACAATTGCCAACTATTGACCTCAAAGCTGACTTCCAGCCTTGGAAACAGGAATAAATGTCTCATGAAAAAATATTGCCAGCTTAAGTCCTCCAATAAGCAGAGCCATTCCTTGAAGCTTAACCTACTGTCTGTTGAGAAGAAGGGCATTTCTCCATGGAGGATTTTCAATGTGCACAATAATTCATATTTTTATTTTGTTTTTCATCACAGTATCCATGCAAAATAGGTTTCCAGCATTCCACTTTATTGATAAAGGAATCACAGAACTGAAAGTCCAGAACAAAGAAAGAACCAAACTATTCTTTCTCATACCCAAATATAAATTTAGCACTCTGTCCACGGGAGCACTTCACATTCGGTGTGTTTGTTTATCTCTGTTCAGTAATTACAAGTCTCAGGAGAGATGGAAAACATCAAAGATGTAAATATTGCAATAGTTCTCCTTCAAGGTCATTACAAATCAAATTAATTTTTAAAACCTGAAAATAAATCGCAGAAAACCCCATTTCAGTTACCAATATAAGAATATTCATTTCATTATCACTGCCCTGGGGTTACTAAACAGAGAGCACACCCAGGCCTCTGTTGGCAGCCAGAAAGCCGAGGTGCTTCTAGGAATTCCTTGGCTGTGTAACTGCCCTGTCTCCTACATGGAATGTTAAATGGGACCAAGGGAGCAGGCAGGGATGACTATAATTTTCCATCATTACGTTCATATTTTTTCTTATCACACACAACTGCACACACACAACTAAGAAAATACCAAACAGGTATGCAATGCATTTGGATGGGAGCTTCTAGGAAACTTCTATCTGTAAATAATCCAAGAGTCTTTCAGAGTCCTTGTTGCCCAGGAAAACCTGGGAGGTCAACTTGCTGTTATCCATCAGTTGACCCAATGCTTGCTCTCTTCTTTTCTTGTATCTCTTCCCTCTTCCTTCCTTCTTCCTCTTTTGATATCGTATCTATTTGATAGGGAGCAAGGCCTGTCTCATCTGTTTAACACTTTTAAATTTTCAGACGCTTTATATGCATTATGCAAAATGATACCAAGAATGCCAACAAAAATCATCACTAACTCCTCTACAATTCCATCTTTCTCTGGAAATGTCTCAGCTCTATTACATTATATCTCATGCATTAGAAGCCATCTAGTATTGACATTTCACTGGTAAAGGCCAGTGCTGATAAAACCAAGATGTTATGGCAGTCCATGTGGCCTCTAATTCACCAACACTTATATTATAATAAAATATATAGTTTTTCAATCATCACAAGCCCTTCTGTTGTTTTTTTCTTGCAGCAGGGTAGCAAATCAACGCTTTGGAATATGAAGGAAACCTTTTCTCTATTGCACTTCAGCCTGTAGTTAGATACCATTTCTAGATAATATAATGCAAGATGTCTAGCTACTTTTTGGCAATGCACATACATCACAAGACTCAATAGTTTCTTTGTACTGAACATAGAGAACCATAAACCAGTATTATTTTGACAATGAAACTGTCTCTCTAAAAATTATTAGAAATTATTTCATGAAAGTGGCAGATGCATTTCTTAAAAGGCATTCTTAATAATTAATTTAGATGACTGAGTGTGTCCGATTAACCTTCCCAACCTGGCACCCTCCAGATGTGCTGACACAACAAGAGATTCAGCCAGTGTTAAATCAGAGCAAGCTCCTAGTTTAAGCAACTCTCAACAAAGTTCCTTCTGGTGAGGCTTCAGTATGGCAATAAAGACAACAGCAGGAAGCAACAGCAGGAAGCATCAATGACTTAATTTTAAATTGTTTTGAGAGTTTCCAGAAAAACGTTTATAATTTTCCACAATGTTCTAGTGCTCATCCACATATCCTGCTTGCCATAGCTTGAAGATGCCTCACCATCTCTTTGTAGAAGACATATCTTCCTAATGTCACATCCATTTTATCACCAGCCTGCTCCTCAGACAGTCTGTCATCAGCTTTACATGTTCTGGTGTGCAACTGGTGTTTTTCTTCTTATCCCAGCACAAAATTTCCCATGTAAACAATCTAGGACACATGGAGGAAGAGCCTTGGGATGATGCAGTATGGGTTGATGAACTGCTCATCTCCAATTGGTCCAGCAAGTCTTCTGAGGAATCAACCCCTCCTGTCCAGTATCTGGGCTCTGTGCCTGCTATTCAGTGTTATCTGAACTGCATGCAAATCCAGAACCCTGGACTGAAGCTGGTTTATATGTTGGTTTATATGACTATATAAAGCTGGTTTATATGCTGAACTTTTAAGAAGCTGGTTTGTATGTTACATTTTCAAGAGGATGTCTACCTATTGGCCTACAGAGCTGTTGCTGTGTCAGAACAAGAGTTTCTTTCACAGACACCAATCACTGTCTTAACAGAGTCACATGATACAGCTATACAGACAGCAGCACAGCACAGCCCCATTCCAGATAAGTTTTAAAGGAACATCCTGTGGGTGCAGTACAATTTATGCTAATATGATTCCTTCCTGGCTCGAGCAAGAGGAAAGGATGGCCCTTGAGCTGTATGGTAGCCCTCAGACCAAGTTGCAAAGAGCCTAGGCCAGATGCATCAGTATATCCTGCTGAGTACTAGGAACCCAGCAGCTAACAAGGATGTGGTGTTTTAGCAATAGGCCTACCCAGATGCTAGAGGATTGTTTAGAAGTTATCCAAAATCCTGTGCAAAATGCTTGCATTTGGTAGCAAGCCAGTTAATGTGGTGGAAAAAAAGTTTCTTTAGGAATAAAGTTTGAAACTATGTTGCAGGGCTTTTCAGGGTAGGGCTTAGAAGAGAAAGCCCCAAATTCTGATCCTTGCTCTGTTATGGCATTGTTTTGGATGCATCCTTCCTTCCAAGTCTCACACCATGGAGATATCATGAGGAAAAAATCCCAAAGCTACAAAAAGGACCTTACATGTGTCCTACCTTCCACTCAAAATATTGTTCAAAGCAGCTAACCTTAAGATACAGAATTATAATGAAATATAAACAAGTTTAAAGAGGAAAGAAATAAGGAACACACTCCAAATTAAACCTACTTTAGGGGGCAAGTCAACATAAAGCCAAATTCCAGTCTGAATAAAAACAGACTGTTTTTGTCTGTGTCTGTTGGGAGAAAGGCCCCAGGGGTGCAGCCAGCCCAGACTTTCTTGAGAAGGAATTCATACTGCAGTGAGGAAGCACCATGGAGAGGGCCCTCTCTTGTATTCCTGCCAATCTGCCTTCAGTACCTATGGGATGATGGAGATGGCCTTCTCCTGATATTCTTGAAACCTGACATAAATGAGAGAAGAGTGTTGTCTTTCAAATGGCCTCCTCCCAATGAAATACTGCTTCATACTTTAAAATCTATGCTCTGAATTGTGTCTAGAAATAGATTCTTAGCCTGTGAAGCAGCTGTTACAAAAGAATTTCATTCTCTTTGAATGTTTGTATCCCTTCACTTAAGGCAGGGTTTCTCAACCTCAGCCACTTTAAGATGTGTGGACTTCAACTCCCAGAATTCCCCAGCCCATGCTGGCTGGGGAATTCTGGGAGTTGAAGTCCACACATCTTAAAGTGGCCAAGGTTGAGAAACCCTGCCTTAAGGAATACCTAAATGTTTCTACCATCATGATGTTTCTATGAACTGCAGTTACAAAAACCTATGGATGCAGAATTCATTGGTCAGTTACTGAACATTGGAATGTGGGCAAGTATCCATAAAGATTTATCGTCCCTCTAATCCACTGTTCTTCAGCCAAATGCCCTCCCAATATTTGATCTTCCACTCCCATAATTCCTATACTGTTCTGACTATGGACTTTTGGCATGGAAGGCTAGCATACCTGGAAGACATCAGATCGGGGAAGAATGATCTAGCAACTGGGATCAGCTCTCCCAGTTCTCAGGTGGAAAAGTCCTTTCCACTACCAACTACCTAAACCTACTTAGAAATGCCAGCATTTAATCCAGGATTTCCTAAACACACAATGTAGCCTAAATCTCGAAGTTATGGTTTTATCCTACTTGAGTATTTTCAGTTATGCCTCTACTACCTCAAACATAAATTCTACATCAAATGCAAAAGGATAAATATTCCCATGCAAACTTCCATAAACCACTGATGTGAATCAGGGAATTCAGTAAAACATCTATAAGATGCCAGACAGAAGGAGGCTGCCCTACATATTTATCCCCTGTTGATTGTATATATTGGTAACAGTCAACTTGTTTCCAAAAGGAAGGCTCCATTATCCCCTTATTGGCCCTGACCTTGTTGGCCTTCCGGAAGAGCCTGTAGACGTGGCTTTGCCATGTGGCCTGGGGATCTGGTGACATTGGTGGAGAGCCTGCTGAGTGGTTGTACTTTTAGGAAAATGAATGGTGCTCTCTCTCACTAATTATGTTTGTATGGTTTTAATAGATTTAGTGTTTTAGTGTTTTTAATGATTTTTGCAGTTTGTTTGTTTTTTGGCAGATTTTGTATTTTTCTGGATTTTTTACCTAGTAAGCTGCCCAGAGTCATGTTAGTGAGATGGGGGGCTATATAAATTTAATAAATAATAAATCTCTTTTTGCCTGTAAGCTGATCCAGATGTGCTGGACTTCAATTCAAGAGTTTTTCATAAGACCTTTTCTAATAATGCTGCAATCTTAAATAAGTGTTCTTACTTAAAAGCAAGCATTTGGGAGAGAAGAGAGAAAAGAAAAATATTACAACTGAGGTGGATGTCCCACAGCTAATACCAGAAGAAATGAAGAATATCCAAATGTTGATAAATACCAACATTCTACTTCATGCTGATAATCAATATTGTAAATGCCCAAAAGTAAACCTATAAATAAAAATAAATCATCACTTTACAGACATATGAAAATTGTTCTTGTATTCATCCTTAGGTGATCATCACATTATATCAGTAAATCTTTGAGTTCAAGGACTTTTTCTGGGATTACCGGCATTTAAATCCCAATGTTGACCAAACTTCAAACATTCAACAAAACAAACCACATTATCATTCTTACACATTATGAAACAATGCTTTTCTCAACAGTCTCCAAACATTCTTGTAACAGTTGTGATTGTTGTGATTCAAACATCCATTGACTGAAAATTGACTGAAAACATCCACTGACTGATTTTGTGCCATCTGTTATACTGGACTACAAGTTCCATAATTCCTAAACAGCAGGGGCACTACTGGGAATTCTAGAAATGGTACAGCAATACATCTGGAGGGCATCACTTAAGGAGAACTGGGCTAGACCAACAGAAGAAAAATTACTCTGGAGGGAAAAAAGTGTTTCCCACATTCCTAAAAATCAACAAAACATTAGTATAGGGCCCCTTTTTCTATCACCACTGCCCTTCAAGCAAACCAAGACAGAGGGATTTCTGCAGTCTTGTTCCTCCTTCCTTCTCTCAGATACTATCATATCTCCATCACAACCTCTTTCTCCTGCAGTTTCATCATCTGGTCTTCCTGTTAGGTGACTTGAGGGGGGCATGGAAAGACCAGGAGAGCTCTTATTTAAAAATACATACTGCATGCAAATAAGGCTGGCTTAAAAATATTAGCAATGCTGTCAAGCTGCACTTTTCCTAGACTTGCCAAGAGGGGCTGTGCCTTGGAAACCCATTTAGTCCAAGTGCTGAAAGATGATATCATGATGGGCGCATAATACCTGGGGCAAACGGGTCTTTTTGCCTCCATGGCTATGGTCTTCTAGTGTGGATCAAATATTTTGGCTAATGTAACCCATTGCAGAGATATCTGAAGCCTTGAAACACAGACACTTACACGTGCTCCTTAATCTGCACTGCCACTTCTCTGCCTCTCCCTTCTCTCTGCTCAAATCCACAGATCCTCAAAACTTATTGGGTAGAAGATTAAATATAGATTTATTACGGGATTGTAGGATTTCCTGGACCATGCACCTGGGCTCATAAATACAACAGACAGCATTCACAGCTCCTAAGATGGGTGGCTTGCATCCTCCATGCTCTGCTTATGGCCATCTATGATGAAAATCAATGCATTTGCTATGCCCACAGCTGCTCCTTTACATATATGTCTGCAAGCACACATATCCACGGCAACCTAGAGAGGTGTGTGCCACAGCAGCTCTGAACAGTCAACTGCTACTCTATTCCCACTAATGTCTGCCCTGTGTGCCTTCTCCCTCCATCCAGTTCTTTGGGCTCTCCGTGAGGAGCTTTGTGCTTTAAGCTGCTGCTTAAATACAAAATGGACAAATCCACCTGTTCTCTCTCTCACACACCCGCACACACAGACATCATGCAGGGTCAATTCCCTGGAAACTTGCACGCTCTCGTGCAGGACTCCCGTGGGATGCCCACACAGTGCCTCCCTCCTGTAGGAAAGGCCAGTCTTATTCAAGGTGGAAACGAGGGATCAGCGTTTCATTTACATTTCATTTGTGTATACACGCGGGCGGGGAAGATGGGCATTCTTCCGCACCCAGCCAAGCCGCCCGAGGCTTCCCCAACCCGGGGCACCGGAGACGCGTCGACCCACCGCCCTAGACCCAAAGCCCAAGACCAGCCTTCGCGGGCTCCGCAAAGCGCTCCTGCCAAAGTTTCCTGGGATGACACAGAAGCGGAGGCAGAAGGCTGCGGGGATGGGCTTCGCTTCCTCCTCCTCCTCCTGTTGCCGCCACCGCCACAACCGTGCTTGCAATTTTTTTTAAAAAAATGAAAAGCTACTCCTCCCTCCTGCTGCTAATGCTCTTGCAGACACCGGGATAAGAAACCCAGCCAGAGAGAGCTGCGCCCAGCAGGCTGAAGATCCATCCGGAATTCCATGCCTGAGAAAGCTAGGCAAGAGCTCAGCTTGCCCGCACCCCGGCAAATCTCGCCTTTGCCTTCCTCCTCCTCCTCCTCCTCTCTCCTGCAAGCCCGACTCTTCTCTCGCCTGGATCGCGCCCCCGGACCTTCCGCCCACATCCCCTATTTTGTTCCTCCCCAGCATTTCTAAGCAGGCAGGGATTAGGGCAGGGGACAGGAGGAGAGAGAAGCGTCGATCTTTTTGTCCCTCCCGCCCACCGCCGCCTTCTCTCCGAGCTTTACAAAAGGCGACACGCACACACAGACGCTCGCCAAGATGAGTTGGAGCTCCAGCCTCGCGCGGAGACTGCTTAGATGGACCCCGGCTGCCTACCTGCTTCTCCGCGAGCGACGCTTCCCCCAAGTTCAGGCTTGGCATCCCAACGAGAGATCGAGGAGGAGGAGGACCACTCTTCATTCAAATTCCTGGCTTTCGCTGAGGGGAGGGCTGGAAGCGAGAGAGAAGCACGCTGTGCGCGCGCCTGCGTACCTCTGCGTGCGTGCGTGTGTCTGTGTGTAAGGCGCGCGCACCCCCTTCTTCTCTGAAATGGTGCCCGCCTTTGATTCTGCCCCCACCCGGAGAGGGGGGACAGCCGCCAGTCACCTTAAAGTACGAATCCACCGCGGGGCAGCACGGCCGGAACTCGGGAGTAAGCAGAGGTTGCGTGCGGCCGGTTGGAGAAACAGGCGGAAGAAGCTGGTCTTTGCCGCCGTCGCTACCGCAGCCGCGTCACTAGGAATGGATAAAGGGCGGGCGGGACGTGCCAGGAGAGTGAGCCGGAGGCCGGGTAGTGGCAACGCCGAGGGGAGAGCGCCGGTCGCCTGGCGACTTGGCGTTGGCCCGTCGTCTCCCCGGCTCTCCAGGTGGGGTTGGTGGGGCCCAACTCCGTCGTTCCCGTTGCTGGAGATCTCCGTGCACCCTTTACACCACTGACGCCTCCACACTCACAATTTAACAGGGGCTGGGAAACAGCCACACGCCTGCGTGCACACGCAACAGCTGGTTATTGTTATCCATGTGCACAGTGCAAGGAATGGCAGCTCCGAGATCGGCAGCGGGGATGGGGAGGGGGAGGAGGAGGGAGCCAGGGCGCGACAGAAGTCGCAACTGCAGAGCAGGTATTCTACGCCTCCCCCGAACCGCTCCCCTTTTTCCAGTTGTCCACCCAAAACGCAGGCACGCAAGCGGTAGCAGCTGCCTGGAAAGTCCCCCATGGATGTACACGCGGCCGAGACCAGCTGCCGGCGCCGACCCGCGTCCCTGACAACAGCTGGGAAGAAGCACGGAGAGGTGTGCAGGGAGAAGAGACGGCAATCTTCCAGATGTTCGTGCAGCAATTGGAAAATTAACCCGCGACTTGTAACCTTATACCTATACAGTCCAGTGGCAGAAGCTGCCAGGAAAACACCTTTCCCTTGCACACACTCAACAGTGGTCAGGATCAGCCACTCCAAAGGCTGTGTGATTGCATGCCCCACACAGTCACTTAATAGCAATTTGCAGGAGAGCTGTTGGACAGCTCCCTCATGTACATCCAAAGCACATGCCTGTGCAAGCCACAGTTACCAACATCCTTTATCACAGCCGTGGAACCTTCATCCATTAGAGATACAAGAC
The DNA here is from genome assembly GCF_035149785.1 of Candoia aspera. Lineage (NCBI taxonomy): Eukaryota > Metazoa > Chordata > Lepidosauria > Squamata > Candoiidae > Candoia > Candoia aspera. The sequence goes on from NC_086159.1 coordinate 27,853,687, forward strand.
CTGCCAAAGAAACAGCTGTATCTTGCCTGCAGCCCTACAGATGCATACATATAATAGCTGTTTAACTGCCTCTTTGATCTAAAAATAGGTAAATATAGGGATGTGAAGGTGGCAGGCTTTGACATCCTCTGAAAATAATCTTACACATAAGCAACAGGTGATGAGAAATCCTTTTCATATAGGCTTCCTAACCACTAGGTACCAACATCCTTTACACAGATGCCTCACCAGCTGAATACACATCCCTGCAGAAAGCATCCTTAATGTCTATAGGCCAAAGGGTAAGCAGGAATCTTCAAAACTCACAAGCACAGAGCTGGCTAAGTGGGAAACATCCCCTCAGGCCACATAAGTAATCAATACCATGAGAGGCTACCTTATATACAACAGGACCAGCAACTACATGTAATCCAGCTGCATGCCTGTATACAATTGCAAAACAGTTGCTAGAAGACATCCATCACATACCCATAATCAGAAATTGTTGGGAAGGTACATCAAACCCCAAAATTCCAGCTGCTGCCAAAAGCTACTTACTTGTTATTTCATTTACATTTTCCCAGCAGACATCTGTCATTAATAGTCATACAACAGGCACAAATTCAACAAGTGCATGAAAAACAATTTGGCATGAAATATAGGCATTAGGAAGCTGCACTTTTGAAATGTCATGTTACAAGGCATGGGTTTGGGTGTTAGAAAGAACCCAGGGATTATGGGGAAACGACGCAGCAATCCCAACCTGCAACACTCTCTCTTAACTTGCTCTGACATACTCTCAGAGAACAGCTATTAGAAAGTTAGCTACCTACGTCTTTCTAACCATATTGGTATCCCATCACAATTCCTCTCATCAAAAAAGTTTTGGGTAATGTAACTTAAGGGAGCAGAAAATTATCTGATGGAACTCAAAATTACCATTCCAAGGATTCTCTGGGAATAAGGGATTATTAAAATAATTTCAAAATATGGTACAACCAAATGCAAGCACTATTTGAACTCTGCAGATTGTCTTCAATACGTTTTCTTCTCTTCATTTATATACTGTGCGTTCCCAGCCTACAGGCTAGCCCCCAGCAGTTAACAGTACACTCAATAAATAATTATCACAGCCAGGAATTAAAAGTAGCCTAAAATAAAATACTAGCATCATAAAGCTATTTAAAAATAATGAACAAGCAATACAACATCATAAACCAAAAACAAAAATGCATAGAAGATACAGGGCATGAGCAATCAGGCAGCAAATCAAGCATGGCTACTATGGAGGGAAAGGTAGAGAATTAAAAATGTTCTTTAAGTGGTTTGTTAAAGCGCAAGAAAGTAGAGATCAACCAGACTGACTGGAGGAGGGAATTCCAGAGTGTCGGCACCACCACCACAAATGTTAGAGGAATATGACATCACGTATTATGAAACATCAATTCTGATAAATTAGCATGTGTGGAACAGCTAAAAAATACAGATGTTCAGTAACCATACACAACAGTTCATCGCTCTACTGTATTATACAGAGAAGTCAGGAAATACGTTGCTTCTGCCTTTTCTTGCCCACCTAGTCTCTCTCTCTCATGCAAAGAAGAACTGCATATTTACAGTAGAGGCAACCCAATATGAGAGCAGTAGATCCTGTCACCTTCCAGATGTTGCTGGATATAACTCCCAGGATCCCTGACTGCCACTCAGTCATCAAGAAATAGCAGAACAGTTCTATGGCGCTGGTTATTTTAATTTATTTTATTTAAGCCTCATTTCTTGGAACAGGACTATGAAGTCATGTATGTCTGCATTTGATTGTGCACTCATGTGTGCCTGTGTGTTCCCTCTTCTCCCCAGTATGCCTGCAAATACTATTCATTACAGCTAGGCTGGGGAGTCCAAAAAAAAAAAAATCCCACAAGGGCAAACCGCTTCACATGCTGTTGCCAAGAAATCAGTAACCTTGCGTGTATATGGTCACAAGGAGTCTGGCTCAGTTCAGGATGACTTTAGCTCAAATATGAAATTTACATTTTTGGAAGGCTTATAACAAGGTATTTTTTTCCAGAAATACTTTCAAAGTAAACTGTCCATTACTTTAAAAAATGGCAGGCCCAGCAGTGAGCGTTGTGACTTTTTTTCTCTGAGGGAACAAATGGGGACACTATGCCTTTCACAAAGCTGCGGTGAACAGAGAGATTCGGTATTTATGGACTCACTTTATAATTGATTGATCATGGTGGGTAAAGCTGCATGCAGGAGTTCCACAGGGAGGGTCAAAACAATCAAGATGGCAGCTGGGACCATGCTGATAGGGTTCCAATCAGTCATGGATGCCATCCTGAACTTTTTTTACTCTCTGCTGCAGACACCTCGAGGTGGACCTGTAGAATATATGGCCATGCAGGTAGTTTAGTGGACATAGATCTTCTGTCCTCTTAAAATATGACAATTTACTAACATCCTGCTGATAAAAATCACCAGGATTTAATTTAATTCACATATTTATATTGCATCAATCCATAAACTAGTGGGGGGGGGAAACTAAAACAAATTCACACCTAGTTAACTGTCCTTTTTTCCCATAGAGAAAGGGCTTTTTTGAAAATTTTGCAGCTCTGACCAAAGATCTGATGATAAAATCTGTTTTCCCACCCTTGCACATGACCACATACATCTGCCACCTCCACATCTGTATTTTTCTTTTTCCTCCAAGAACCTGAATGTGGCAGCTATGGATTTTACAGTTTTATCCACACAACAGCCCTGACATTGAACTGCATTGGTTATGCTTAAAGAAGGCAGCTGACTCAGAATCACCCACTGAACTTCATAGATCAATTGGAATCTCAACTGACATTTCTCTGAAATCCATAACCTTTTGTATCATATAACAATGCACAATCAATGTTGGAAAAAGCACGAAAGAATTTCCTCCACTTCAGCAAAAAAACCCCTCAGCTGTAAAAACACCAGCCCATCACATATATGCACTGTACATCAGCCCTTCCAAAGAAATAAGCCAAGCCCTTCCAGAAAACACTCGCATAACTTACTTGTAGAAAGCAGCTTCATCCCTTTCTCAACACCTCTCATAAGTTCATCAAGTTGCCTTCCCTAGATACAAACTGCTGGAGAGATCCACAGATACATTCAACAACTACTGTGGTGGTAACTTTTCTCTCTTCCCCATCTCTTCCTCCAGACCCATATAACCAATTTAGTGAAAATGTCATGACGCTGCTGATCCCAGGTTGGGTTTACATGTTGCCTTTAGCCTTAAATTCCTTATCTATGGTTTGTTGAATAGCCATGATTCACACTATATACTAAACCAAGTCCAAAGAGTCCACAGTATGGTTTAGTATGATGTGTGTTCTCAGCCAATGAAGCATAACACTCTTTTTATCCAAGATCATCTCAGTATAGAATACCAGGCTATAGATAGCTCAACAGCCTTATATTATGATCTCCTTAGTATCTATAAACTTCTGCACAGGCAAGCAGGTAGTCACGTCCAATATGTTTTTTCAGCTTTATGATAGACATTGCTGGCAAGTTACATTCCGCTCAGGAGATTTCACTGGCCTAACAAATTCCATGCACCAACCATATTTATTGTCTAGACATTTCTACCATGCCTAACAGACATACTCGGTGTGCAGAATGGAACTGCCATAATCAAAGATTTGTTAGAAGAGCATTGGGGTTTATTTCTGAATGAACATTCATCATATTAGGTTGCATGGCTACAAGCCCAAATATACTTACTAAGAAGCAAATGTCTTTGTCTTTGATGAGACATATTTCTGAGAAAGTATGTCTAGATCTGGGCTGCATTTCATTTCTAAAATACTGGTCACTTGTGCAGGATTGTATAATTCTTAATTCATCCACACAAAACTCTAGCCCATCCAGTTGTGTTATGGATAGAACACTAGTGGATCAAAGGCTGCTATTATGAATTGCTAGGATGTAATTTGAATTAATGTTTTCTAAAGGTAAGTCAAGGTATTTTTGCACGTTGAAAAAGAAGTTCTTTGAGTCTTCATTTTGTCATTTGTGGACGTTAATGCACAGTAGAAACAAAAGTAGTTATTTTGACATTCTATCATACGAACCTTTCTTTTTCTCTCCAAATGCTAGCAATTGTAAGTGCCACTTCTGAAAAACAATCAAATTCTGTTTTTTTTCCCTTGATGGACTGACCAAGATGAGAAAAGGCAATTCTATTATTCTATGATTTAAAAAAAACTAAACCTTTAAATAATTCAGGATATTAAAACACTAATGACACCAGCCTCCCACCAAATTTGCAATCGGAATAAAAACAAAGTCTTCCTTGATTCAAATCTCATTCATGGAAACAGTACAGAAAGGGGCTGTCATTGCCATCTTTAGGTAAATATTTTTCAACTTCCTACTCTAGTCTGTAGCCCTGAGATTGTCTGGTAGTCTCCCATCCAAGAACTAAGCCTGACTCTGCTTAACTTCCAAGCCCAGATAAAATTGGCCACTTGCTGCCACCTGCTGAGACAATGAGAATATGCTGTTTTTCATTTAAATGTTGATTGTGTGAATAAGCTGTGTCTGATCATGTTCTTAAATAAAATTTTGTGACATAAACCTATAAAGGCCAGGTTAATGCAAATGAATTCTTCATTATGTTACAACCATGCCAAGAGCAGGCAAAGACCACTAAACATGAATTCCAATAGTAGACTCCAGTAATCAATGATTACCTGACACAACTTTTTGATCTACAAACTGGCAGAGAGTTGTCTCTGGCTAAATCAACCAGAAGAGAGCTAGCTATATTCCTTCACCAAACCCAGTAATATTTAAATGCCATTGGTTCAGATCATATTTGGCCAGCTCTTAAGAGTTTCCTTCATATATGATGGGTAGATTGAGTTTTGTTTTTTCATCCAAGATTTTAATAGCTTTCCTTCATACTAAAACATGTATTTAAGTCAATATTCTGAATGGTCTAGCACAGTTTTGCCCTTGCACATTTTTAGAATGCCTTATGAGAAAGGAAGACTGGGAGGAAGGTAATGGTATATATCAAGGTATCAGGTGTCCCATTAATGTGCCTTCTGATTGGGACTTGGAGAAGTCCATTCTAGTGACATTGGTGGCGCTCTTGCTAACCAGCTGGCTTTGTCATAAGAGTAGGCACCTATCAAGGCAGCCTGTATCCTTTACTCCTCCCAACCTTCTTTTCCATGTGGACATAAAGCCTGATTTCAAGTAACAGTATGTGTTCTTGGTAGAAGTGAAAATCAGAAGGATAAGGGATAGCATTTGGCAATGCACAAAATATAGGATAAGAAAGCTACCTCTCTCCCACTAGAGATAATATAACTCTCAGGAAAGACTAGCACTTTCTCATGAAGATGAAATTAAAAAGTAATTGAATTTCAAATTTGTCTCTACACTAACCCAGTCCAATGTTAATTGGCAGTGTAGTCATAAATAGGAATATTAGCTTCAAACACAATAAGCATTTTAAAGTAAGGGTGTTTCAACTCTAATAAAAAGAAATATTACCTGCAATGAACATTTGTGAGAAGAGCTGATTATCTGTGAACTTCATCCAAATCATTCATCATAGCCCTGATTTGTATTGGTGAGTTTGGTCCCAAAGATGAAAGATAGCAATTACTTCTAAATTCTTAATGTCCTCCAAATGCCAACATGTTGATGATGCTTTGGGTTAAGTAGGATTCCAATTCCCACCACTATCCTAGTTTCATTTTTGCTCCTATGTATATGCTAGGTTTTGGATGAATAACTCAGGTTGATATTACTATGCAGAAAGGAATTAATAAAAATTAACAACTGGTCATTTCTGCCCCTCAGCAGAATCAAGTGACTAAGAGTGAGAAGATTTCTAAAATTAATTTTTTACATTTTTAATTTAATTTTTAAATATTTATATTCAGATATATCAACTCTTCTTTGAAAACGGTAGTCTACAGTGGCATCTGAATGCAAGATGAACTTATTATTTAAACCCATAATCTCCCTTAAAGCTGAATCCAGCTTCTATCAAATACATTATAACCCATTTTTCTATATAGAATATAAAACAAAGCTAACTTGTAACTCCTTATATTATTGTAGCTAAACTGTTAGATTTTGTCAAACAATATGTGCATTTACTTCCCATGCGATAAGAAATACTATTCAACCAAGTAATAACTAGATCTTGCCTTTTAGAATGCTGAGCACTTGTCATGTTTATAATTTTTATATTCATATGTATACCTGTAGGAAGAGCTGCACAAAATGCTTAACATCGTACTTGTTCCTTTAAGCAGGTTAAAATTACATACATCTAATGAAAAAGTTATGTGAGTTATGTGACCCAAGATTTTAAATTATGTTCCTGGATAGCATAAATTGCCATCTTAATTAATTTATCATAGCAACCAATTTGAATGCATGATGATTATACACACGCACGCACGCACACACATATCAGACAGCAGCTTGATTTAAATCTCCTTTTACTTAGTTTTTTATCACTCCATTCTGATCGCTACGATGCCACAATAATTCCTTCCTGTTTCCTAGTCTGGCTCAAAAGGCAAGACCTACATGGCAGTTAGTTGCAGCCTCTTTCACTGCAGTCGGAATCTCTCTGCTGATCTATAATGCGGTGAGCAGTGACAGATTGATTTTACAGTTCTGCTTGGAGCCAGCCGCTGGCCCTGGTTGAGGATGAATCAGCTTTCTTGGGCTTTGGCTTTTATTTAGTTATTCTCTAAACCTCCTTCACAGGCAAGTCACAACTAAGTTCTATTTCTTTCAATAAAAGAGAAAAGAGCAAAGTTCTAATTGATGCTATGCACATATATTATTCAATACTATTTTCCTTACACAGATAGTCAAAAGCTAATGTCCACTTTTAACAAGGAACCTAATGTGACAAGACACATTGTATAAAACTGCTGTTTTGGGCATTGTGGCTATGCTAAGAAAAAAATGTAAGATCGGATCCAAAGGAAAATAAATACCTTCTTTGCCTTTTATTTCAATAAGATTTCTGTCCATACATTACAAAAGATACTCCTGTGCAGGAAATCATGGGCAAACTGCAAGCATATATATAGATAAATTGCAAACGTGGGTTGCATACAGTTAGAAATCCTGCAAGGTGGGAAGCAACCCTGAAGCACACTCAATGCCATATTGTGCCATTGCCACAAATGTCCTTCTTCTGGGAGACTCTTCCAACCAACAGCCTCTGAACATGCAAATGAAGTGAGAAAAAAAAGTGCTGTGATTGGTTCAGATGCTGCAGTTTACAGTAATTTGAGCGATGTTCACACACACTGCAGATGGAAAACAGAGTTGCTTCAAAGCATCAGTGCTTTGCTTTAAAACAATACAGGTGGCCTCTGCTCCTTTCATTAGTAAATAGTACAGAATGGGAAGGATATGCTGAAGAAGTCTAATGACCCATTGAAAAGTTCTTATTCAAATTAATTTGCAATAAACATGTTTTACTGCATAAATCTGTACCATCAATAACAAAACAGTAGACTTCATTGCCATCAGTCGTGTTTTTGTTTTAAAGCAGGAAAGGAAGTATAAACTACAGAAGGAACCTTAGCTCATGTGTGGATCTCAGTTCAGTCCCTAACATCTTTAGATAAATAGATCTAGTAGAAACAATGGATCTTGGAGTGATCCTGTCAACCAAGACAACATTGGATTAGATAGACAAGCAGCTTCTTTGGATACATAATAGTTCCTGTAGCCCAGTGCTGTTCTGAGACCCCAAAGTCTAGAACAATCCCTAACAATCCACATAATTAGAACTTCTCATCCAAATATTAGGAATATTTATGTCAGTACAAATGTATTTATATTGATATAAAATGCAATATTATATTATATTATATTATATTATATTATATTATATTATATTATATTATATTGATATAATATACAGTATTACCACCGGTGTGTAAGCTTGCTGAAGCTGCCCAGAGTTTTCTGGAGTGGGCAACCATATTAAATCAAATAAATTAAATTACATTTTGATTTAATATCATTTTCTAAAGCCCACGGATTAATGGTACTACATAGTTACAAACTGTACAGGAGTTTACATATCCAATTGTGCCATTTTCAAGAACATAGTATGAAAGTCCAATACTCAGCAGTAAGGAAAGTCTAATTTCAGGCTTTCCTGTTTTTTTGTTTTTGTTTTTTTACCAAATTCCCATGGTCCAACTTTTTCTTTCTAATTTGTCAAGCAACAATGGCTAGAAAGAATCACTAAAGTTAGACACTAGGGGGTCCAACACTAGTTGCTGCATGAGATCCACAGTATGCCTTCTGGCATAATCGTTCATTCATTGTGCTTTGTAGAAGACTTACAAACATTTTGATTAAAAATGATGTAATTTAAAAATTCAACATTAAGTTCATATAATCTAACCCTATTTAAAAAACTACGGATACATAATGCAATACACTAAAAATACAATGCAAGGCAATACAAGTTACTTTATGGTTTACAGTAAGATCCATCTTCACTAGGTTTCTTTGAAAAGTTCCAGCAGCCAGCAGTAAGAAAAATGGTCCTTAGAGCTTCCCTATATTCTTTGTTCATTTTCAGAATGATTACATCACAGGAATCAGTCATAAGGAATTTTGAAACTTCTGAGTGAACCCCAGGTTTTTTTTTTAAATTCCAAGTGACCTTTTCTCTCAGCTGCATACTCTCTGCAAGGGAAACTGAAACTAAAACAAGTTCAGGCAAGTTCCTCCCTTAGGCAACACAACCATTAACACGTGAAAAGGGGACAATTAAATTCAACCTCTTCACCAGGCCAAAATGATTAGTTACCATAGTAACCTTAATCTGTAGTAGAAAACATATTAACACTCCCCTTTTTATACTACAGAATACGATGCAAACCAATTTGCTTTGTTAACTCTTTGTGTCTTGGTACAGCAAGAGGTTTGGTTAAAATATCAGCAATCATGTCTTTTGATTCACAATATTTCAACATTATTTCTCCTTTGCTTATCATATCTTTGATATATTGATATCTAATATCAATATGTTTTGTCCTATTCTTGCAGGCTTCAGTTTTTGCCATAGCAATGCAAGCTTGATTATCCTCATAAACGGTTATAGGCTGGTTCACTTCCATGCCTATGTCTTTTAACAAATGTTTAAACCATATAACCTCATTACAGGTTTGTGTTAGAGAATAAAACTCTGCTTCTGCAGTGGAAAGAGCAACAAGTGTTTGCTTTCTAGAATGCCAGCCTAAGCTAGACCCAGCAAATTGAATTAAAATCCCAGAAGTGGATTTCCTGTCACTGACATCTGCTCCCCAGTCAGAATCAGCAAAAGCCTGCAATTTCTCAGTTCCAGAGGCATTTAGCTTCAGGCAATAATTCTTTGTTCCTTGCAAATACCTCATTAACCTCTTCAATGCTGCTTTTCCAGTAGATGTAGGCTTCTCTACCTGTCTACTTAAAATGGCCACAGAATTTGAGATATCTGGGCAAGAGTGATTTGCAATGTACAGTAAATGTCCAATTGCAGATCTATATTTCTCTGCCTCATTAATTGAGTTTCTCCTATATCTTTCTGAAAATCTGTTATCTTCAGAGTAGAGACTGGTTTACAGTCTTGCATATTAAAATCCTCTAGGAGCTTTTGAATTTTACTATGTTGGTTTAACAGAAAGCTGCCATCCTTCTCCCTGTGTATTTCCAAACCTAGGTAATTTGTTACAGTTCCAAGGCTTTTTAATGTGAAATGGCTTTTCATGCAGGTTTCAAAATCAAGTCTTTGTTTTTCTGTTCGTGTGAACAGCAGCAAATCATCAACAGTTACATACAGCCTTGTTTGTTTTTCTTCATATATACACATGGATCTGCTTTTCCTTTTTCAAAACCAAAATTCTGCAGTTTTTCATCTAATTTTTGGTTCCAGAATCTATCAGCTTGTTTTAACCCATAGATTGACTTCTGCAGTTCACAGACTGGATTCTCCCCTTTTTCATAGCCAGGGGGTTGCTGCATGTATAATCTGTGGTCTAAATCACCATAGAGAAATGCAGTTTGAATGTCATAGTGGTGAACTGACATTCCTTTGAGTGCAGCAATTTTTAACAGTAATCTAATTGATTCACCTTTAGTAACTGGTGCAAAAGTCTTGTCAAAGTCTAAATCTTTCCTTTGAGTGAACCCTTTTGCAACTAACCTTGCTTTATATTTTTGGATTTTGCCATCAGCATCCCTTTTCAGTTTGAAAACGCACCTGCAACCTAGACAGTGTTCATTGGGAGGTAGATTTACCAGTTTCCATGTTTTATTTTCTTTCAAGGATGCTAACTCCTGTTGCATGGCAGAGTGCCAATTTTGTGCAATCTCAGGTGGTAAAGCATTCACTTGTTCTAAAGACTCAGGTTCTGTGAATATGTGAAATGCCTTTACTGTTTCAGTCTGAAAACGTGATGGAGGAACGCCTTTATTACTTCTCTGAGACCTGCGAGGTAATACAGGGCTGAAATTTTGACTCCTATCACTTTCCTGAGAAGCATCTCTCTCATCAGACAGATCTTCAGTTTGCTTTTCTGGTTTAATGTCCTCATCAGGCAAAAGATCACTATCAGCAAGTCCTTGCTGTTCTCTTGTGGTGGTCAGATCAACTGGAGAGCTAGAATTTAATCTCCCCAGTTTTGTTCAGCAAAAGAAGCGCTTTTGCTAATTATCAATTTCTCTCCCACTATGAACCTGTAGCTCCTTTGGCTTTGTTCATAGCCAACAAAGATGGCTTTCTTTGTTGTGGGGCCTCCTTTCCTTCTCTGCTGTTTTGGAATATGAACCCATGCAGTGCTACCAAACATTCGAAGGTGGTTTACCTTTGGTTTCACACCATAAAACAAATGGAATGGAGTGTCCTGAATCACAGAGTTATACAATCTGTACAATTTCCAAAGGTCTCGTTGTAACTCTGTCACTGTGCTTACTCACAGGAGCTTTTACTGTTTTGCATTCTTTGCAAACTACACAATCTAAGTATTTGTCACAAGGTTTTATCTTTAGGTCAGCACACAGCTGTGGCATTTGTGCTATATACATGAAATTAGCATGACCAAATCTCCTGTGCATCAGGTGTACACATTGGTCATGATATAGAGTGTTGCCAACTGCAGCCTTGCAGCTTGGCTTCCTTGCATTTTGCACAATGTACAAGGAGTCTTTTAATATACCATTAGCACATAATTTTCCATTTTTATGTATCTCACAACCATTTTTCTTAAATGTTATGACATACCCTGTTGCAGCCAGTTGTGCCACAGATAAAAGGTTTGATTGTAAATTTGGCACATACAACACACCTTTTGCAGTTTCTCCCAAGCAGGATAAATACAAGTCACCTTGTCCCATAATTTTGGTCACAGACCCATCAGCCAAAGATACACTTTGTCTTTCAGTTTTAGACAGTGACATAAAAGAGCTTTTACAATTACATAAATGACAATTGGCCCCAGAATCTAACACCCATACATCAGAATTACCCTTCTCAGCAACCTGTGCAATTTGGGTTGTCTGAAGAACCTTCTTCTGTGTTGCCCTTGTGTCCTTCTTCTCTGTCTTTCTACTCTTGGGTCTCAAGGCACAGTCTTTCTGCAAATGTCCAGCTGAACCACAGGTGAAGCATCGCTGGCTGGCTAGTGCTGTGGCCTCAGCTTCCTTTCCCTTCTTTTCCTTTGTTTTCTGGTACTGCTGCTTTCCAGAAGAGATGGGGGGGGATCTTTCCTCTCTCTTCTCCCATTCAGCGAGTAAGTGCTGTGTAACATACGATGGGGTGAGGTCTGCTTCAGGCATAGCCTCCAGGGTACAAATCAGCGAGTCCCACATTTCATTCAGTGAGGACAGGAGGATATAGAATTTTGTGAGAGGTGTAAATTCCATTCCTCTCTCCTGCAACTCAACAAACAGCTGCTGAATATAATGCAGGTGCTTAGGAAGGCTATCTCCTTCTGCAGGGAAGGCTCTGTACAGCTTTTTCGTCAGAGTAACTTTACTCCCTGCTGTTGCCTTTACATACAAGTCTCTCAAAGCATCCCAAAGTTGCTTTGCAGACTGCATACCTCACATGTGGACTAGCTGATTGTCCTCAACTCCCAGGATAATGGTGGCTCTAGCCCACTCATCCTGTCTCAGCCATTCAGCACTGGGATTTGGGGGGGTTTGCTCACCAATTGGCAGCCAAAGATTCTCTCTGCGATGATACATCTCCATCTTCAGGGCCCAATTCAAATAGTTGGTCTCTGATAGGCGCTCCAGAGGCATCGCTGAGGGCTGGGAGGTAGCCATGGCTTCTTCCTTCTTTTGCAAGTCACCTCCGCTGGCGTCTTTGTCCTGTAGACCGGCAGTTGCTGGAAAATCTCCAGGCAGCTCCGAAGAAAATCTTCACAGGTCTTTGCTACCTGCCTTTAAATTGTGCATGAGGTGTGGAGCTGATCTCTCTATTCTCTCTGGGGTTTTACTGGGCTTCTTACTGGGTTTACTGGGCTGCTTACTGGGCCCATAACCTGTTGGCAGAGTGCTAGAAAGCATTTGGCCCAGGAGACATCAGAAAAGTCACACAACAGGCGTTTCTATAAAAATAATTTTGTTTACAGAAAACAAACATATTTAAAGGCTGTTTGCTGAGAGGAGAGATTTCTCTCAGCTGCATACTCTCTGCAAGCCTACACAGAAGGGAAACTGAAACTAAAACAAGTTCAGGCAAGTTCCTCCCTTAGGCAATGCAACCATTAACACGTGAAAAGGGGACAATTAAATTCAACCTCTTCACCTGGCCAAAATTATTAGTTGCCATAGTAACCTTAATCTGTAGTAGAAAACGTATTAACAACCTTCTCATGCAGTAATTATATTGTTGATCTGGTAACGTTCACCAATATGCAGAAAAAAACAAAGAAACCAAATATTTCACACTTGGGTTTTTTCTGCTTGTACTGCTTCCCATCAGAACTAAACTCACTTGAAAATAATACTTTTAAAATTATGTAACTATAGGGAGCTTCTTCATGACTTCTGCCATGTCACTGAATCTGTCGCCAACAAATTTGGGTTGGCAACTTACAGAGATTCCAACATTCCAAAACTTCTCCATTCTTCTTTAAATCACCAGCACTTTCCTGGAAGACATATAACTGTGACTGTAAATGCAAAGACAGCTATTCTCTTTTCTCCCAGTATCTGTGTCTTTCTATATTTTCTCATTAGTGAGTTTGAAAAAAAAATCAGTATTGTTGTATTCCTTTATGCTTTTAACATAATCTCACCTAATTTCATTATCATAATTTTCACTCCAAACAACATGAATCTTTTTTTGATGTATAACATTTTGTTTTATTGTGAACCGCCCAGAGCCCCCCGTATGAGGGAGATGGGCAGTGATAAAAATATGATAAATAAATAAATATTCCTAAAGTTTTCAAACTGTATTTATGTGTGGCTTCTATTTGATGCTTGTAAGCAAAGCAGGCCACACCTGCAAGCATATACTCACAATCCTTCAAATTCTGTCATTAATTTAAATCTCCGGAAACAAGATAGGTATTCCAAACAGAATATTACAGAGTGCATCCATCCAAAAAGGATATTATATAAATACAATCTATCAAATTTCAGGAGGAAAGCCTCTTCTATTAACTCTTCAGATTCAAAAGTTCTTTTGATTTTGGGAAAGCAATAAAACATCAGCATTAAGGGAACAATAGGGAAGGAGAAGAAAAATAATTTACATTCCTTCTCCATCCCATTCACTCATTCTTTTATTCTGATTATTTCATATTAGGAATGATTGTCCCACCCCACAAAATTGGTCCTTACAGTAAATATCTAAATCCTTAGCCTCTTATTTTTTGTGAAAAATAAAAGCAATGCATGTTCTTTCTTCAGTTAATTACAGTAACAGCATAATTAATGACAACAGCTGGTTTATATGTTTTTCATATTTATATCCTTTAATTGTGTTTGCTATATTCCTTGATTACATTGGATGGGTGAAACTTACTATAAATTGCCTGAAATGTTTATAGTAAGAATATAAAAAAGGAACGTTTCTTGACGTCATGCAGTTTTCTTGGCAACAGTATGAAAGTGGTTCACCAATACTGTCTTTTGGGATTATCTCTTACTTCCCAGCCCAGCCTACAGCTCCCATATCTTGTCATGGTTTCTAAGATAGTACAAGCCAGGTCCAACTTTGCTTAGTTGTTCGAGATTGATGAACTTTGGCTAGGTGCAACACTATCATCATCATAATCATCATCACACTATAGAATGTGATATTTGGATTTTTTGAAATAAGAAAAAAATCAGCTGTTCTTCTAAAATACAATAAATAAATTAATCCTCATATCTGTGTCCATATCAAAATCTGCTGGTCAGTGTTTGTGTCCTAACAGTCAGGAACCACACTGAGACAAGGAATAGGTCTCTAGTGTTTTATTACTGCTACATTAGACAGAAAATCCTAACAAACTGAAGAAGCGTGGGAAAAACCCAGACAGATAAACCCCAAAAGTTAAGGCAGGTCTGATCTGTGTCTCTTTGAATGGCTGCTTAACTCCTCAGTACTACGCATGCATTTTCCCCCCTGGATAGGGGCCCCCTCCTGCTCTCCATCAGTACTCATGACATCACCCTCCCCTCCAGATTCACATTCCATTTCAGACCCCTCCCTTCCAGAGTTCCTTCCTCCCTCCAGGGTCTCATGAGAGTCCATCTCCCCCTCCAAGCTCCCATGGGAACTGGGCAACGATGGAAATTCTTCAAAGGAAAACTCCTCCAAGGACGAATCAGTGCTGCTCTCCAGGTCTGATCACGCTTCTGGCCCAGGTGGCTGCTGCTGGAAAATAGCTATATAATTAGAAGATTCTTCCCCCCTCCCCCTTGGGAAATGCAAGCCGGAGGTGGAGGGCTGCGGCTCCCCCTCCTCCTCTCTCTCTGGCCTCAAAGCCTCTGGCAGGGGTGGAGGTTGCCAACTTACGAACTCCTCTGCTTGGGATTCCTCTGCTTGCTCAGTCAAGTGAGGAATCTCTGGTAGACTGCGAGGCTTGGGTTTGTGAGGGAAAAGCTGATAGAATCGATGAACCAGCGTTGGTGCATGCACATCTCTAGAATTTTCCCATGTGCGCTCTTCCTCAGGGTACCCTTTCCAGTGTATTAAATATTGGATGCCCCTTCCCCTCCTCCTAGAGTCCAGAATTTCCTCGACTTTGTATTCCTCCTCCCCCTTCATAATTACTGGAGGTGGGGGGGGGCCATTTGCGATCATAAGGTACTTGGGGGAGGGTCTTTGGCTAGCAAGGCTCTGTGAAAGACTGGATGGATTTTCATGGATTCTGGCAGCTTTAAGCGATAAGCCACTGGATTTATCTGCTGTACCACAGTGAAAGGGCCCACAAACTTAGAGTCCAATTTCTTGGAGGGTCTGGTAGAGTTCAAAAACTTGGTAGAGAGCCACACTCTGTCTCCTACTGAAATCGCTGGCCCCTCTTGTCTGTGAGCATCTGCAGCTCTCTTGTAAGCACTCTTTGCCCTGTTCAGCTGCTCCTTTAACAACTCCTGTGAGGCTTGTTGCTCTTTAAGAAAATCAGCCGTGGCTGGAACAGTTCCCTGCTGGGAGGAGGTGGGCAACACCCGAGGATTAACCCCGTAGAGTGCTTGGAAAGGAGACATCTTGGTAGAGGATTGCACCGAGTTGTTATAAGTAAATTCTGCCATGGGGAGTAGGGCTGGCCAATTGTCTTGCTGATAAGTGGTGTAACACCTGAGATACTGCTGTAACCATTGGTTAATTTTCTCAGCTTGCCCGTTACTAGCCAGATGATGCGATGATGATAGGTGGATCTGGACCCCTAATGACTGGAAAAGGGCCCTCCAGAACCTGGAAGTGAACTGAGGGCCTCTGTCACTCACCAAGTGATTGATCATGCCTCTATACCTAAAAACATGGTCCATAAACAACTGTGCTGTGGCTTGCGCAGATGGGAGGCCCTTGCAAGGAATAAAATGTGCCATTTTAGTGAAAAGGTCCACCACCACTAGTATGGAAGTCAGCCCCTGGACCAGGGGTAAATCAGTGATGAAATCCATGGAGATTGTATCCCAAGGCCTACTGGGGGTGGGTACAGGTTGCAAGAGTCCTGTGGGCTTCCCTGGGAGAGGCTTGGCTCATCTACAGGTATGACAAGAAGCAATGTAACCCTTTATGTCTGCAGTAATTTTAGGCCACCAGTAGTCTCTCAGAGCTCTATGGAGAGTTTTGAAAACACCTCCGTGGCCTGCCGTTTGATGGTCATGGCAAAGTCTCAGTACTTCTTTCCTCAATGAGGGGGGATTGTATAATCACCTGCTATGCCAGAGGATTCCTGCCTCCACATTAAATGGGGAGGCAGTGTCTTGCAGGCCCCTCTGGAGGTCATCCATCCTGGCCCTGGCATACGGGTCCTGTTGCTGCTGAGCTCTGACTCTTGTAAATAGGTCCTCTTCTTGTCTGCCTGCTGCTAAAATCTCTGTCTGGTTCCCCCTCATAGACTGCTGAAAGTTGTGAGGTTGTAATATAGTAGCCTATACCTCCTGGTGAGTAGCGGGGGTTGCCTGAATGGATCGAGACAGGGCATCTGCCAAACAGTTCTGTGCCCTGGGAACATAAGAAATAACACAATTGAAACGGGAGAAAAACTGGCTCCATCTGATCTGGCGTGGGGTGAGGGATCTGGTGTTTTGTAGAAGCTGTAAATTCTTGTGATCGGTGCAAACTTTCACAGGAAAGGTTGCACCTTCTAGCCAGTGCCTCCACTCTTGAAATGCTGCTTTAATTGCCAGCAACTCCTTGTTAAAAACATCATAGTTTCTCTCTGCTGGTGAGAGCGTGAGGGAGAAAAATGCACAAGGGAGCAGTGTCTTTCCTTCTTTGTCATTATATTGCAATAAAACAGCCACGATAGCAAAATCTGAAGCATCTGAATGCATTATGAATTGCTTCGTGGGATCAGGGTGCTTTAAAAGCGGCTGGGATGCAAAGAGTTGCTTAAATTCTTGGAAGGCTGCTTGCTCTCTCTCCCCCCAAATGAATTTTGATCCTTTCTTCAAAAGCTGTGTGAGGGGTTTAGCCCTGTCACTAAATTTATTTATGAATCTCCTGTAGAAATTGGAGAATCCTAGGAATCTTTGTACAACTTTCACATTGCAGGGGGGTTGCCAAGAGAGAATTGCCTGGACCTTTGAAGGATCCATGGATATGCCTTCTGTTGATATTCTATAGCCCAGGAAATGTAATTCAGTTAAATCAAAGGCACACTTCTCTAGCTTGGCAAACAGCTTGTTCTCTCTCAGTCTTTGTAAGACATTACGTACATGGGTTACATGAGTTGTAGCATCCTCAGAGAATATTAATATGTCATCTAGATAAATGACCAGATACTTATCTAGTAAATCAGAGAAAATTTGATTCATAAATCGGGAAAATATGGCTCCTGCATTAGACAAGCCAAAGTGCAAAACAAGGGACTTGAATTTACCAAACCTGGTATCGAAGGCAGTCAGGTATTCATGCCCCTCTTTCATCCAGATCAGATTGTACACATTCCTGAGGTCCAACCTAGTAAAAATGTGTGCTTTCTGTAAGCGATCCAGCAGATCAGATATTAGGGGGAGTGGGTAATTTTCCTTGACCGTGACTTTATTGAGGGAACTGAAATCATGCACCACTCTCATGGGTGCCTCCTGGGTTGCCGGTGCCAACGGGTCAGGCTTCTTTGGTACGAAGAAGGTAGGAGCAGATGCTGGGGAAGTAGATGGTCGGATGAAACCCTTTTGGAGATTAGAATCCAAGTAATCTTTTAAGGTGGCTAGTTCCTTGGGGGACATGGGATATTGTTTCCTTGCTGGAATCTTGTCTCCTGGTATCAACTCAATGGTGCAATCACAGTCCCTATGGGGGGGGGGTAGTGCTGTGGCCTCTTGTTCGCTGAAAACATCTGTGAAATCTGCATACTTGGCTGGCAACTGGACGCCCCCTGCTTCCCTGACTGCATTGGTTGCTGGAGAGAGGAGAGTGGCTTGAATCTTGTGGTGCTGGCATTCCTTAGCTGGGAAGGAGATTGTCCAGTTCAAGAATGGGTTGTGGATCTTCAGCCAAGGTGTGCCCAGGACTATAGGCACATTAAGTGATGCAGTAACATAAAGTTGGATCCACTCAGTGTGGTCTCCCATTGTTAGTCGCAAAAGTTCTGTGAAACTTCTAATCGGCCCTGCCTTGAGGGGCTGGCTGTCAATGGTTTCAACTTCTATGGGACATGGCAATTCTATGGTCAGGATGTTGAGGTCTTGTACAGTCTGTACATCAATAAAATTGGTGGAAGCTCCGGAATCCACGAGGGCCTCTAGCTTGACCTGGTGTTCTGGGTTTATGTGCATTATGACTGGTGAGTAGTAAAAGGATTGCCTGGAATCCTTGGAATGAGCCCTTCTTAATTGATTGATGGTCTCCCTGCTGAGCTCTGTGGAGGGAGACCGACGGAATTTCCCTGGTTGGAAGTCGAGGTGGAGGTCGGTCTTGGTTCTGCTGCTTGCCCCGGGGCTCTTACAGAATTTGCTTGGCTTCTCGCTGGGCAAGCTCTCACCATGTGCCCCTGGACTCTGCAGTAGAAACAGAGGACTGTCTCTCTCCTTCTCTGTCTCTCAGCCTTGGAAATAAGCCTCCTGCCCGATCTGCATCAGCTCCTCTGGTCCTGAGTAAAGAGATGCTGTGGAGAGAGCTGGAAATCCTGGAAGCACTCTGAGGCCCCTGTGTAATGGTTGCCTAACCTAACAAAACCAGGCTCACAAGTAGACTCTAGGAAATCTGGTTTATTGAAGGATTAGTATGCAAGTACAGAGAAAGCTGAGAATGAGCAAAAGCGCGCCAAATACAAATTAAGAACCCTCGGCTCAAAACGTAAGACCTCCCCCCACCCAGCCGTTCTAACCACCACCACCCCCCAGGTGCCAGTAACTGTCTTCACCATCCCTGGGAAAGCAACCTTGAGCATTTGAGAAAACCCAAACACATTCCATTCCCTCAGCCCAGAGATAACAGTCCGGGGTATGGAAGCCTCCCTTCCCTACAAATCAAACACGCAATTAACAGCTGACACGTGAAGTGTTACAAATCAAATACAGGAGTAGCAAATGACATGTGAAGTGTTACGATGTACCAGGCACATTGAAACAGTGAACATGACACCCTGTTTCTCCCCGGCTGCATCTGTCTGAACTCTTCTAGCCTGGCGTCTATGACCACAGACAGTTGATATAAACCTTCTAGGGTAGCTGGTATTCCCTGGCGCACTAATTCATTTTTAATTTCTTCATCCAGCCCCTGTTTGAATTGGTCTTTCAAGGCACTCTCATTCCAGTCCAGATCTCCTGCTAACAGCTTGAAATCAGCAATGTAAATTCCCACCCTCTTGTTTCCTTGCTTGAACTTCCGAATTTCCCGGCTGGCAGTGACCTCTCTGATCGGGTTGTCAAAGTGTGCTCAGAACCCTGCCAGAAAATTCTGGTAGTCGTTGAGAATTGGGTCATTGTTCTCCACCATGGGAATAGCCCATTTGGCTGCTGGGCCCTTTAGCAGACTTAAAATGAAGGTGACTGGTTCTGTCTGTGGGAAACTCTGCCGGTCTGCTGTCGAAAAACATTGTGCACTGTGTGAGAAAGGTTCTCAGCTGTCCTGCTTCTCCTCCAAACTTCTCTGGTAGACTGCCCTGGGCTCTCAAGACTACTGGCGGAGCTGCTGCTGCTGCTGCTGGCACCGGTTGTGGGTTAATCGGAGCTGGTTGTTGTAACTGCTGTAGCATGGCTGCTTGTAATGTGTTGATCTGGAGATCTACTTGTTGATGTTGTTGCAATGCTGCTGCCAGTTGTTGGATGACTTGCCGAATTTCCTGGTTTTCCAAAGACATTTTTCCAAATGTCTCTTCCTTTTTTGTGTGTGTGTTCCTCCCTCTTTCAATGGGAGTAGTAGAGCTTGTTAGGATTGATGTCCTAACAGTCAGGAACCATGCTGAGACAAGGAATAGGTCTCTAGTGTTTTATTACTGCTACATAGACAGCAAATCCTAACAAACTGAAGAAGTGTGGGAAAAACCCAGACAGATAAACCCCAAAGTCAAGGCGGGTCTGATCTGTGTCTCTTTGAATGGCTGCTTAACTCCTCAGTACTACGCATGTGTTTTCCCCCCTGGATAGGGGCCCCCTCCTGCTCACCATCAGTACTCATGACAGTTTGGGAGCTCAAGAACCATTGAAGAACATATGGGATATCATTTGATAGGAGTCCTGAATTTGAGATAATTCCACTTTTTGTTCAGTATCCAGTCATGTCTGTTACCCACTACCCTAAAAATATCCTGTCTTATTTCATCTACTGTTCGAATTCAGCATAAAGTTTAAAATTCTGCTCAAAAATAATTTTGATTAAATGTAATTAAACTATCTCTGTAAGATTTTAAATGGAACTTCTATAACATAGCTATGAGATGGCTCGGATTGTTTTCTAACTCACAGACACCCTTGTACACATTAAATATTTTGGATATTTTCATTGGACCAGT
The DNA here is from genome assembly GCF_035149785.1 of Candoia aspera. Classification (NCBI taxonomy): domain Eukaryota; kingdom Metazoa; phylum Chordata; class Lepidosauria; order Squamata; family Candoiidae; genus Candoia; species Candoia aspera. Next base: position 27,874,332 of record NC_086159.1, read on the forward strand.
ATACAACAGGATGTAGGGCCTTGTGTGGCACAGAGTGGTAGGCGGCAGTACTGCAACCGAAAACTCTCCCCACGACCTGAGTTCAATCCCAACGGAAGCTGGATTCTCTCTGGTTAGCCAGCTCAGGTCGACTCAGCCTTCCATCCTTCCGGGGTTGGTAAAATGGGCACCCAGCTTACTGGGAAGGTGGCAACTAGGGAAGGCAATGGCAAACCGCCCTGCTATCGTCTGCCAAGAAAATGTCGCAAAAGTGGCATCCCCCCAAAGGGTCAGACATGACTTGGTGCTTGCACAGGGGACCTTTCACCTTTCATACAACAGGATATTACTTTATCCTAATATATTCAAGATAGACTTAAGGACTTGTGTTGTATGATATTTGTTAACGAAAGTGAATATTTTAGGGCTCTGTTTGGACTTTTTGCAACATCTGGATTGGAAAAGATATTGTTTATTGGATTTGCCTATAGTTAAGAGCTGAGTTATGGGATGAAGAGTGTTATATTTGTTAACTAAGAGGAGGTGAAGAGATAGTGAAATTGTTTATCCTTGTCATGATGAAGGTCAGAAGTTGCTTTCTTAGTTTTTTTTCTTCTCTTTTTTCTTTCTCTTTTGTCTTTATTTTTTGCCTTCTTGCACCTTTTATTCTTTCTATTTCTATTTCTATTTTTCTTTTTAGTTTGTATTATCTTTTATTATTGTACATAAAACTTTTAATGAAAATATTATTTTAAAAAATAATATCCTGCAACTTGATTTCATTTCATTTTTTCTTTGACCCTTCTCACAAAATTCTTCAAAGCTTTAACAAGCCTTTTTTTTGTAAATTCAATATAAGAAAATTATCCAAGTCAGTCTCTTGGTTTGCTATTTGTATATCCCTTTTTAATTATTAAGACATCAGCCAGTTCCTTTTGTATGTCTGGTATAATGTCTTTTTCCATGTCATTCTTGTAGCCTGTCATTTTTAAATCCACTTTCAAATCAGTCTCAATCTTGTCAGGTAAAATTTGTTCCACTTCCATAACATCTTTTAAACAGTCTATCTATAGAGGCTGACACTCTTAAAATTAACTTCTGGGTCCATTAAAATATCCTTCAATATGTCCAATGTCAAAATAGTTTTCTTCATTCTGTATTTGTTAGTCAAGTTTGAGTGTTCTTCTCCTTTAATTGTAATCTTTAGTTCCTTCTAGTTCCCTCTAGTGTCCAATTTTTAAAGTCTTATTTTTTTAAAAGAATTCAAAACAAAAGCATTTTCCCATGGGAAGGATTCTTTATTATTAAGTCAAAAATCTTATTTCAAATTTATCTGGACCATTAGTCCATTTGTAACTTTCTAAAATCAAAGTTTTAATCACCCTTTTGCTGTTTATCCCCCCTCCCCCAAAAATTAAGTCCTTAAACTTGTATTTAAAACTTCTTTCACTAAGGATTGAAGGAAACTGACCTGTTGCTATAAGACTTGTTGATCCAAAGGTTCCTAATAGCTAGAAAGCAGTTAACAAGCAATTTCCAAAAGAGATTGGAAAAGAAGTATTGGAAAGGACACCCAGTGTCCTTTCAAAGGCGCCAACTGCGGTTTGAGCAAGATGGTTATTCCCTCATCTCTCAGAGATCTAAACCTGCCAGAGACTGCTGTCTTGCTGTTTCCTTGTGAAGAGCAATTATCTGGAGGACTTGTGGGCAATCTCAAGTCCTCTTCTTGTCCAGAGAGGGATTATTGAGGTGCCAGTCTACTTGCCAGCTCTTCATTCTGCCATGGCTCTGCTTTTCATGGAGCCATCTTCAGTCCGCCATTTCTTCCTCAGAAGTCTGAGGTAGGCCCCAATTCCAAATGGCCACTGAACCTAAGACACACTGCAAACTCCAGAGAGCTAAGCAGAGGCTCTTTACTCAGCTTCATGAGAAGTAAAAGCGGCAGTGGCCATAACTGAGCCTCCCCCATGCTGCCCTATATCAATGCAGCCACCATCAGCTACTTCCCAGATGGAAACAACTGCTCCAACTTTGACTCTGTACTTTCATGGCTCTGAATCCCATGTGCTACCTGAACCTCAGCTTTTTGAGCCTGGGCTGTTGACTACTTTTTTGTGATATCTGGACCTTTGGGCTGCTCCTAGACTACGTTTACCTACATTCTGACTTGGCTTTGGACTTTCACAGGCAAGACATCACTTTCCTGTTTAGCATTAATGCTGGTGTGTGCCCACACCAGCACTACCTGCCAAAGCCCATAAACACTTTCAAATTGAAAGTAAGCTGCTCACAACCCAACTCCACATATGGGTTCAGCCAGAAACAGGCCCTAAATCTTTCGTGTGAATTATATATTTACCAGGAGTATGGGATTGCAAGGCTTAATTAACTAATATTTCCAATGATTTATAAAAGCCTTTTATAAATCTTTGGAAATATCAGTTAATTAAGCATCTAAAGGCATCTTCTTCATGGAAATGTGCTTCACTTCACTTTAATTTTGCCACTTAACATTTATAGAAGCACCTTGAAGGAACCTAATCCTCAAGAATGTGTCCCCTCACAAGGAAAAATAAGGGACTCCTAGAATCAGTTCCTCCTGAAAGATGCCTGGGCCAGCTTTAACTGTAAGGGCAAAATTGGAAGTCTGGAAAGAGGAGGAGAGAGTAAGCCAAGCACATACCCTTCTTTTTCCACCAATAGTTTAAAAATTCAATTCACAGAAGTCAAAAGCAAAATTCTTATTGATTTCAAAAACAGCAAGAGCTAGCTTTAATTTATTTCTCCATTGCTTTCTGGAGCCTATCGAATAGTAGTCTGTGCTCAGGGAAAGAAAGAGAAGGTATTAAATAAGATATGTTTGATTAAAGAAAATATAGTGCCAGAAGAAAAATGATTTGGCACTTACAAGTCTTGGCTATAGATATTCTTTTTGTGTGAAGTCAGGGGTGTAAGGAAACAAATGCCAGAGACAGAGAAAAATATTTTTCTCTATGTGTTTGGAAAATAATAATCACACTGGGTGCAGTAACCAACCATACTGTATATAACAAACATAATAACAACAATTAAAAAAAACAGATATCCTTCTGATAGGTGTCACACAAGAGAGATGGTTATAACCTTCAGTAAATAATAACTATCATCATCTGTGTTATTTAGACTTATAGGATAATAAAAGAGCTCCCATTGAAAGCTGTAGGAAACTTGCAGCTGTACCAAAAATGCAATTATAATAGTCTACCCATGTCTATTTCTGTTTGTGTGCAAAGTTACCCTATACAAATCTCACTTACTGAATATTAAAGTCTCAGTTAGTTAAGTTAAGTTAAGTTAAGTTAAGTTGAGTTCAACTAGCCCCAGACGTGATGACGCAGCTAGCTCAAAGCTGAAAGGACGGCTAGCAGCCGACAGTGCTGGTGGTGAACGACGAATCCAATGTTCTAAGGATCAACACACCATTGGAACCTGGAATGTAAGATCTATGAGCCAGGGCAAATTGGATGTGGTTATTGGCGAGATGTCAAGATTAAAGATAGACATTTTAGGCATCAGTGAACTGAAATGGACTGGAATGGGCCACTTCACATCAAATGACCACCAGATCTACTACTGTGGACAAGAGGACCACAGAAGAAATGGAGTAGCCTTCATAATTAATAGTAAAGTGACTAAAGCAGTGCTTGGATACAATCCAAAAAACGACAGAATGATCTTGATTCGAATTCAGGGCAAGCCATCTAACATGACAGTGATCCAAATATACGCCCCAACCACAGATGCTGAAGAAGCTGAAGTAGAGCAGTTCTATGAGGATCTGCAGCACCTACTGGACAACACGCCTAAAAGAGACATTATTTTCATCTCGGGAGACTGGAGTGCTAAAGTGGGCAGTCAAATGACATCTGGAATTACAGGTAAGCATTGCCTGGGAGAACAAATGAAGCAGGACATAGGCTGATAGAATTCTGCCAAGACAACTCACTCTGCATAACAAACACTCTCTTCCAACAGCCTAAGAGACGGCTTTATACATTAACTTCACCAGATGGACAACACCGAAATCAGAATGACTACATCCTTTGCAGCCAAAGGGGGCGGACATCTATACAGTCGGTAAAAACAAGACCTGGAGCTGACTGTAGTTCAGATCATGAACTTCTTCTTGCACAATTTAGGATCAGACTAAAGAGATTAGGGAAGACCCACAGATCAGCTAGATATGAGCTCACTAATATTCCTAAGGAATATGCAGTGGAGGTGAAGAATAGATTTAAAGGACTGGACTTAGTAGATAGGGTCCCGGAAGAACTATGGACAGAAGTTCGCAACATTGTTCAGGAGGCAGCAACAAAATATATCCCAAAGAAAGAGAAAGATGGCAAGGACCTAACAGAAGAAGAAGAGATCAAGAAAAGGTGGCAAGAATATACGGAAGACCTGTATAGGAAGGATAACAATATCAGGGATAGCTTTGACGGTGTGGTCAGGGAGCTAGAGCCAGACATCCTGAAGAGTGAGGTTGAATGGGCCTTAAGAAGCATCACTAACAACAAGGCAGCAGGAGACGATGACATCCCAGCTGAACTGTTCAAAATCTTGCAAGATGATGCTGTCAAGGTAATGCATGCTATATGCCAGCAAATTTGGAAAACACAAAAATGGCCATCAGACTGGAAAAAATCAACTTATATCCCCATACCAAAAAAGGGAAACACTAAAGAATGTTCAAACTATCGAACAGTGGCACTCATTTCACATGCCAGTAAGGTAATGCTCAAGATCCTGCAAGGTAGACTTCAGCAATTCATGGAGCGAGAATTGCCAGATGTACAAGCTGGGTTTAGAAAAGGCAGAGGAACTAGGGACCAAATTGCCAATATCCAATGGATAATGGAAAAAGCCAGGGAGTTTCAGAAAAACATCTATTTCTGTTTTATTGACTATTCTAAAGCCTTTGACTGTGTGGACCATAACAAACTGTGGCAAGTTCTTAGTGGTATGGGGATACCAAGTCATCTTGTCTGCCTCCTGAAGAATCTGTATAACGACCAAGTAGCTGTTAAGGTTTCCCTACTAACAGATTAAGCTACTTTTATACCTAATCATTTGGCTGGGTGAAAAGGTTGCAAGTGATTGTCTCCTCTCACGTGCTTCATGCAAAATAGCCTGGGGGGAGGACCTGCCCGGACTTGTCTTTTCACTTCTTTTTTTTCTCTCTGCTGGAAATGTAGCTCAGCAAGGCTTGCTCCAAAAAGGGAGCTAGGTCCTTTAAATGTTTTGCTTTTGTTTTTGTTTTCTGTAAATAAATTATTTGTATAGAAATGCTTGGTGTGTGACTTTTTTGACCTCTCCTGGGCTAAAGGCTTTCCCAGCATTCTGCAACAGGTTATGGGCCCAGTAAAACAGCCCAGTAAAACCCAGAGAGAAAAGAGAGATCAACTCCACACCTCATGCACAATTTAAAGGCAGGTAGCAAAGACCTGTGAAGATTTTCTTTGGAGCCACCTGGAGATTTTCCAGCAACTGCCGGTCTGCAGGACTTAGAAGCTAGCTGAGGTGATTTGCAAAAGAAGGAAGAAGCCATGGCTGCCTCCCAGCCCTCAGCGATGCCTCTGGAGCGCCTATCAGAGACCAACTATTTGAATTGGGCCCTGAAGATGGAAATGTATCTTCGCAGAGAGGATCTTTGGCTGCCAATTGGTGAGCAAAACCCCCAAAATCCCAATGCTGAATGGCTGAGACAGGATGAGCGGGCTAGAGCCACCATTATCTTGGGAGTTGAGGACAATCAGCTAGTCCACGTGCGAGGCATGCAGTCTGCAAAGCAACTTTGGGACGCTTTGAGAGACTTATATGTAAAGGCAACAGCAGGGAGTAAAGTTACTCTGACGAAAAAGCTGTACAGAGCCTACCTTGCAGAAGGAGATAGCCTTCCTGAGCACCTGCATTATATTCAGCAGCTGTTTGTTGAGTTGCAGGAGAGAGGAATGGAATTTACACCTCTCACAAAATCCTATATCCTCCTGTCCTCACTAAATGAAACGTGGGACATGCTGATCTGTACCCTGGAGGCTATGCCTGAAGCAGACCTCACCCCATCGTATGTTACACAGCGCTTACTCGCTGAATGGGAGAAGAGAGAGGAAAGATCCCCCCCCATCTCTTCTGGAAAGCTGCAAGACCAGAAAATGAGGGAAAAGAAGGGAAAGGAACCTGAGGCCACAGCGCTAGCCAGCCAGCGATGCTTCACTTGTGGTTCAGCTGGACATTTGCAAAGAGACTGTGCCATGAGACCCAAGAGTAGAAAGACAGAGCAGAAGAACACAAGGGCAACACAGAAGAAGGCTCTTCAGACAACCCAAATTGCACAGGTTGCTGAGAAGGGTAATTCTGATGTATGGGTGTTAGATTCTGGGGCCAGTTGTCATTTATGTAATTGTAAAAGCTCTTTTGTGTCACTGTCTAAAACTGAAAGACAAAGTGTATCTTTGGCTGATGGGTCTGTGACCAAAATTATGGGACAAGGTGACTTGTATTTATCCTGCTTAGGAGAAACTGTAAAAGGTGTGTTGTATGTGCCAAATTTACAATCAAACCTTTTATCTGTGGCACAATTGGCTGCAACAAGGTATATCATAACATTTAAGAAAAATGGTTGTGAGATACGTAAAAATGGGAAATTGTGTGCTACTGGTATGTTAAAAGACTCCTTGTACATAGTGCAAAATGCAAGGAAGCCAAGCTGCAAGGCTGCAGTTGGCAACACACCATATCATGACCAATGTGTACACCTGATGCACAGGAGATTTGGTCATGCTAATATCAAGTATATAGCACAAATGCCACAGCTGTGTGCTGACCTAAAGATAAAACCCTGTGATAAATACTTAGATTGTGTAGTTTGCAAAGAATGCAAAACACTAAAAGCTCCTGTGAGTAAGCACAGTGACAGAGTTACAACTAGACCTTTGGAAATTGTACACTCTGATATTATTGGTCCTTTTGCTCCAAGTCTTGGACAAGCAAGGTATGCAATGACCATCATTGATGATTTCTCAAGATACACATTTATCTACATCTTAAAACATAAAGATGAGGCATTTGAGAAATTTAAAGGTTTTGTGACATGGGCAAATGGAAAATTCCCTAGGCCTGTATCTGCACTCCAATGTGATAGAGGAGGAGAATACCTTTCTCACAAATTCAGAAGGTTCCTAGTGGAAAAAGGGATAGAACAAATTCTTTCTAACCCGTACACCCCTCAGCAAAATGGTGTTGCTGAAAGAAAGGGCAGAACCTTGCAAAATGCGATGGAATGCATGTTAAAAGATTCACGATTATGTTTTAAGTTCTGGGGAGAAGCTTTATCGACTGCTTGTTATGTACAGAACAGGTTGTATAACTCTATGATTCAGGACACTCCATTCCATTTGTTTTATGGTGTGAAACCAAAGGTAAGCCATCTTAGAGTGTTTGGTAGCACTGCATGGGTTCACATTCCAAAACAGCAGAGAAGGAAAGGAGGCCCCACAACAAAGAAAGCCATCTTTGTTGGCTATGAACAAAGCCAGAGGAGCTACAGGTTCATAATGGGAGAGAAATTAATAATTAGCAAAAGCGCTTCTTTTGCTGAACAAAACTGGGGGAGATTAAATTCTAGCTCTCCAATTGAACTGACCACCACAAGAGAACAGCAAGGACTTGCTGATGGTGATCTTTTGCCTGATGAGGACATTAAATCAGAAAAGCAAATTGAAGATCTGTCTGATGAGATGGATGCTTCTCAGGAAAGTGATAGGAGTCAAAATTTAAGCCCTGTATTACCTCGCAGATCTCAGAGGAGTAATAAAGGCGTTCCTCCATCACGTTTTCAGGCTGAAACAGTAAAGGCTTTTCACATATTCACAGAACCTGAGTCTTTAGAACAAGTGAATGCTTTACCACCTGAGATTGCACAAAATTGGCATTCTGCCATGCAACAGGAATTAGCATCCTTGAAAGAAAATAAAACATGGAAACTGGTAAATCTACCTCCCAATGAACGCTGTCTGGGTTGTAGGTGGGTTTTCAAACTGAAAAGGGATGCTGATGGCAAAATCCAAAAATATAAAGCAAGGTTGGTTGCAAAAGGGTTCACACAAAGGAAAGATTTAGACTTTGACAAGACTTTTGCACCAGTTACTAAAGGTGAATCAATTAGATTACTGTTAAAAGTTGCTGCACTCAAGGGAATGTCAGTTAACCACTATGACATTCAAACTGCATTTCTCTATGGTGATTTAGACCACAGATTATACATGCAGCAACCCCCTGGCTATGAAAAAGGGGAGAATCTAGTCTGTGAACTGCAGAAGTCAGTCTATGGGTTAAAACAAGCTGCTAGATCCTGGAACCAAAAAGTAGATGAAAAACTGCAGAATTTTGGTTTTGAAAAAGGAAAAGCAGATCCCTGTGTATATATGAAGAAGGACAAACAAGGCTGTATGTATCTGTGCATTTATGTTGATGATTTGCTGCTATTCACATCAACAGAAAAACAAAGGCTTGATTTTGAAGCCTGCATAAAAAGCCATTTCATATTAAAAAGCCTTGGAGTTGTGACCAATTACCTAGGTTTGGAAAAACACAGGAAGAAAAATGGTAACTTTCTGTTAAACCAAAGGGGAGATAATGGTAATGTGAATGGAAAGACATATAAAGTCAGAGAAGATTGGTTTGCATCTTAATCTGTAGTGTAAAAAGGGGAGTGTTAAGGTTTCCCTACTAACAGATTAAGCTACTTTTATACCTAATCATTTGGCTGGGTGAAAAGGTTGCAAGTGATTGTCTCCTCTCACGTGCTTCATGCAAAATAGCCTGGGGGGAGGACCTGCCCGGACTTGTCTTTTCACTTCTTTTTTTTCTCTCTGCTGGAAATGTAGCTCAGCAAGGCTTGCTCCAAAAAGGGAGCTAGGTCCTTTAAATGTTTTGCTTTTGTTTTTGTTTTCTGTAAATAAATTATTTGTATAGAAATGCTTGGTGTGTGACTTTTTTGACCTCTCCTGGGCTAAAGGCTTTCCCAGCATTCTGCAACAGTAGCAACAGTAAGAACAGACCACGGAACAACGGACTGGTTTCAGATTGGGAAAGGAGTACGGCAGAGCTGTATACTCTCACCCTACCTATTCAACTTGTATGCAGAACACATCATGCAACGTGCTGGGCTTGAGGAATCCAAGGCTGGAGTTAAAATTGCTGGAAGAAACATTAACAATCTCAGTTATGCAGATGATACCACTTTGATGGCTGAAAGTGAAGAGGAACTGAGGAGCCTTATGATGAAGGTGAAAGAAGAAAGTGCAAAAGCTGGCTTGCAGCTAAACCTCAGAAAAACCAAGATTATGGCAACCAGCTTGATTGATAACTGGCAAATAGAGGGAGAAAATGTAGCAGCAGTGAAAGACTTTGTATTTCTAGGTGCGAAGATTACTGCAGATGCTGACTGCAGTTAGGAAATCAGAAGACGCTTAATCCTTGGGAGAAGGGCAATGACAAATCTCGATAAAATAGTTAAGAGCAGAGACATCACACTGACAACAAAGGTCCACATAGTTAAAGCAATGGTGTTCCCCATAGTAACATATGGCTGCGAGAGCTGGACCATAAGGAAGGCTGAGAGAAGGAAGATAGATGCTTTTGAACTGTGGTGTTGGAGGAAAATTCTGAGAGTGCCTTGGACTGCAAGAAGATCAAACCAGTCCATCCTCCAGGAAATAAAGCCAGACTGCTCACTTGAGGGAATGATATTAAAGGCAAAACTGAAATACTTTGGCCACATAATGAGAAGACAGGACACCCTGGAGAAGATGCTGATGCTAGGGAGAGCGGAAGGCAAAAGGAAGAGGGGCTGACCAAGGGCAAGGTGGATGGATGATATTCTAGAGGTGACGGACTCGTCCCTGGGGGAGCTGGGGGTGTTGATGACTGACAGGAAGCTCTGGCGTGGGCTGGCCCATGAAGTCATGAAGAGTCGGAAGCGACTAAACGAATAAACAACAATATATTATCACAGTCTGGCTTTATTTCCTGGAGGATGGACTGGTTTGATCTTCTGGCAGTCCAAGGCACTCTCAGGATTTTCCTCCAACACCACAGTTCAAAAGCATCGATCTTCCTTCGCTCAGCCTTCCTTATGGTCCAGCTCTCGCAGCCATATGTTACTACGGGGAACACCATTGCTTTAACTATGCGGACCTTTGTTGTCAGTGTGTTGTCTCTGCTCTTAACTATTTTATCGAGATTTGTCATTGCTCTTCTTCCAAGGATTAAGCGTCTTCTGATTTCCTGACTGCAGTCAGCATCTGCAGTAATCTTCGCACCTAGGAATACAAAGTCAGTCACTGCTTCTACATTTTCTCCCTCTATTTGCCAGTTACCAATCAAGCTGGTTGCCATAATCTTGGTTTTTTTGAGGTTTAGCTGCAAACCAGCTTTTGCACTTTCTTCTTTCACCTTCATCATAAGGCTCCTCAGTTCCTCTTCGCTTTCAGCCATCAAAGTGGTATCATCTGCATATCTGAGATTGTTAATGTTTCTTCCAGAGATTTTAACTCCAGCCTTCGATTCCTCAAGGCCAGCTTGTCGCATGATGTGTTCTGCATACAAGTTGAATAGGTAGGGTGAGAGGATACAGCCCTGCCGTACTCCTTTCCCAATCTTAAACCAGTCTGTTGTTCCGTGGTCTGTTCTTACTGTTGCTACTTGGTCGTTATACAGATTCTTCAGGAGGCATACAAGATGACTTGGTATCCCCATACCACTAAGAACTTGCCACAATTTGTTATGGTCCACACAGTCAAAGGCTTTAGAATAGTCCATAAAACAGAAATAGATGTTTTTCTGAAACTCCCTGGCTTTTTCCATTATCCAGCGGATATTGGCAATTTGGTCTCTAGTTCCTCTGCCTTTTCTAAACCCAGCTTGTACATCTGGCAATTCTCGCTCCATGAACTGCTGAAGTCTACCTTGCAGGATCTTGAGCATTACCTTACTGGCATGTGAAATGAGTGCCACTGTTCGATAGTTTGAACATTCTTTAGTGTTTCCCTTTTTTGGTATGGGGATATAAGTTGATTTTTTCCAGTCTGATGGCCATTCCTGTGTTTTCCAAATTTGCTGGCATATAGCATGCATTACCTTGACAGCATCATCTTGCAAGATTTTGAACAGTTCAGCTGGGATGCCGTCGTCTCCTGTTGCCTTGTTATTAGCAATGCTTCTTAAGGCCCATTCAACCTCACTCTTCAGGATGTCTGGCTCTAGCTCACTGACCACACCATCAAAGCTATCCCCGATATTGTTATCCTTCCTATACAGGTCTTCTGTATATTCTTGCCACCTTTTCTTGATCTCTTCTTCTTCTGTTAGGTCCTTGCCATCTTTGTTTTTGATCATACCCATTTTTGCCTGGAATTTACCTCCAATGTTTCTAATTTTCTGGAAGAGGTCTCTTGTCCTTCCTATTCTATTGTCTTCTTCCACTTCCGCGCATTGCTTGTTTAAAAATAATTCCTTATCTCTTCTGGCTAACCTCTGGAATTTTGCATTTAATTGGGCATATCTCCCCCTATCACTGTTGCCTTTTGCTTTCCTTCTTTCTTGGGCTACTTCTAGTGTCTCAGCAGACAGCCATTTTGCCTTCTTGGTTTTCTCTTTCTTTGGGATGTATTTTGTCGCCGCCTCCTGAACAATGCTGCCAACTTCTGTCCAGAGTTCTTCCGGGACCCTATCTACTAAGTCCAGTCCCTTAAATCTATTCTTCACCTCCACTGCATATTCCTTAGGAATATTAGTGAGCTCATATCTAGCTGATCTGTGGGTCTTCCCTAATCTCTTTAGTCTGATCCTAAATTGTGCAAGAAGAAGTTCGTGATCTGAACTACAGTCAGCTCCAGGTCTTGTTTTTACCGACTGTACAGATGTCCGCCACCTTTGGCTGCAAAGGATGTAATCAATCTGATTTCGGTGTTGTCCATCTGGTGAAGTCCATGTATAAAGCCGTCTCTTAGGTTGTTGGAAGAGAGTGTTTGTTATGCAGAGTGAATTGTCTTGGCAAAATTCTATCAGCCTATGTCCTGCTTCATTGTGTTCTCCCAGGCCATACTTACCTGTAATTCGAGGTGTCATTTGACTGCCCACCTTAGCATTCCAGTCTCCTGTGATGAAAATAACATCTCTTTTAGGCGTGTTGTCCAGTAGGTGCTGCAGATCCTCATAGAACTGCTCTACTTCAGCTTCTTCAGCATTTGTGGTTGGGGCGTATATTTGGATCACTGTGATGTTAGATGGCTTGCCCTGAATTCGAATTGAGATCATTCTGTCGTTTTTTGGGTTGTATCCAAGCACTGCTTTAGCCACTTTACTATTAATTATGAAGGCTACTCCATTTCTTCTGTGGTCCTCTTGTCCACAGTAGTAGATCTGGTGGTCATTTGATGTGAAGTGGCCCATTCCAGTCCATTTCAGTTCACTGACGCCCAGAATGTCTATCTTTAATCTTGACATCTCACCAATAACCACATCCAATTTGCCCTGGCTCATAGATCTTACATTCCAGGTTCCAATGGTGTGTTGATCCTTAGAACATCGGATTCGCCGTTCACCACCAGCACCGTCGGCCGCTAGCCGTCCTTTCGGCTTTGAGCTAGCTGCGTCATCACGTCTGGGGCTAGTTGAGCTCATCCTCTGTTCCTCCCCAGTAGCATTTTGACCATCTTCCGACCTGGGGGTCTCACCTTCCGATGGTATACCGACATATCTCTGGTTGTACTGATCCATTTAGTTTTCACGGCAAGAATACTGGGGTGGGTTGCCATTACCTTCCCCAGGGATCGCATTTAGTCTGACCTCTCTGTCATGACCTTCCCGTCTTGGGTGGCCCTTCACGGTTTAGCTCATGGCATCATTGAGTTGCTCAAGCTCCAGCACCACGACAAGGTAACGATCCTTTGCTGAAGGTGATAATATATACACTTAAGCAGAACATAACTTGTTTATGCAAATTAATAAAGTGACAATGAAGATTCTGGCAGGAGAAGACAAATTGTTGGGGACTTTCCATACTGCCAAAGCAATTCCATCCTTGCTTGTTCTCTCCTGTTGTGACTGATGTCAGTCCTGTGGCACCTGTACCATGAGTGGTGGTAGAGGGACTCGAAGGCAGAGGCAAAAGATTTGCCCTTGTTCCAGCAGCACATGCCACTTGTCTAGTAGTACAGAGGGAGGTAGAAGCACTTCCCTTAGGGAAAGATGGCAGCATAGCTGGGCTGGAGAAGACACTTGTGGAAGAAGAGGGGGATTTCACAAGCCAGTTCCCTCAAAATCTTCTTCCTTGAACATTGGTCAGCTCACAAAGGTAATAGGGTGGTGGAGAAAACATATCCTGAACTACATAGCGCAGCTCATGACTTGTACAGCAAGAACATTTGTGGCCTACGTCATTGTGATTGACAATGGTGTCAGTATGGGGAAGGCAATTCAAGACACCACCTTCACAGCAGCTGCATCCATGCAGTGGGGGTGAATGACAAAAGCAGCAACACACCATCCCTTTGTGTGTGAGTTGTGATGTCACACACACGCATAAAAGGGTGGATCTTGCATTGTAATAACATAACATTACTGTTGTTCTGTTGACAAAATCTGTGGATCCTCAGGATGCCTGTGTTCCACGGGCATCCACTGCTTCATATGGTCCAAATGGTCATCCATGATGCTTCACTCAGGGAGACACTACAGTGAAACAGATAGTGCCAGTATTGTAGGCTACCTCATTTTGCCCCCAAATTATAAGCTATTATTACTGTGAAAAGTGGGAAGCTGCTGAAGAAGCAGATAGCAGTGGGCCTCCCACAGTATATACTCTATCAGGATGAGGTAACATAGTGGAATTACTTGGTGAGAGGGATTGGTGAAGCAGGCACCTGGCAAACAAGGATGGAAGACCATCTCTCAGAATGTGTTGTTCCTCAGGACTTGTCTTAAGACCACTAATCCCATGCTGGCACTCCCTGTTCATCCTAGTGCTTTACCTTGTAAAGTCTCTTCAACAGTAGATGGAGATGTTCCTTTCACCCGCTTCCAGCACTAGGAAAACCACTGGACTGTTCAATGTGGGCTGTGGTAAAGCAGCACAGTGAGGATATCATAAAGCCCCCAGACCACTGTTTAAGGAGAAGATATATATGTTGGCTGGCATATACAACCCTTTTTCAAATGGGTGCATGTGTGGAAATTTACATTTTATCATCTATGCAGCAATGGGAATATAATCCAGTCAGGTCTGTCTGGGAAATTCAGGATCAGTGGTAGGCAATAGCAAAAGAAGAGGATCCACTTTTTCAGAGCACAGCTCTAACACCTCTTCAACCCACACTTCCATCAGTACCAGTGGCAAAGGGCAGGCAGTCTCCATTAGCATCAGATAATGAAGTCCTCAACCTTTATCTTCAATATGGGAAAAGGTGGTGTCCTTCTTGGTTAATTTTAAGACATTTAACCAAAATGGACAATTTGAGGTGTAGAGGAGCTGTCCAATATCTTCCTGAATTCTGGGCAGTCCACACCCAGTTTTAACAGGATCAGGTCATCATAGACCTGAAATGGACCTTGCCAGTTAACATTCCATGACAGAGGGTGTTCAGCAGTGCAGGCAATGTCATAACAGTCCTTGGAACCCAAGTCAGAGCAGCTGATCTTTTACTCCTGATGTATCCCAAGTTGAACATACAAATAATATGTGCCCACCCTCATTCTGCTGCCCATTGCTGCTGCTCCTGTTGCTAATTTGTCTCAGGGTTTCTTTCTTCGTTTTTTGTTTTAAGATGGACTTTACATCTATTCAGACAGTGTTACCTTTCGGGCCACTGATCCAGCACTACTGCAATTCAGATCAACCCCCAACAGTCAAAGTACTGGATCAAGTCTGTTCAGTAGGCAGTCATGAGCCAACCCTTTTTCTTCTTCTTTCTGTTTGCTTGGAGCAGGTTTCAGTTTCAGCACTCGGTGAATGTGGGCTGGGCTAACTGGAGCCTTTTTCTCAGATGTTTGCTTCTTCTGAGAATAAATGCAAAGCTACAAATGCCTTCCCCATCTCTTTTTTGAAAAGTTGGCAAGACCTGCCAGCACGACCACCCCTCCAGCCTCTGCTAAGTGCAGCCACTGAGCTCTGAAAGTCATGTTCTCCTCACGTGCCAGCCTTCTTCCAATGAACCCTTTGTCAAACCTTCCATGCCAATCTGAACTCACATAAACCTGCCAATCATTCAGAGCTTGTTCAGCAACATAAGTATGCCAGAAACTCCAGCAACTATCTGCAACAAAGTTGGGAGGACAAAGTTGTTTTAGAAGAGCAATCCTTTTAACCACTCAAATAAGCACTGTCGAAAGCTTACATCACACTAAGACTTGTCCTTGGACATCCTTCTGCATTAATGCCATTAGGAAGTACCTTTACCATATCTAAAGATGGTATACCAAGCCCAACATTCAAGAAAGGAAGTGTTGAGAGAGTGGAAGAGTGGAATCATATCTTTAAGATCCTGGTTTTGAAAAACCTGGAAATTGACTTATCCTTTGGCCTCCTCCTGTATCATTTTCAGAAGAGAGCAACCTTGACAATCAGCCATGCCAGCTAAGTTGCCAGCCCAAAACAGCAAATCAAGAGAGGATAGTGAATCCTCAGTCTCAAGTAAGAAGGCCTTATTTTTTAATTTTATTTTTAGTCAGAGTAGGACACTTCTTGCATTGCTTCGGCACACTTTCTATATAGGTCTTTTGCTGGAAAATTTGGAGGCTGCTCTGCTGTCTTTCCCTCACCCCTGCTTTATCTGTCTTAACAGTGGTATAGTAGGGAACTTTTACATTTTAATTATGATGAAGCCCTGGAAACAATCTGGTTGAAATTTTACAAATGTAATGTCCCCCCCCAAGGATCTATCACCTTTGCTAGAGCTATGCAAGCTTCATGTTCAATGAAGTTTCAATCAAAATATCCCAGTGAAGTAAATTTGCAAATCAAAGAGACCCACTTTGATTAAGTGAATCAAATCAGAGGGCTGCAAAGCACTTTGCAGGTTTGATGACTTTCCTGCTTCTTCTGGGATTGTTATAAACAGCAGTGTCAACAAGAAAACTGCAATGATGCTAAAATTACAACACAGTAATGAGGACATTGTCACACAAACACTGCCATTATGTACTTGCATTCCAATGTTTGATGTAAGTATTTCAGTTGCAATATTTGCTTTATGACACATTTTGTACATTTTACATTGATTCTGCTAAATCAAATGTACATATCTGAGATTGTGTAATCCACATAAAAAATCACCTTATTTTAGTTTAATACAAATAGGTCTCATTTTTCCATTGCCCAGATCAAAGCATAGTACTATATTTTTGCATGAGAACTGTACCATCTTAGAAATACCCAAAGGAACAAAGCTTAAATATGCTTGCATTTTACATTCCTCAAAGAAACCCAGTATAGCTAACATTAAGTGATTCTAGTTTACAGTATCTACACAACAGCCTGCAGTGAGGTAGATTAAACCTGAACAAAATTTAAGGTGTTGCAGACAAGTGCTATGCTCACACTTCCCCAAGTGATCTGAAGCACCTTTTGGGGATTGATTCTTACCCACTATACAGCCTTGTTGATCGGTAGAGTAAGCTGGGGGGGGTAGTTTTTTTTTAGAATCTTGTGTTTTCTTTGTAGTATTTCCCCAATCTTGGGATTTGCATGCCAATGTCTCCTTATGGTGCAGAGGTGGTATTACTTTGGCTACATAAGCAACAGCATTCCTAATCTAAAGCCTGGAAAAAGAAGGAATGATAAAATATATATTTTCCCTTCCTCATAAAGTTTATGAGCAAAGAGGGGAATTTAATCTGCATTAATGATTGCAAATACAGAAGCAGCAGGTGGTAATTTTTCCAGGTTAATAATTTATACCAAGGCCACCTAGTGGAGCTGGCTTCCTTCTAGAGTATTTCTAGCAGTCCAAGAAGAGGAAAATGCTGTTACTTGTTCCCATGCAGGATCATTATTCTGTCCTTTTGGTCAGTTACAAAGATAGAGGGGAAATGAAGAGGTCTGCTTATTCCCATTTCCTCTATTCTTCCCTTTTCTGCAGGTCACGAAACACCATCTTCATTCTCGCAAACAAGAGATGAGGTGATTTAAAAAAAACTGCATTACTTCAAACAGTCAAGAAATTGCTAATTATGGAGGAGCAAACAGTTACCAAAGCTCATGCAGAGCCAGCACAGAGGCTTGTGTATCTTAAATGTTCCTACCATGCAGAATAATTCCCTGTAGAAGGAAAATCAGAAGGTAAGGAGACGAATGATGGCCTTTTAACCATTTAGCTACAGTATATGTCCAGTGTTTGAAGGGCTGTCCAGTCCAGGCCTAGGTTACAGAACCATATTGAGGGAGCAGAGTAGGATCTTTTAAAATACTTATCAAGAATAGCACCCTGGACATCAGAATGAGCAGCTATACAGGTCACCCATACACATCTTCACAGACATATACCACAGTTCTATTTTAAGTACTGTACAAGTAGTCCTCACTTAACAACCACAATTGGGATGGGAAGTTTGGTTGCTAAGCAAAGTGGTCATTAAGCAAATCTGACCCAATTTTACAACCTTTTTTGTGATGGTTGTTAAGCAAATCACCATGGCATTAAGCAAACCACATGATCATTAAGTGAATCATGCAGTTGCACATTGATTTTTCTTGCCAGTAGCTGGCCAGGAAGGTCAAAAAAGATGATCACATGACCACAGGATAACGTGATAGTCATAGATGCAAACCAGTTGCCAAGCACTTGAATCATGATCACATGACTATGGGGACACTGCAACGGTCATAAGTGTGAGGATCGATCATAAGTTGGCTTTTCCAGCACCGTCATCTGAACCATCACTAAACAAATGGTTGTTAAGCAAGGACTACTGTATGGCAATTCTTTCTGGATGCACGTGCAATTTTTTTACAATGTGTCTATTTTTTTTCTTTTTTAGTGATGTGTAAACAGCCATCCTACTCCTTAACTTCTACTACTACTATTACTACTACTATTACTTCTCCTCCTCCTCTTCCTTCTCTTCCTCCTGGCAAAAAAAAAATCATCATGTGGTTCCTTGCCACACCTACATTCCGAAGTGAAGCAGCTCAGAACAGGTATACCCCTTCTTTTGCTGTTTCTGGGTCTAAGTCTAGAAGAAGAACAACGACAACAACAACAAAGAATAACAGATAAGAACTATTAGCTACCTAAAATAACCGGCCCTCATACAAATTGGCCAAACCACATAAAACAGATTTCACAACCTGTGTTTAAGGGTACAAGTAGGTCAAGCTAAAATTCCTAGGATTCCCACTTAGTATGGACAACAGCCAAGCAAGTTGGGAATTTTAGTAATTGCAATCTGGCATTTGGGGGGCAGTAGGTTGAGGAAGCCTGCTACAGTATTTTACTCCTAAGGATGTAGTTAAGATTTATGGTACTTTTCAAATCAGAATTTGACACACAAAGCTGTTAATACCCAGATTGGGCCCCTTTCTTCAGAAAGACATGGAACCTTCTGATGTAGCTCATCTCTAGGAATAGCTAGTCTGCTGGAGTCCTGAGCTGTCCCTCTAAAACAGTGTTTCTCAATCTTGACAACTTTAAGATGTGTGGACTTCAACATCCAGAATTCCCCAGCCAGCATGTTGGCTGGGGAATTCTGGGAGTTGAAGTCCACACATCTTCAAGGTTGAGAAACACTGCTCTAGAAACTCTGATACCACCCATTAAGCCTAATTCTTCACCAAGCTAGTTCTAACAAGAATTGCTTGCTTTCCAATGTATCGCTAATATTAAAAACTCTGCTGAATTGAGACTTCTCAAATGTATTTTTCATTATTTTTATTTCCCCCTCGTTATCATATTTGTGATTTAGATGCAGTTTTCGCTTCTCCTAGCTTAATGAGTCGTCAGCTTTATTCACTCACATTCCTATCCTTTGGGAGCATGCTTTGATTTTCTAGTGGGTGCGTGAAAACACAGATTAAAGCAATTAGACAGAAATAATCTTGGGGAAAGGGGAAAGAGATCCAGAGTGCCTAATTATACCATTTTAATCAAGACACAATTATGCAGAGACTTTTATAGATTATAAATTAGCCAAACTGCAAAAATACAAAAATAAAATAAATTTAAATACCATCTATTATGCTCATTGTTACCTTTCAGTATTTTCCAGCTCAAATTTCAAAAGTCTATCTGGAGTTTTAGAATCTAAAAACCATTGTACAAGTATTATAGATTTGAACTTCAGGATCCAATGCAGGAACAGAAGACTCAAGGAGGTCTCATCTCAGAAACTACCAACAGACTGTTACAACAACACAGCATCACCGTAGCACATAAACCAACTAAAACTCTTCAAAACGTATTAAATAACCCAAAAGACCCAGTAGCCCAAGAAGAAAAAACAGGAGTTATCTACAACATACAGTGTAAGGACTATAGCAGCCACTATGTAGAACAGACAGGCAGAAGACTAGCAGAGCGCATCCAGAAGATGTGATGAAAACTCCTTAATCTCACAACACATGGACAGACTCAACCATATTTTCAACTGAGAAACTGTGAGCATCCTAAACCAAGCCAAATCCAAAAACGCTAGAGAATTCCTGGAAGCTTGGCACTCAGACAAAGCAGCCATCAACAGACACATAGAGGTAAACAACATTTACATACCATTCAAAAGAGACAATAGAAAAGCCAAAAGACCAGAACACCCCCCTCCCCACCAGCAATCAACACCCAGATATGCAAAGATTAACACTAGGATTAACACCAGATGAACCATCAAACAGCACAATACACCCTAATCAAGGAACTATTAACTCAATCAATCAACCAAGCAGCAAACAACAGCCCAATCAAGGAACTCCCACAAAGAGAACAACACCTCCATCAACAGAAGCTGAACAAACCATGGTATATAAACAGAGAGCAAGGCCCACTCCTTCTCCCCAATGAAGATGTTGCCTAGTCTGGCAATGAAATGTTTGCAAGAAAACAACAAGGCTCAGAGAGCACCAAGGACTCCACAGTTCAACCCTGAGCTACAAATATTCACTTCGATTGAGCCTCAAGGAAGCCCAGCACACAGTGAGTCTCTGTTAACATCTTAGCTTTATTGATTACAATTGCTTAAACTTCACACTCCCACACATTAATGCACAGCCTTCAGAAATGGGCAGCCTACAAATAACATAAATAAATAAATAAATACTCACCAAGTTCCTCTACAATACTGGCCAGGTAATGCAAGGGGTGTTGGAGAAGACAGAGTAGTTGGTATGATGGTTGAATGCATGGATGGTGTCTTCTAACAAGTCCTTTGCAGAACAACATCCAGGTCCAGTCAACCACACAGTTATATCATATCTGAAAAGATTTGACAAAAAGCGTAATTATGGTTCAGGATACTAAATCTTAAAAAGTTCAAAGGAAGCAAGGCTGATTTTCCCAGGAGCAGGGTAACAAAAAAAATATGATAAGTTATCTTTCTAGGCATGTGTGCCTTTATGCATCAAACCCTTCCCAGACTCAGCTGATATGACCTAAAGGCTGCATTCATAGAGCATGGAAAACTCATTGATTTTTAACTTTGATTTTCTTTTTTGTGAATTAATATGTATGGACCCAATACATTTTGGTAATTTATGATTCAGTGGGTGCTAATAGTGCACAAGCTGGAGTTGTGCAAAGGCCCTCCTAGCCATAGCTGCCACCTGCTCCTCAAGCAGGAGCTGTGAGTCCAGGAGAACCCCCAGATTGTGCACCCACAGCCAATCAGTCTCGCTAGAGTTGAGCCAAAGCTCGCTCTTCCCCATCCAGGACCCCTCAGCCTTCAGACACTGAGATAGAACCCTGATAGCACTGTTTGATTGGCTCAGGATAGAGATGTACAAGTCAGTATCATCACCATATTCGTGATACTGCACTCTGTGCTGATGAATGACCTCACCCAGTGGTTTTATGTAGATGTTAAACAAGAGCAGGGAAGAGGCAGAGCCCGAGGCACTTTGAAAAGCAGAGGTGTAGGGATAGACTGCTTTCCCCAGCACTCACTGCAACTGGCTCCAGAGGAAGGAGAACCACCAAAACACCATGCCTTCTACTCCCAATCCCTTGAGCCAGTGTGGAAGGATACCACAGTCAATGGTATCAAAGACTGCTGATAGATCAAGGAGGGCCAGGATGGATGCACTCCCCGTATGTCAAGACCATCATAGGTCATTGAGAAGCGTGAGAAATGCTGTCTCAGTACTATGTCCCAGCCTGAACCCAGTCTGAAAGGGAACAAGTGTTGATGTGAATGTAGCCTTGGGATATCAAAGAAATAAAGAAGCTGAACTTGGTTAGCCTAGAGAATAAATTACTAAAAGACTGTATGGTAGCTATCTTCAAATATCTGAAAGTCTTAGCACTGAGTATACAGCAAGTTTATCTTTCATTGCTCCAGAGGATGGGTCTCTCCCCAACAACTGCAAGAGAAGTTACTTAGCCGAAACATCTGGAAGACATTTTGAATGCTATAAATTTTACATTTTTTAAAAGCCTGAGTTAGGCAGTGATAGACTCTCTTTTCTTAGATATTTTAAGCAGACTAAATGGCCATTGCTCCCAATTTTTTTTCCAGTGATTTTCTGCATTGTTTTCAATCTCTATGATTCTGTGAAAAGTTCATTAAGTAGCCTTCAGCAAGATGTTGCTTTTTAGGCCTTCCTCTCAAAAATAAAACTTAAATAAAATACTCACTGACCTCTTAGAAGTGTTTTAAAATTCCTGAAATAATATATGTGAGGTTCTTTATACTACGTAAAGATGATGAAGGTGGTGATGATGTCATTATTCCTAAAAATATGACACCAAAGAACAGGCTCTGAGGGAAGCTATTAACAGTTTATTAAAAGCCAGTATAATATCTGTATTGGAGTTTCTTGTTTCTTGTTTCTTCAAAGGTATACTCCCAATTTGTTGCTATGAATTCTGAGTAGAGTTGTCATTGTCATCGCAAACTCTGTAACTTATCTCAATTGCATGCTATCAGCTCATAAATTTTAAGGGTCATTGTAATGGTATGTGGGAAAGACCTTGGGAGACTAGGCCAAGAGATGCTGCCTAGGGAATGGTCAGGTAAGAGAGGGCATAGCCTGCAGCTTGACAGTGGGTGGGGCAAGAGGCTTAGAGGAACCCTTCCTAGTTTCTCAGGCTGTAAAGGGGATAGCGGGAGAATTGTACTTTCAGACTTGCAAGATTCTGTTAATGTAGCTTCACAATAAAGTAGAATTAACTTGTCTGGTTGCGTTTCCTGTCTGGTCTACCTGGTAAGGCTTACAGTCATTCATGTTTTGGGGTCTCTGTCCATAATAAATAGTGAAACCTTTTATTATGGATTATGTTGATCCATGTTTCTTGTAAGGCAAAATTATAGGTCTGAAGAACCATCTTCAATCATTCATGCCTTCATAATTTAAAAAAAATGTTCAAGAAATTAAACTGCTGGAGGCAGCAGAAACCAAAAGCAAGTATATTCTAAAAAAATAAACTAATTGAAGTAAATTGCTTGGAGGAAATGTAATGCATCATGCTGTTATTTTGTTTGTCATACTACTCCAAAAGCTGAAATTGCTGTACAGGGTAATAATGACTGATAAAGGCTATCAGAGCCTCTTGAGAGAGCCCTACTCAATCACTTACAAGGTTAACAAATACTCATTAAGTGCCCACTTTACTCTGCTCCAGTACCAGAGAACACGACTGTGGGGATGGGGATAAGACTTTTGTGATACAAGTTTCTCTACTTGGAAGAGGACTTGCACTGATTTATTAGGTCCCTTATTATTCTATTTTCATAATTAGCATCAGAAAGAAGACCCTCTGTGCTAAAAGTTTCCAGGATAAGACCGACAGGCTCCACGCTAAAGACTGTCTCATTCTCTTGTGTCTTTTCTTCTGTCATGTGATAGACAAGGATCAAATCTTGGACAAGGCTCTCGGTCATTTGACCCAGATTGTTCCCCAATGTTCCAATCAGGGCTGGGAAGTCTTGCATGAAATTCTGGTGAACTGTTAATTCACCAGTTTCTTTGAACTAATTAGCCCTTTTACAACCTTCAGTCCTTCTGACATGCTAAGACCACAACCCAGAATTGCCAACCACTGTAGCCTCTGAGACAGTGTCCTCATTGTTGGAGCATTTTATTCTGGTAGAATGTACTAGTTAGGATAACCATGAAATGGATTTCCCTAGTATTTTCAAAGAAATGTGGACATCTGCCAGCGTTTTTTGACAAACCAGGATATCCTATCTTAGAGCATATTGTTGGTTTGTAACTATAGCTTAAAGGAGATCTTCCAGGCTCCCTGGGTCTTTTATTTTCACAATCTATTGTAAGATTTCAGTGATGTTTTCAACTTTCAGTTATAGCTTTGCAATCCCAAACATTTAAGGTTACTTAATCTTACTGTTTTCATATATCATAGTCTCAATTTTATAATTTCTTATATTGCCAACTCTTTGCAGGAGTTTTCATGCAATTATTCATGAACTAAGTTCATCATGGTTCATTCTTCAGGACTGGGTTAAGTCAAAACCAATGTTAAGCCAAATCACTTTATAGTTTAGGAATCTCGCTAGTATTTACTCCAAATAATTATTACAAATCCATCCTGAGTATAATAGGGTAAGATATATTGTCAGGATAGCTTGTTAACCAATCGTCTAAATGCACCTGCCATTCTTGGTTTCAGTTTTTCCTACACTGGTTCTGCTTGTGGAATCACCAAGTGGCATCTCCCTTGATGCCATTTCCTGATCTGTTCTGATGCCAGAATGGGCTTATATTGGCTTAACTCCCCTGAGGTATGGAAAAGCTAACCAGATGGAGGCAGGTAGGCACATTAAGGCTTATAGAACTGGAATTCCCAAAGCTTATGGCCATTCTTTGTAATATAAAACATCTGCAACTCTCATAGCATATCATTTTGAATGATTCATTGTGCACACAGATCTCTGATTTGTTTTGGACCCTCTTATCAGAAAAAGGACAGATTATAATTGTCCATGTAAAACAACAATAATAAGATAGACTATTGCTGCTCATGATTAATTTATACCTAAATGTAGGCTTCCTGCCAAGGCAAGTTTACTTACTATATCAGAGGGAAAAGAAGGGATAGCAATGAAGATGACATATGACTTTTGAGGAAGGTCTAGTGAGGCCAAAGTAGCAGGGTAAGCCAAGGGAGGGAGGAAACAGTTTTCTCTTGCAAAAGGAATGGATTTCAAAAATAGAAGGAAAAAGATAAATGTTTGATAGATGGATAAGGCAGAGATTGAAATGGATGGAAGAGAACTTATTGATAGGAAATCTACCTCTACAGGATAGTTATTATATGTACAATGTCATTTATCACATCATATATTTGCTTTCCCCATTACTAATAGGAACTCTTGACAGCAAACAGCTTCTGTTGAAATTTAAGTTAATCTTTTTAGCTCTATAAAAATATACCGAAAATGATTAAAATGGATCAAGGCACTATATCTCCCTGAAAGCTGTTCTAAAACTCATGCCCAGGACATCATCTCCAGCACAAGAGGTGGGGGTGGGGGCTCAGTACAGCAGCCTGATAATATAAGGAACAAGTATAATATTCCATAATCCCCCACAACTGTTCAGTTCCTAACCTGGTATCAGATTAAGGGTTGTAGATGAGGAAAATGCTGTTTATTTTACTCCCAAGATTCGTGTTTACCGTCTCTGTCAAGAAAGGATGTGTAATATATTTCTGCTTGTGAACTTGTGTATCTGGGTGGGAGATGAGAGAGTTCGGCTTTTCCTGCCAGTGGAGCACTAGTAACTATCTCCAAGGAATCTAATGAGTAGCAGCATCTACTCTACTATGCCTGTAGATTTCTTAAAATGCTCCCTGGTTAACTGATTCACCATTCTATTAAAATTTCTCACCCAGCACTCTTTTTTGTAACATTTTCATGTAGATATTCAAGAAGCAGCAGCTCTGGAATTGTCTTTAATACTGCAGCCATTGCTTCTACACCTGTTTTGTATAGCAGGCTTATGGGGATTTGCAGCAGCAAGCAATTCTTAACCCACAGTATGTATTGATGTCACAACCCCCTTTAAAAAAAATTAAAATGGCTAATTTTAAGATAAAAGAGGATATGATTTTAATTCTCTTTGTCTCTGAAGAAATAATATACAAATGTCCCATTTTCAAATTTCCCTAAACATCATGAAGATTTGGATTATATCAGTATCAAATAAAGTAGATCTTTTAATTTGCTCTTTTAAAAAGCTGCCCTGAGAATCATACAGGTTATATGATAGGACACATTCATTGGTTAGGGGTAACCAATAAAGTACAGTTGATTGGTATCTCTCCTGAATCCAACACAAATTAATGGAAATATTTCAATCCTTATTGCATACTCTAAAATTGTCAAACGTACGCCCATGTTTCCAAAGAGATGTACAGGAAATGGACCAAGTTCTATGCAAGGGAAACCTATATGGGGTAGGGTAAATGTAAGACTGATGCCAGTTTGGAGGTTTTCTATCTTGCCTCTTCACCTGCACAGAGAAATGTATCTACCCAGTTCACCAGCAGCATTTTTGCCAAAGTATCCACTCAGAGTGTCCCCTCCATCCCTGCTTGTCAGGTATTTGCTTGATCTGGTATGCAATGTGTAACATTACTGGAGAAAATAAAGCTGAGAAGAGCTGGAAGACAGAAGTGCAATTAGTGGTGAATCTATGTGCATATATTTGCCTCAGCTTTCTCTGATCACACATTATTGATACCATATGCAGGTTTCCCTTCCAACCATCCTTTGGATTTCTTCCTTGCTATCACATTCCCTTTACCATCTCCTTTCATCTCCAAAAATGTAAGAAGAAGCATTTCCCAATTTGGTAATCTACAGATATGTTGGACTACAAGTGCCATCATCCACATCAAGAATTCTTACTGGTTGCTAGTGTGGGTGATTGGAGTTGTAATTCGGCCGATTGGGCAGGCACCTGATTGAAGAAGCCTACCCATAAATAATCCAGAAAAAGAATACCACATTTTTACCATCAACTTTGGAAAAAATAATAAAATAAATAAAAATAAATAAAATGGTATAATGGAAAACTGCTTAAGAGTACCTAGCTTACATTTTTCAAATGTTTGGAGACAGCCATCGCTGTAACAAGATTTGAGGAATTTAGGGAAATGACAAGAGGAAATGCATCTATGCTATTTCAGACAATCCAATTTTTAATTGCTAAGCATCATATTCTTCTAATGAATGATTTCCAACATCTGGCCTCATCTGGCAACACAACTGGTTCATTCAGCAGTTACTGTTTTTTTCTCTACTAGGCATGGGACCAGGAGCAACTGGTGTCAGCATGTCAACTTTCTGAGTATTGCTCAGTGTATTTAGCAATACTATTTCATAGCTGTATGAAGTGCTGAAAGACATTAGCTGGAGCACTAGAGTAGAATACTATTAATTCCAGCCAATGACATTCAACTTCATATTTCTTAGGCAAGGCATTTGGGAATTTCCTTCTATATCCTGAAAAAGTGCTTGAATGGAGAGCCAAGAAAATGTGAATGCAGAACTTGAAGTGATTTCAGACAAAATAGAGGTGATGCATTGCTAGTAAGGGTTACCAGTGATCTGGAAATAATATTTTTATCTGTGATGAATGACATTACCTAGGAGTTCTCTTGGCTGTAACCTTAAGGGAAAGACTGAAGTTGTTACGAGAAACTTTCTTCCTATTCTCTTAGTACACTTGGCTACATAAATATATACTATACTTCTTTCGTTTCCATGTTTGACTGCTCAGTGCAGTGCCCTTGAAGATGTTCTAAGGTCAAACTACATGATATGGAAAGCAAATTGCATAGCTGCCCATACAGAATGTGAAGGCAAGATACACATTTATTTTTTAAAATAGCAGGGCTGCAAGAAAGGATTGTGTTTCCCTTCTTTTGTGTGGGATCTTGATTAGGTTCCCATTCTCTTGGCTTTAAGTAAAGAAACCAGGGAGAGTGGCTGCACATTGTCTCATTTATGAATCATATTGTTTGCCCCTCCAAAGTTTCAGCTGGTGGAATTTCCATTTGGTGGTGAATACAGATGTATACCTCATCTGGAGTTGGCAGATTTAATAAGTTCTGTACCAATAATATATATTACCTGCTAGCTTCTCAGCCAGGTGAGCTCTGTTCTCCTTATTATCTATTAGATAAGTGTTACCTATCAATAAAGAATCCATGCATCAGTGGTCTCTTGAACTGTTTGACCCAAAATTTTCCCAGTCTCAAATACTGTCATTAGCCCCACAAAAACAAACAAACCGACTCTGTTGTTCTACACAAATATCTCAGCAGTGACAATCCCAGACTGGGTCCTCCACTCACAAACAAGCAATTACAAATTGCTCCATTACCCCCCTGGATATGCCCAAATTACCCCCTTGGGAGTAATTACCCCCAGTTTAAGAAACACTGCTATGCTTACTGGCACAAAGGTGGAAAAATAGAGTTTTAGTTAAACTTAATCCTGAAACTAAGGGACGCGGTGGTGCTGCGGGTTAAACGCTGAGCTGCTGAGCTTGCCGATCGGAAGGTTGGCGGTTCGAATCCACATGACAGGGTGAGCTCCCGTTGCTAGTCCCAGCTCCTGCCAACCTAGCAGTTCGAAAACATGTAAATGTGAGTAGATTAATAGGTACCACTTTGGTGGGCAGGTAACGACGTTCCGTTTAGTCATGCCGGCCACATGACCACGGAATTGTCTACGGACAAATGCCTGCTCTTCGGCTTTGAAACGGAGATGAACACCACCCCCTAGGGTCGGACACGACTGGACTTAATGTCAAGGGAAACCTTTACCTTTTACTAATCCTGAAACTATTTTAGAGTATGCTTATTAATAGCAACATTAGCAATGTTACCAACCTAAAGCCAAAATGTTTTTCCCTTCCTGATATTATATACTGTACTCAGGCTTTTGCAAAAGTTATAACATTTCATTTGCTGGGAGGATCAGATCTATTGTTTATTCTTTCTTGCTGAACTTTTCATGTCTGTGTCAAAAACCTTGATATGTGCTCTGTGGGAGGAAAAGAAGAGATAACATTAGGGGCTTGGAGAGAATAAACAAATCATAATAAAAAGGGATGACCAAGATTGTTTCTGTTGGGGCAAGATGTCACTGCCAGTAAGCAGGGCTTTTCTGAGCCAACCCTGCCAGTTCAAAACTGAATGGCTGACCCCAAAGGACAACCCAGAGCAAGCAAAGAAGGGCCAGAACAAATGAAAGCCTAGGAAGGAAGGATTTCTGGAAAGCAGCCTAGACTTCTGAGAAAATAAAAGATGTTGACCATTTGCCAGCAAGTGCTGGTGAAGAATTCTGACATGTACTTTGCCTCTCTGGTTTTCTGTGTAACAACATATCCAACATCTAATCAAGTCTCACCTGAATGGAGCTTGACTGACTATCAGCTCTTCATACTTCTTCATCTAAGGTAAATTACTTCATGGACTGTGATATTTCAATCATTTTTATGTAAGAACGACTAGGCAGAAAAATCAGGATTTTGTAATTATCCTTACAAGTGTAGTCTGTAACTGCACAATCATTAGGTAAACCATTATTATTAGAGATGTTTCATGCATCTGTAACTGAGGACTAACTGAAAGCTAGAGAAGGAGATGGGACCCACAATCTTTATAAGGGTGAGACAGAGGTACACTTAAGATCTGAACACTAGGATTTCAGCACAGTTTCAACATTATAAACTAAGGAGAGAAGGATCAAAGACCCATTTCCTGCTGGAAGATTTATTGCAGTTCTGTTCAGTGAAACATTGTCCATCCTGGCTTTGCAGTCTAATGATCCAACAGCAGGAGTGGTCTGTTGGCCCACCCCTCTGGTAACAAACTACATTCACCAAAGCACCATGGGAATAGAAATCCTATGTGAAGAGATGGCATAAAAGGGTTAATATTAGGGAACAATAATTTCCTACTGAGCTGACCTTCTTTGCTTATCTTCTCCTGTATAACCTGCACTAATCTGAGAAGACAAAGTCAATAAAACATACCCCAAGTAGCCCTAATTAGGGTACACACCTCCCTGTTTATTTCATTGAGAAAGCAGTGGATATCTCTGGGTAGTTTCTGCTGAAAAGGGGCAGGTTATTTTAACTTGGAATCGCTGCCTATGGAAATCTGTAGTTATTATCCCTATTGACTTCTGAAGTTAATGTGCTCCTTGAAGATATTGGTACATACTGGAAGCTCACTGGCCCATCTCTTAGATGAAAAACTATGATAGACCTAGACAAAATATTGAAGTGCAGAAACATGACTGCAAAAGTATATATTCTCAAGGCCACATGTTTCTAAACTGTAACATGGTTGTGAAAACTAGACCATCTGAAAGGTAAATGTAATTTATATCCTTGAAATATGATGCCAGAGAAAATTGTTGTGAATGCATTTGGACTGCAAAAAGAACAAATGATTCAGACCTAGATGAAGTAAAACCAGACTGCTCTGTAGAAGTCAAACTAAAGATTAAATATTTTGGACACAAAATGTAAAGGTGATGTTTCAGTGCTTGGGAAAATGGAAGTCATTTGAAAATGAGGCTGATGACACAAACATGAGCTTACTAGAACTCACAGAAGCAGTTACTGACAAACAATCCTAGCTAAATTATGTCCATCAGATCACAAACAGCCTGAAGCAACTGAACAATTACTATTAGATCTGAGCTGCAAAAATCCAGAAGACCACTAGATGGCAACAGAGGGTTAGAATTGTCTATATTTCCTTGCTGCATCTAATGATCATTTGGATCTTTGCAACTCAGATCTGGTAGCCATAGTTTTGAGGTCCTTCTTATTCTGATATTTTAAAGTAGCATTTCCTAACCTTTTGAATGCATG
The DNA here is from genome assembly GCF_035149785.1 of Candoia aspera. Lineage (NCBI taxonomy): Eukaryota > Metazoa > Chordata > Lepidosauria > Squamata > Candoiidae > Candoia > Candoia aspera. Next base: position 27,904,411 of record NC_086159.1, read on the forward strand.
GACTTCAATTCCCAGAATTCTCAGAATTCCCAGTTTAAATGCTTATATCTGGAGGGCATCCAGATTGCAATATCAGCATGCAAATTACCCAGTCAGCAGGCACCAAAGAGCAAATTATATCAGGTAGTCTTAACGTCTTTCAAAAGTTTTGCTTATAACAGTAGAAAACTAGCTTTATTTTAGATGCTACTTACCAAATATGTTAAACTTTCCTACAGACACATTTTTAGTGAGCATTTACATTTATCTGTGGCTGCTTTTCCTTTCTTGCCCTGGTTTAGATTTAGTTATTATTAAATATTCTGAATTGCTTAAAATTATTGTTTATTTGTTTATTGCCAACCCTTTTATCTCCTCCTTGCATCTGAGAGCCCAAAATGGTGAACAATACTAGAAGAAAATGGCAAAAGTAAAAACAAAGCAAAGTAAACCCCAAGGAAAACAGCTAAGAACTTGCAAATAACTGGAGAGGGAGCTAAACCAACTCATCAATAAAGCTATATGAAGCAATACTGAAATTATTAAAAACAGAGAATGTTACACAAACACAATCTATTAATTCAGCATGCCAAACTTATAGAAAACAATCTGCAAATATTTTAAATTTATAACTGAAACAAATAAACAGTTTGAGGATAAGGGCAAATGGGTATCAGCAAATTTATGTTTGTAAGCAGAAGCGTTCTAACAATTATTCTATTTTTAACAATATGCTAAGGAATAGTCTTACCAGAACAGCTGGGAGAGCAAAGAACCTAATTAGTGCTAAAACTGAGAGGCGGGTTTGATAGGTTTTTTTTTTTTTTAAATCTAATTCCATTTTATGCCTGTTGAGGCTGGATAATGATCTCCCTCCCCACAACAAAGTATAGTGTAATTTGATATTCAGGTTATCAGTATTTATGTCTGTGAAATGGAGAGGGGATAAAAGTGAACGGTATTATCATTACGTTGATAGATTTTTCTAGCACATAAAAATCTGGAAGCTAAGACAAGAGAAGATAGCTATGATTTAGGCCCATTAAAGGGGACAGACTTTAGATGTCCATTATCAATTAGTTATTTGATAATTGTCATTAATCTGTTGGTTTCAGTAAAACGGTGTTATAAATTTTAACTCTGTCATGACTTTGAATGAAAAGCTCTGGATTCTTTTGCTATCATCACAAACTTTCTTATTTATATTAGATGTGATTCCAAAAGAAAAAAAAAGCATAAAAATAGCATTAATGAACATATTTTTGACAGTTCGTGTCTTAAATGCATTCCCAGTGTCTTTCCATCAGTTTTCTTCTTATGATGCTTCTTTTTTATTGTATAAAAAAATGAATGTGCAATATTTGTTCTGCCAATCCCCCCAAAGTTTTCCTTTCTTTGATTCCTAGGATAATAGAATGTGCACCTTCCCTGATGTCACCAAACCGGTAATTAATTCAAGATCACTTTCAAGGATCAGATTTCTCATATAACTCTTGCATCAATCTTTATAAAGAAACTGCATACTAAATAACTTACTGTACAAATTAATCCCCCAATAAACCACAACAGTTGGCTAAATACAAGATAATGTAGATTAGTAGAAGAAAATCAGATCACCCCTACCTGTTTGTCATTCAGAAAGGGGGTGAAAATGATCCTCTATCACAGGGCCTTCAGACTGGAGCGTCCTCAGTAATGGACAGCAGTGATTATATAGTATCTATAGCACTGTTATAGATACAACAGTGGTTTGTTGTATCTTGAGTTTATCAGATGTATTGTGTTTTATACGTCTTATTCTTTTATTATTGTAAGCCACCTAGAATCTAGTCAATAGGTGGCATACAATTTTTCTGTAAATAAATAGGCAAATAAATACATAATCATGTTGATATAATATCATGATATAACCATCATAAATTATAGAAATATTGCAAGGATTAAGTATTTTAGAAACATTTTGCAAGCAAAAAAAGAAACTTGCAACTCTAATTCAAGATGTTAAATATGTTAATTCCAAAACTTCTTATTCTATGAGTTAGTCTGACTTTCTAGCACATAGCATCAGGATGCAACTTCTCTACATCATTTCATAAGGTGTTTCTTTGTTTTTCAATTTATGTAAGTCAAAAAAAGTTGGAAATTTTCCATCATAAGAAATATTAAGCACCCAGAATATTCAATAACTCCATTAGAAAAATACAATGAAGGGAAAGAAATGAACATCACCTCTACCCAATATTTGCCCCATTTGTTGTTTATTCGTTTAGTCGCTTCCGACTCTTCGTGACTTCATGGACCAGCCCACGCCAGAGCTTCCTGTCGGTCGTCAACACCCCCAGCTCCCCCAGGGACAAATCCATCACCTCTAGAATATCATCCATCCATCTTGCCCTTGGTCGGCCCCTCTTCCTTTTGCCTTCCACTCTCCCTAGCATCAGCATCTTCTCCAGGGTGTCCTGTCTTCTCATTATGTGGCCAAAGTATTTCAGTTTTGCCTTTAATATCATTCCCTCAAGTGAGCAGTCTGGCTTTATTTCCTGGAGGATGGACTGGTTGGATCTTCTTGCAGTCCAAGGCACTCTCAGAATTTTCCTCCAACACCACAGTTCAAAAGCATCGACCTTCCTTCTCTCAGCCTTCCTTATGGTCCAGCTCTCGCAGCCATATGTTACTACAGGGAACACCATTGCTTTAACTATGCAGGCCTTTGTTGTCAGTGTGATGTCTCTGCTCTTAACTATTTTATCGAGATTTGTCATTGCTCTTCTCCCAAGGATTAAGCGTCTTCTGATTTCCTGACTGCAGTCAGCATCTGCAGTAATCTTTGCACCTAGGAATACAAAGTCTTTCACTGCTTCTACATTTTCTCCCTCTATTTGCCAGTTATCAATCAAGCTGGTTGCCATAATCTTGCTTTTTTTGAGGTTTAGCTGCAAACCAGCTTTTGCACTTTCTTCTTTCACCTTCATCATAAGGCTCCTCAGTTCCTCTTCACTTTCAGCCATCAAAGTGGTATCATCTGCATATCTGAGATTGTTAATGTTTCTTCCAGAGATTTTAACTCCAGCCTTGGATTCCTCAAGCCCAGCTTGTCGCATGATGTGTTCTGCATACAAGTTGAATAGGTAGGGTGAGAGTATACAGCCCTGCCGTACTCCTTTCCCAATCTTAAACCAGTCCGTTGTTCCGTGGTCTGTTCTTACTGTTGCTACTTGGTCGTTATACAGATTCTTCAGGAGGCAGACAAGATGACTTGGTATCCCCATACCACTAAGAACTTGCCACAATTTGTTATGGTCCACACAGTCAAAGGCTTTAGAATAGTCAATAAAACAGAAATAGATGTTTTTCTGAAACTCCCTGGCTTTTTCCATTATCCAGCGGATATTGGCAATTTGGTCTCTAGTTCCTCTGCCTTTCCTAAACCCAGCTTGTACGTCTGGCAATTCTCGCTCCATGAACTGCTGAAGTCTACCTTGCAGGATCTTGAGCATTACCTTACTGGCATGTGAAATGAGTGCCACTGTTCGATAGTTTGAACATTCTTTAGTGTTCCCCTTTTTTGGTATGGGGATATAAGTTGATTTTTTCCAGTCTGATGGCCATTCTTGTGTTTTCCAAATTTGCTGGCATATAGCATGCATTACCGTGACAGCATCATCTTGCAAGATTTTGAACAGTTCAGCTGGGATGCCGTCATCTCCTGCTGCCTTGTTATTAGCAATGCTTCTTAAGGCCCACTCAACCTCACTCTTCAGGATGTCTGGCTCTAGCTCACTGACCACACCGTCAAAGCTATCCCCGATATTGTTATCCTTCCTATACAGGTCTTCTGTATATTCTTGCCACCTTTTCTTGATCTCTTCTGCTTCTGTTAGGTCCTTGCCATCTTTGTTTTTGATCATACCCATTTTTGCCTGGAATTTACCTCCGATGTTCCTAATTTTCTGGAAGAGGTCTCTTGTCCTTCCTATTCTATTGTCTTCTTCCACTTCCGCGCATTGCTTGTTTAAAAATAATTCCTTATCTCTTCTGGCTAACCTCTGGAATTTTGCATTTAATTGGGCATATCTCCCCCTATCACTGTTGCCTTTTGCTTTCCTTCTTTCTTGGGCTACTTCTAGTGTCTCAGCAGACAGCCATTTTGCCTTCTTGGTTTTCTCTTTCTTTGGGATGTATTTTGTTGCCGCCTCCTGAACAATGCTGCCAACTTCTGTCCAGAGTTCTTCCGGGACCCTATCTACTAAGTCCAGTCCCTTAAATCTATTCTTCACCTCCACTGCATATTCCTTAGGAATATTAGTGAGCTCATATCTAGCTGATCTGTGTGTCTTCCCTAATCTCTTTCGTCTGATCCTAAATTGTGCAAGAAGAAGTTCGTGATCGGAACTACAGTCAGCTCCAGGCCTTGTTTTTACCGACTGTACAGATGTCCGCCACCTTTGGCTGCAAAGGATGTAATCAATCTGATTTCGGTGTTGTCCATCTGGTGAAGTCCATGTATAAAGCCGTCTCTTAGGTTGTTGGAAGAGAGTGTTTGTTATGCAGAGTGAATTGTCTTGGCAAAATTCTATCAGCCTATGTCCTGCTTCATTTTGTTCTCCCAGGCCATACTTACCTGTAATTCGAGGTGTCATTTGACTGCCCACCTTAGCATTCCAGTCTCCTGTGATGAAAATAACATCTCTTTTAGGCGTGTTGTCCAGTAGGTGCTGCAGATCCTCATAGAACTGCTCTACTTCAGCTTCTTCAGCATTTGTGGTTGGGGCGTATATTTGGATCACTGTGATGTTAGATGGCTTGCCCTGAATTCGAATTGAGATCATTCTGTCGTTTTTTGGGTTGTATCCAAGCACTGCTTTAGCCACTTTACTATTAATTATGAAGGCTACTCCATTTCTTCTGTGGTCCTCTTGTCCACAGTAGTAGATCTGGTGGTCATTTGATGTGAAGTGGCCCATTCCAGTCCATTTCAGTTCACTGACGCCCAGAATGTCTATCTTTAATCTTGACATCTCACCAATAACCACATCCAATTTGCCCTGGCTCATAGATCTTACATTCCAGGTTCCGATGGTGTGTTGATCCTTAGAACATCGGATTCGCCGTTCACCACCAGCACCGTCGGCCGCTAGCCGTCCTTTCGGCTTTGAGCTAGCTGCGTCATCACGTCTGGGGCTAGTTGAGCTCATCCTCTGTTCCTCCCCAGTAGCATTTTGACCATCTTCCGACCTGGGGGTCTCATCTTCCGATGGTATACCGACATATCTCTGGTTGTACTGATCCATTTAGTTTTCACGGCAAGAATACTGGGGTGGGTTGCCATTACCTTCCCCAGGGATCGCATTTAGTCTGACCTCTCTGTCATGACCTTCCCGTCTTGGGTGGCCCTTCACGGTTTAGCTCATGGCATCATTGAGGTGCTCAAGCTCCAGCACCACGACAAGGTAACGATCCTTTGCTGAAGATTTGCCCCATGGCTTTTAGAAAATTTTCAGAATCATTTCAGTCCAGAATTGTATTAAGAGAAAATCAGCAAAAACTTTTTCAAGACTTAAATGAAATAAATAAAAGGCAATTTTCGGTGAGAAGAATTGCTTAGATGAGGGAAGTATTTCCTAGTAACCTTAGGGACAGGCTTAACAAAGCAATTTTCTGCTGGTTTAGGTGAATCAGAAAATGAAATTGACAAGCCACTAACTTGAAAAGGGAAAGTGACCTGTCTTTCTTGCTTGCCTCCAGCTGCAAATAAAAGGGACCAAAAAAACTCAAAGCTGAATTTATTTAACATTTAACAAGTGTGGGTCAAACTCAGATCAAATGTTGAACATCTGAGGCTATTTGCTTCATTTGAAACTTTGTATCTTGTTTTATTGGTCTATGTAATGAATAGCACAGGAAATATTTGATAAAAATAGATGAAAGATAGCTTTACAATGTCCCATAAAATATAGTTCTCTAGATGACATGAAATGTATAAAAAATACAAAAAAAGAGTAGTTTGTATTTTCATAATGACAATCCTTAACTCTGAGATCTTCCAGTATTTTTCCTTTCCAAATTTGAACAGCAACTTCTAATACCACTGGGCAATTCAGAAAGAATTTTTGAAACCCAAACTCTATTGTTGTTTATATATAATATCATCAGGCTGCATGTGATCCACAGAGTACAACAGACTTGTGTGAAACCAGGAGGCTACAGACTGCTGGACAGATTCCTATATAAAGAAAGACAGGACACACACATAGCCCCAATCTTTGAAGCAAATGTCAAAAGCAGTTTTCTTTCTATCAGACTGAATCAGCCTTTTAAAAAAAAGAATCAGAAAAAAAATGTTCAATAGATTGCATCAGAGATTCATTTCACAGATACTAAAAATGACACTTATAATCTAAGGCACCATTTAAAAGAGGTACTGCGGGCACATGATGCATAGAACTTCCAGCTGTCTGTAGTTCTCCACAGTAATCCACTATTGGTTCACTATGAACATGAAATCCAGAGCCTTTGACTCACCAAACTACATAGGATTGTTGGCAGATGCTGGGAAAGCCTTTAGCCCAGGAGAGGTCAAAAAAAGTCACACACCAAGCATTTCTATAAAAATAAGTTATTTACACAAAACAAACCAAAAACAAAACATATTTAAAGGACTTAGCTCCCTTTGGAGCAAGCCTTGCTTGCCTACATTGCCGGCAGAGAGAAAAAAGGAAGTGAGAAACAGGTCCGGGCAGGTTTTCTCCCCCCCACCCCCAGGTGATTTGCATGAAGCACGTGAGAGGAGACAATCACTTGCAACCTTTTCACCCGGCCAAAATGATTAGGCACATATAGCAGTCTTAATCTGTTAGTAGGAAAACCTCAACAAGGATTAACCTCTATGATTGAAAAGAGGATTAGGCTTGATCACTGTGAAGTTCAGTGGGAGAGCAAAACACTGGAATCCAGGAAGTCTCAACTATAGGAATTCAGCTTTGCTTGCAATGGTAGTTTTGATAAATCCAAGTTTGTTGACAAACCTAAGCTAATCTCGTCTGCTTCATATAGTCATTGTTGTGCAGAAGGACACAGCAAGTGGTAGATCATGAAGAGATTCTCCAGCTAGGTATAATACAAATAATCTCCTTGCCATTGATGTATTCACCAAAGCTGATAAAAAGTATTTGTGGTCATGAACTCCACTTGAGGAATCAGAAAAAGAGCTGGATGCAGAATCGCTCGCAGCCTGAATATCTGTTCTTCCTGGGACACCTATAACAAGCGAATCTACAGTATCACAGTCCTAGAATTATGATGGTCCACAATACTTCCATCTTATCTGGATTCAGCTTTAGTGCTGCCTATAGACAAGCATTCAGAGGTGTCACACCATTGTCTGATGATACCAAAAAAATGGATCAAGTATTACCAAAGTTTTGATAACATTTAATTCCAAATCTCCTGATGGCCTCTATTACTTAAAAGGCTCCAGGGACAAAATGAAACCTTGAGGGACCACACAAATCTGCTCTGGCTTTGTGTTATTTATCCATTAAATAAAACCATCTGGACCTTTCAGGACAGAAAGGAGAGCAACAATTGCAGAGCAGTGCCCCCAATTCCTAAAACTATCAGTCCGTCCAGAAAGACACTATGGCTGATGGTACTGAAAATCATCAAGAGATCCAGGAGAATGAACAGATTCAGACTTCCTCTATCTCTCCCTAAATGAAGACCATTCATGAATCTGACCAAGGCAAACTCAACCCTAGAGCCAGCCTGAAATAAGACTAAATAATAACCTGTTTCATTTAGGACTGCCTGAAACCGAGAAACCCCTCTTGATCATCTTGGGAGGTTAGAAACTAGCCTGTAGGTTTAAGAGCTTAAGAGACATCTGTTTGAAAAGTGTTATAGTGAGTGCCTCCTTAAAAAAAAAAAAAAGGCAACATTCTGCCCCCCCAGACAGTCATAGATAATATTTACCAAGCCAGCTCCCAGAATCTGCTAGCAAGTAGATAAAAGCCATGTTGAACAAGGATCAAGAGGACAAACAGTAGACCAAACTGTCCCAAGCAGCATATCCATATGCTCAGGAGTTACTGATTGAAATGGATACAGTTTAACCTGAACATCCCTATCTTCAGCTCTAAATCTAAAGTAGCATCCATGTCAGTTTAAATCAGTCTGTGGAAGATTTTAATTCTGAGTACAGTGGTTGAAGAATATATGTTAATTCTCTCACAACTACGATCAGATCATCTTGAAAATTTACAGGTACACAGTGTTTTTCCTCCTCCTCCTCCTCCTCTTAAATGAGTTTTAGTTGAGGCAAATATTCTGACACTCCCACTCTATCAGCTTCCTTGAGGTCCTAAACCATTGGGGGCTTAAAAGCTTAATGCTTGCATCTTGATTTGTGCCCAGTAAGAAATTGTCAACCAGTTGGCAAGTTAGCTGCTATTGTGGAAATGTGCTCCTTGCCATGGCCACCCCCAATCCATCTGAGGATGAAGAAATATCCCCACGTAGTAAGGCTTCTATTCAAGGAAGAGTACAACCCCACCCCAAACAGGGTGAACCTCAATTTCAAATGGGATTCTCATATCAATAACTTACTATTTATAGTAGGTTCACATAAAGATGAGGGTAACATTTAGATCTTGCCACTTGGACTTTATTTTTCACTCCTATTTTTTATAGTTATTTATTACTGGTATTTATGTTTTTATATGAGGGATGTGGTGGCACTGCAGGTTAAACCGCTGAGCTGCTGAGCTTGCCGATCAGAAGGTTGGCAGTTCAAATCCACGTGACGGGGTGAGTTCCCATTGCTAGTCTCAGCTCCTGCCAACCTAGCAGTTCGAAAACATGCAAATGTGAGTAGATTAATAGGTACCACTTCGGCAGGCAGGTAACAGCATTCAGTTTAGTCATGCTGGCCACATGACCACGGAAGTGTCTATGGACAAACGCCGGCTCTTCGGCTTTGAAACGGGGATGAGTACCACCCCCTAGAGTCAGACACGACTGGACTTAATGTCAAGGAAATCTTTACCTTTACTATGTTTCTATATATTGTATTTGTATTTTATATTTATTGTTTTAATTTATTATTTCCATTGTAAATCACCCAGAGTCCCTCTGGTGGGAGGAGATGGGTGGTGACAAATTTGATAAATAAACAAACAAACAAACAAGCATTTATCATTTTTTTAAAAAAAATATGTGTTTGTATGCATGTGTATAAATGTGGAAATAATTCATTAAACTATCATTAGATGGTCTGAACTGATGACTGGGTTAAAACAATTTACTGCCAAGCTCAGAAAAATTACACTGACCAGTATTTCTCATAGCGACTGGTAAATTAAATGTACTGCATTACCGTAAATGCTATATATTGCAAAACTGTGTTTGTGTGTCAAAGATAAATTCATCTATATGGAGTGCCTACATATGCTCTGTTTGCTTTGGAGTGGGAGTTGCTTTAATTAATCCTTTCTTATTTAACAATAAGAATGATATAGCTTTGTAATAACATCATAATGGATTAAACAATTTTTCCATGAGTGAATATAAAATCTAACATCGCAGCAACGGGAAACAATGCAATCATCATCACCTCTTATTAAATGCACACACACAAATGCACACAATTACAGAGACAAATCTAAATTTTACACAGTAATACAAGATTAGATAGTCCCCATAAGGTCAGATTTAATAGACAGAATGCAAAAGAAATTATGACTAAGGAGAAAGGAAGAAAACAAAAGCAGAACAGCAACTTCTTTTCTAATTGTAAGAACCAGATTGGTCCCATTCTGAATAGGTCTTGCCTCTTGCAGGAAAGCTGCAACTTTTCTGTTGATGTATTGTCTGAGTTATTCTCCCCTTTCTTGGATGTTCTCTGTGGGAAGCAAAGTTAAGAAATAGCACAGAAGCCCTGAAAAAAATATATTACAACTAATTTACTTGGCTATTATTTGTGCATTAAAAAAACAACTCAAAACTAAAATGTTTAATGCATGAGAATATTTAAATTGTGGTTTAAAACATGTCCATAGAGCAAGATAGCAAGAAGTAAATTCACCAATAATTCCAGTTGGAATCCTTTCAACCTTGCCCTGTTTAGTGGTATGCAGGACCCTTCCAGATGGCTGCATTAACATGCATTTCTTGAGCAGACAGAAAAGTATGCTGATCTACCCTGACTGCCAAGCCCTATCCTGCTTCAATAGTGAGTGATGCCATCCTTTCAGATACAGAATATGTCAAGGGGAGGAACTGAAGGATTCCCCAGCTGTGTTTCCTCACCCATCCACTTAGGGTCACCTACTAGTGGGAAACATTATCACCAATCACTCTCCTTAACAAGGGGTGGGGTCATGTTGGGCAACTGTGAGTGGGTCCTTTGAAGAGTGGGTTTAACCACTGTTCAAGTTGCCTGAGTGACAAGATGGTGACCTGTCACCCAGACTATTTCTATAGGCAGATCTATTGCTCTTCTGAAAGAATGCTAAACTCACACCCAGAAACTGCCTGCCTGACAACTTTATACCGTCTCTGCAATGGGTTGGGTATGAGAATAAATTAATATCATGCAAACATGCTTTTGAACTATTAGTGGAACATTTTGATGCTGCAGGTGGAAGGATATGTAAATGTCATCAACAGGTTAACTGACCTGACCAGAAGAGTGTTAAACTCAGGCATACCAAAATTAGGAATCACGGTCAAAATAAAACCCCATTTGTCCTATATAAGTCTAAATAGCAAACTTATCATTTCTGAGATGCCCTATGGCTCTTTGGATACCTTACTAGGAACTATAGGATTAGAGTTTTACATGTAGCTGCCAATGCTCAATTAAAGATGAAGATGTTATTTAAATTATACATATGACATATGAATGGGGTTTCCTCTCTGAACTTAGGCAAATCTGAGTCTTCAAAAAGAACTTTTGACAAACTTCCAAAAATGTTCAAGATTACATGCTATTACTTTCCTTCTCAGATGCACAGAGGCATAAACATCCTTTAGAAATGGAATATTTTAATTATTCTTCTGTTCATAAAACTTTTTCAAAGACAGACATGTGTTGGATTTCTAGTTCAATTATAACTAAACTTATAGATGTGGAAGTCACTTATGAAGATCAGAATTCAATCACTGTAAGATTAAACAGAGGAATCCCAAGACTGAAAAGGTGGAGACTTAACAGCTTATTGTTGGTACAAGAGAATATTAAACTAAAGCGCCAACACAAACTAAAGAACTTCCTCCAAACCAATTTAACTCCTAATGGTTATTTACAATATGGGACTTGAGTAAAGCATTTATGAGAGGACTGTTTATTTCTTTAGTGTCAAACAGAAAGAAAGCATATAAAGACATGCCAATATACTGATGAATGAAATGAAGAAACTAAAATTAAGACACAAACAGAATCCACTTCTGGATTTAGAACAAAAAGTAGAAAACATCCATAAACAACTGGATTTAATGGAAGTAAATGACACTTAAAAGAAGTTGTACTTTGACAAACAGAAATATTTTCAAAAAGGCAATAAACCAGATAAATTGTTCACTTATCAAGTACAAACTTCAGCAAAGGATCGTTACCTTCTCGTGGTGCTGGAGCTTGAGCACCTCAATGATGCCATGAGCTAAACCGTGAAGGGCCACCCAAGACGGGAAGGTCATGACAGAGAGGTCAGACTAAATGCGATCCCTGGGGAAGGTAATGGCAACCCACCTCAGTATTCTTGCCGTGAAAACTAAATGGATCAGTACAACCAGAGATATGTCGGTATACCATCGGAAGATGAGACCCCCAGGTCGGAAGATGGTCAAAATGCTACTGGGGAGGAACAGAGGATGAGCTCAACTAGCCCCAGACGTGATGACGCAGCTAGCTCAAAGCCGAAAGGACGGTTAGCGGCCGACGGTGCTGGTGGTGAACGGCGAATCCGATGTTCTAAGGATCAACACACCATCGGAACCTGGAATGTAAGATCTATGAGCCAGGGCAAATTGGATGTGGTTATTGGTGAGATGTCAAGATTAAAGATAGACATTCTGGGCGTCAGTGAACTGAAATGGACTGGAATGGGCCACTTCACATTAAATGACCACCAGATCTACTACTGCGGACAAGAGGACCACAGAAGAAATGGAGTAGCCTTCATAATTAATAGTAAAGTGGCTAAAGCAGTGCTTGGATACAACCCAAAAAACGACAGAATGATCTCAATTCGAATTCAGGGCAAGCCATCTAACATCACAGTGATCCAAATATACGCCCCAACCACAAATGCTGAAGAAGCTGAAGTAGAGCAGTTCTATGAGGATCTGCAGCACCTACTGGACAACACGCCTAAAAGAGATGTTATTTTCATCACAGGAGACTGGAATGCTAAGGTAGGCAGTCAAATGACACCTCGAATTACAGGTAAGTATGGCCTGGGAGAACAAAACGAAGCAGGACACAGGCTGATAGAATTTTGCCAAGACAATTCACTCTGCATAACAAACACTCTCTTCCAACAACCTAAGAGACGGCTTTATACATGGACTTCATCAGATGGACAACACCGAAATCAGATTGATTACATCCTTTGCAGCCAAAGGTGGCGGACATCTGTACAGTCGGTAAAAACAAGGCCTGGAGCTGACTGTAGTTCAGATCACGAACTTCTTCTTGCACAATTTAGGATCAGACTAAAGAGATTAGGGAAGACCCACAGATCAGCTAGATATGAGCTCACTAATATTCCTAAGGAATATGCAGTGGAGGTGAAGAATAGATTTAAGGGACTGGACTTAGTAGATAGGGTCCCGGAAGAACTCTGGACAGAAGTTGGCAGCATTGTTCAGGAGGCGGCAACAAAATACATCCCAAAGAAAGAGAAAACCAAGAAGGCAAAATGGCTGTCTGCTGAGACACTAGAAGTAGCCCAAGAAAGAAGGAAAGCAAAAGGCAACAGTGATAGGGGGAGATATGCCCAATTAAATGCAAAATTCCAGAGGTTAGCCAGAAGAGATAAGGAATTATTTTTAAACAAGCAATGCGCAGAAGTGGAAGAAGACAATAGAATAGGAAGGACAAGAGACCTCTTCCAGAAAATTAGAAACATTGGAGGTAAATTCCAGGCAAAAATGGGTATGATCAAAAACAAAGATGGCAAGGACCTAACAGAAGAAGAAGAGATCAAGAAAAGGTGGCAAGAATATACAGAAAACCTGTATAGGAAAGATAACAATATCGGGGATAGCTTTGACGGTGTGGTCGGTGAGCTAGAGCCAGACATCCTGAAGAGTGAGGTTGAGTGGGCCTTAAGAAGCATTGCTAATAACAAGGCAACAGGAGACGATGGCATCCCAGCTGAACTGTTCAAAATCTTGCAAGATGATGCTGTCAAGGTAATGCATGCTATATGCCAGCAAATTTGGAAAACACAAGAATGGCCATCAGACTGGAAAAAATCAACTTATATCCCCATACCAAAAAAGGGAAACACTAAAGAATGTTCAAACTATCGAACAGTGGCACTCATTTCACATGCCAGTAAGGTAATGCTCAAGATCCTGCAAGGTAGACTTCAGCAGTTCATGGAGCGAGAATTGCCAGATGTACAAGCTGGGTTTAGAAAAGGCAGAGGAACTAGAGACCAAATTGCCAATATCCGCTGGATAATGGAAAAAGCCAGGGAGTTTCAGAAAAACATCTATTTCTGTTTTATTGACTATTCTAAAGCCTTTGACTGTGTGGACCATAACAAATTGTGGCAAGTTCTTAGTGGTATGGGGATACCAAGTCATCTTGTATGCCTCCTGAAGAATCTGTATAACGACCAAGTAGCAACAGTAAGAACAGACCACGGAACAACAGACTGGTTTAAGATTGGGAAAGGAGTACGGCAGGGCTGTATACTCTCACCCTACCTATTCAACTTGTATGCAGAACACATCATGCGACAAGCTGGCCTTGAGGAATCCAAGGCTGGAGTTAAAATCTCTGGAAGAAACATTAACAATCTCAGATATGCAGATGATACCACTTTGATGGCTGAAAGTGAAGAGGAACTGAGGAGCCTTATGATGAAGGTGAAAGAAGAAAGTGCAAAAGCTGGTTTGCAGCTAAACCTCAAAAAAAGCAAGATTATGGCAACCAGCTTGATTGATAACTGGCAAATAGAGGGAGAAAATGTAGAAGCAGTGAAAGACTTTGTATTCCTAGGTGCAAAGATTACTGCAGATGCTGACTGCAGTCAGGAAATCAGAAGACGCTTAATCCTTGGAAGAAGAGCAATGACAAATCTCGATAAAATAGTTAAGAGCAGAGACATCACACTGACAACAAAGGCTCGCATAGTTAAAGCAATGGTGTTCCCTGTAGTAACATATGGCTGCGAGAGCTGGACCATAAGGAAGGCTGAGTGAAGGAAGATCGATGCTTTTGAACTGTGGTGTTGGAGGAAAATTCTGAGAGTGCCTTGGACTGCAAGAAGATCCAACCAGTCCATCCTCCAGGAAATAAAGCCAGACTGCTCACTTGAGGGAATGATATTAAAGGCAAAACTGAAATACTTTGGCCACATAATGAGAAGACAGGACACCCTGGAGAAGATGCTGATGCTAGGGAGAGTGGAAGGCAAAAGGAAGAGGGGCCGACCAAGGGCAAGATGGATGGGTGATATTCTAGAGGTGACGGACTCGTCCCTGGGGGAGCTGGGGGTGTTGACGACCGACAGGAAGCTCTGGCGTGGGCTGGTCCATGAAGTCACGAAGAGTCGGAAGCGACTAAACGAATAAACAACAAAATCAAGTACAAAAGGAGAAAAGAATTATTATTTCTATTTGGGGTAGTAATAGATATGTTTCAACAATGGAAGAGATAACACATCAATTTGTCAAATATTGCTCCAGTTTATATAGCAAAGAAATATTAAATTTGGAACAGATTACAGAGAACTGGATACAATACAACTTACAAAATTCACAGCACTACAAAAGGAAGCTGTTAATAAACCAATTACTGAAGAGCAAACAAAAGAAGCATAACAAAAACTGAAATTGAACAAACCTCCAGGACCAGATGGATTTTCTGCAATATACTATAAGGCATTCTAGGAAATTCTAATTAAATCTTTCACTCATGAGATTCCACAATGTCAGGCACTTCTTTCTGCCTGGAATAAGGCTTTCATTTCTTTAATTTATAAAAAGAGGAACAACCTGTCCATCCAGAGTCATATTGCAATGGGCAGTAGGAATAACCCTGAGAAACAGGAGGAAGAGCCACAACCAAGACAATGGTCAGATAAAAGAAATTTGAGTCCAGACTAGAACTGTAACCCAAGTAAGTGTCTCAGACAAGACCCTCCCTAGTTTTCATGAAGATAAAGTGAGGGAGGGGGAAGCACATTCAGACTTGCAAGATTCTGTTACTATAACCTTATAATAAAAGTAGTATTAGCAGGCATTACTTTGGTTTCCTAGTCTGATCTGCCTTGAAGGGCTGATACTATTTTGTTACTTAATGTACATTATAAGGTTTTTATGGCAATACTTGCAAAAAGAGTAAATGGCCTTTTAACTGAAGTGATAACCTCAATAAGACTGGATTTGTTCCTAAGAGATATATGAGGCATAATATAAGATATATTTTTGAATGCCATTGATAATGTAAGGTAGAAAAGTGACCATGATTTTCCTAGATGCAGAGAAAGCCTTTGATAATTTGGAATGTGAAAAAGATGGATTGTGGTATGAAATTTCTTACATGGATACAGAATATTTGCCAAAATCTAAGCAGCCAAGATCATCATAAATTGTTTTTTTAAACCACAAAATTGTACTATGTATATGAAGAGACTTCAGCAAAGGATCGTTACCTTGTCGTGGTGCTGGAGCTTGAGCACCTCAATGATGCCATGAGCTAAACCATGAAGGGCCACCCAAGATGGGAAGGTCATGACAGAGAGGTCAGACTAAATGTGATCCCTGGGGAAGGTAATGGCAACCCACCCCAGTATTCTTGCCGTGAAAACTAAATGGATCAGTACAACCAGAGATATGTCGGTATACCATCGGAAGATGAGACCCCCAGGTCAGAAGATGGTCAAAAAGCTACTGGGGAGGAACAGAGGATGAGCTCAACTAGCCCCAGATGTGATGACGCAGCTAGCTCAAAGCCGAAAGGACGGCTAGCAGCCAACAGTGCTGGTGGTGAACGGCGAATCCGATGTTCTAAGGATCAACACCCCATGTTCTAAGGATCAACACACCATTGGAACCTGGAATGTAAGTTCTATGAGCCAGGGCAAATTGGATGAGGTTATTGGTGAGATGTCAAGATTGAAGATAGACATTTTGGGCATCAGTGAACTGAAATGGACTGGAATGGGCCACTTCACATCAAATGACCACCAGATCTACCACTGTGGACAAGAGGACCACAGAAGAAATGGAGTAGCCTTCATAATTAATAATAAAATGGCTTAAGCAGTGCTTGGATACAATCCAAAAAACGATAGAATGATCTCAATTCGAATTCAGGGCAAGCCATCTAGCATCACAGTGATCCAAATATACGCCCCAACCACAGATGCTGAAGAAGCTGAAGTAGAGCAGTTCTATGAGGATCTGCAGCACCTACTAGACAACACGCCTAAAAGAGATGTTATTTTCATCTCGGGAGACTGGAATGCTAAGGTGGGCAGTCAGATGACACCTGGAATTACAGGTAAGCATGGCCTGGGAGAACAAAATGAAGCAGGACACAGGCTGATAGAATTCTGCCAAGACAACTCACTCTGCATAACAAACACTCTCTTCCAACAGCCTAAGAGACAGCTTTATACATGGACTTCACCAGATGGACAACACCGAAATCAGATTGACTACATCCTTTGCAGCCAAAGGTGGCAGACATCTATACAGTCGGTAAAAACAAGACCTGGAGCTGACTGTAGTTCAGATCACGAACTTCTTGCACAATTTAGGATCAGACTAAAGAGATTAGGGAAGACCCACAGATCAGCTAGATATGAGCTCACTAATATTCCTAAGGAATATGCAGTGGAGGTGAAGAATAGATTTAAAGGACTGGACTTAGTAGATAGGGTCCCGGAAGAACTATGGACAGAAGTTCGCAACATTGTTCAGGAGGCGGCAACAAAATACATCCCAAAGAAAGAGAAAACCAAGAAGGCAAAATGGCTGTCTGCTGAGACACTAGAAGTAGCCCAAGAAAGAAAGAAAGCAAAAGGCAACAGTGATAGGGGGAGATATGCCCAATTAAATGCAAAATTCCAGAGGTTAGCCAGAAGAGATAAGGAATTATTTTTAAACAAGCAATGCGTGGAAGTGGAAGAAGACAATAGAATAGGAAGGACAAGAGACCTCTTCCAGAAAATTAGAACCATCGGAGGTAAATTCCAGGCAAAAATGGGTATGATCAAAAACAAAGATGGCAAGGACCTAACAGAAGAAGAAGAGATCAAGAAAAGGTGGCAAGAATGTACAGAAGACCTGTATAGGAAGGATAACAATATTGGGGATAGCTTTGACGGTGTGGTCAGGGAGCTAGAGCCAGACATCCTGAAGAGTGAGGTTGAATGGGCCTTAAGAAGCATTGCTAATAACAAGGCAGTAGGAGACGACGGCATCCCAGCTGAACTGTTCAAAATCTTGCAAGATGATGCTGTCAAGGTAATGCATGCTATATGCCAGCAAATTTGGAAAACACAAGAATGGCCATCAGACTGGAAAAAATCAACTTATACCCCCATACCAAAAAAGGGAAACACTAAAGAATGTTCAAACTATCGAACAGTGGCACTCATTTCACATGCCAGTAAGGTAATGCTCAAGATCCTGCAAGGTAGACTTCAGCAATTCATGGAGCAAGAATTGCCAGATGTGCAAGCTGGGTTTAGAAAAGGCAGAGGAACTAGGGACCAAATTGCCAATATCCAATGGATAATGGAAAAAGCCAGGGAGTTTCAGAAAAACATCTATTTCTGTTTTATGGACTATTCTAAAGCCTTTGACTGTGTGGACCATAACAAATTGTGGCAAGTTCTTAGTGGTATGGGGATACCAAGTCATCTTGTCTGCCTCCTGAAGAATCTGTATAACGACCAAGTAGCAACAGTAAGAACAGACCACGGAACAACGGACTGGTTTCAGATTGGGAAAGGAGTACGGCAGGACAGTATACTCTCACCCTACCTATTCAACTTGTATGCAGAACACATCATGCAACATGCTGGGCTTGAGGAATCCAAGGCTGGAGTTAAAATCTCTGGAAGAAACATTAACAATCTCAGATATGCAGATGATACCACTGATGGCTGAAAGCGAAGAGGAACTGAGGAGCCTTATGATGAAGGTGAAAGAAGAAAGTGCAAAAGCTGGCTTGCAGCTAAACCTCAAAAAAACCAAGATTATGGCAACCAGCTTGATTGATAACTGGCAAATAGAGGGAGAAAATGTAGAAGCAGTGAAAGACTTTGTATTTCTAGGTGCGAAGATTATTGCAGATGCTGACTGCAGTCAGGAAATCAGAAGACGCTTCATCCTTGGGAGAAGAGCAATGACCAATCTCGATAAAATAGTTAAGAGCAGAGACATCACACTCACAACAAAGGTCCGCATAGTTAAAGCAATGGTGTTCCCCGTAGTAACATATGGCTGCGAGAGCTGGACCATAAGGAAGGCTGAGAGAAGGAAGGTCGATGCTTTTGAACTGTGGTGTTGGAGGAAAATTCTGAGAGTGCCTTGGACTGCAAGAAGATCAAACCAGTCCATCCTCCAGGAAATAAAGCCAGACTGCTCACTTGAGGGAATGATATTAAAGGCAAAACTGAAATACTTTGGCCACATAATGAGAAGACAGGACACCCTGGAGAAGATGCTGATGCTAGGGAGAGCGGAAGGCAAAAGGAAGAGGGGCCGACCAAGGGCAAGGTGGATGGATGATATTCTAGAGGTGACGGACTCGTCCCTGGGGGAGCTGGGGGTGTTGATGACTGACAGAAAGCTCTGGAGTGGGCTGGTCCATGAAGTCACGAAGAGTCAGAAGCGACTAAATGAATAAACAAAATATGAAGAGAACAAGACAAGGCTGTCCTTTTTCTCTTTCTTTATTTCTACTGGCATTAAAATGATTAACCAAGAAGATAACAACAAGAAAATAAAATTTCAGAAATCAAATGATCAAACAATAACATAAATTAAAATTATATGGAGATGATATTCTACTTATCCACTGAAAATATTTCTTAGAATTAATAATGAAATATATACAAGGGTGTAGTTACAGTGACCATATTTTCTTGGAAAAAAAACAAAAGAACAAACCTGAAAAGTGGACAAATCTGAAATAGGCTCATCAGGATTTTTTAAAAAATGTTTATGTTTATAACTTTGCTTTACAAAGGAAATTTAAGAGCAAAACCAAGAAAATAAATAGTTAAAATCAAATAAATCTAAACAACAGCTTTCTGAAATAAAGGACTGTCCTTTATAATAAAGGCTGTATGGTCACCGTAAGTATAGTTCATTGTCAGGATATCAGATCAATAAGACCAAGACTCATGGAATGTCATCTAAGGAAGAAAAACATATTTACAACAAACCACTGCAAACCAAGTCAACCAGTAATGTTGACTTCAACATTACTGGTTGTCAGCAGAAGTCAACAAAAATGAATGTTTTGGCCAGGCACATTTTGTTGTTGCTGTTTCAAATAATCCCAGTAAGAACTGAAGACAAGACATTAAATGACTGGCAGAGACCAAATTTTGAATTGTATTAACAAACTAGCTGCTCAACTTGGATAACAGACTGGATTCCAACCTCTCATTGGCTGGATTGCTTCTATGGAAGAAGCAGGATTTCCAGATGGTCTTTACAAATCTCTTTGGTCTGGTGCAAATAGAAAAACATCATTTTTAAGGGAACTTTCAATAATAAGCAGTGTTTTTAAAGTATAGAATAAATATAAAAAAAGAAAATAGAGATCGATCACCTCTTGCCTTAATATTATATATTTATTTTAATGAAGGGGGAACATATCAGAAGAAGAAATATGGTCAATGGAGGGACAGTAATACATACTGATTACAATACTTATGAATAAGACAAAATGAAATCCTTCAATGTTATCTCTTCAAAATGGCCAGAGCCACATCACTGGTTTTAATATCTACAAATAAGTAGTATAATCCAAAACAAATTACAAAAATAAGATGGAATACTAAGAAATTTGACTGAATTTGAAAAACTTATTATAAAAAATTCAGATCACTTATTAGGGCTTGATTATAAGTATCTGCTGAAGTACGATTCAGAACATGAATGAGTCAAAGATTGATTAAATGGATGCAGATTTTAAATAGAATAATTGGCATGCAATAATGGGAGTATCAATAGAAGAAAAAATGTTAAATTTCTGGTTAATATTGCAGTTAGACAAAATTGGTAAAATATATTCTATTGGTGGTATTTTACCCCAGTACCAATTGCAAAAATAGAGAATTCATTTTCTAAAAATTGTTGGAAATGTGACAATTAAGTGGGATCATTTTTTTTTCATATTTGGTGGCAATCTTGTAAAGCTCAGCAATATTGGAAAACAATTGGTAACAAAATGAAACAAATTCTAAAGATGGATTTCTCTTTTCAGCCTGCTGTTGTCTTAATAAATAAATATTATTAAAATTCATATTTCAAGAAAGTATCCATAACTGTGTTTGTACATGGTAACAGCTGCTAGAATCTTTTATGCTTCTCACTGGAAATTTTAATCGATTCCATAGATGAATGGCAAATTAAATCATGAGAGTATGCATCACTGTCAAAACTAACTTCATATCTGACAAACCATCTGATATATTTAACACAATGTGGAAAACACTTTTGGATTATAATCTTATAAATGGGTTCATGCCACATCCAAAATTTGGGTTTTCTCCAGCATAAGATTAGAATACTCATGTTTTTCATGATGTGTTGAACTCATCAAATTTTCCAGATAAGGCAGAAATTATTGTGTCTCTTTTGTCTTGGTTTCTAAGTAATAATTTGAGTGTATTGACCACAGTTGTTAATTACTGTATAATAACCTAATTTTAACATTGACTTACCTTACCTCTCACTTAAACCTTCAAATTGATGTAAGGCATTTTAATATGCAAATTTAAACCAGTTTTTTTTAATTGCAGCAAATTATATGAAGCTTGTAAGTCCTAGCTTTCCTTCTTTGCCTTTTATTCTTCTCTTCTCTATCCTTTGACTGTACTTGTAAATTAATAAATTATAATAAAAAACCAAAAAAGATAAAAAGGTCATGCACTAATATCAACAGATATGTATCTTTAAAGAAATATATTGTGAGTTAATACTAGGTTGTGATGGAATATGAAGGTGACCTGGGAAGATGGGGGGAAGAGATGCTGCCTAGGGAATGATCAGATAAAAGAGAAAGGAGACCACAACAGAATAACGGCCAGAGAAAGAAACTTTGGATGGACCTGCCCTAACTACTCAGGTGGTAAATAGGGAGGGTGGGAGGTTTCTACTTTCAGACTTGTTAGATTCTGTTAATGAAGCCACACAATAAAGTAGAATTAGCTCATCTCATCGTGTTTCCTGTCTGGTTCACCGGGGAGGGCTGACATAGGTTGACTTTACTTAGATACTTGGATGCTCTGTACTTCACACTTTACTGATTTGATTTGATTTGATTCTTATACCATTGCAATCATATAACTGTCAGTGGTATATGCATAAAGCCATCATAATAAGATACCTACAAAATCAAAAACAAATGCACTAAAATGGAGACATACATAATACAGTAATATATAAATACCTATAATACCAGAGGCACTATTGCATTACTTAAATGCCCTCCAGAAGAGCTGCATTTTAACATGCCCTGTTGTTAACATTTCAGCTCTAGAATCCTGAACCGAAACCTAATCTGTATGTCAGCTCCTGTTTGAGAACTGCTCTATCTAAATGAACAGGTTTAGATTGCTCTGCCCTTACACATATGCAAAATAATCATTTTGTGGGAATACCTTCTGAACTGTGGGAAACATTGCTTTGGGCAATTTCAAAATTCAATCAGGAGGCAAATCTGCAGTTGCTCAGAGCTTCGTATCATGACCCTCTAACCTAGAGGAGTTTTTCCAAGCACTGCTCTCTGTGATTCACCTCTGATAGACAGCTGGCTGCTAAATAGACTCAGCTGCATTGGCAGCCATTTCCATCCAAGGAGTGAGTGGGGCACAAGGCCATCTTGGAAAGATATTTCTCCAATTCTAAGAAACTGAATTAAGGGTCAGAGGAACTTGGCTGCGTTTACCTTGTGATTAAAGCCAGACAGACAGCCTGCCTCTTGAGCAAAATTCCTATTGTTTACTCATCTGCAAAGCCTGGAGCTCCATCTCTGGCATCCAAATTTTCAGTGCTAGCTGAACCTCAAGAGTGGAGTGGAAGGAGGATAAGGCAACAATGTTTTGTGTCTGGCTTTCATGCCTGCCTGGTTTAGTAATCAGGATCTTGTGCCAACTTTTTGCAAGCAGATCAGGCTGTGGCAGGTTATTGCCCCAGATCCAAGCATGAATCTCACTCTAGTGATTACTGACCTTTGGCAGCCCTCCCCCCAAAATTGTCTACTCTTAAGAAATGAGATGCTCTAGCAACCTTAGCAACTTTAAGATGGGTGGACTGCAACTTCCAGAATTCCCCAGCCAGCATCTAGAACCCCAGCATCTGGCTGGGGAATTCTGGCAGTTGCAGTCCACACATCTTAAAGTTGCCACGGTTGAGAAATACTGCTCTAGAGGTTACATTTCAGAATTCAAGAACTATAAAAATGAGGCAGGCTTGTACTGTATATATGTGGATTTGGGAAAGATTTGCGGAACTGGGATTAATTAACAAAATACTTGCAAAGATCTGATTTAGTTAAGCGTTTCACTTAAGCCTTTTACTTAGGCTTGAACAACATACCCTGCTGGAAGTAAATATCAGTGTTTTGTTCTCAGTGGACCTACAGTGAGACAAGCGCTTACAGAAATGAAATCCAGCTAGCATTCATTCCTCCTCTGAAAAAAGTCCACAGTGGGGAATAAAAGAAATTAGACTTTTCAGATATATGAGGTTACAGAGGGTTCTTTGCAAAGAGATTCTTTTCTTTGGCACTTCCTAAAATTTACCATACAGTCGCACAATTGCCTTCCATCAAATGAAAGCAAAATTTTCATTCAAATGCAGGATAGAGGATTACACAAATTTGCATTAGACTGGCAGATTAACACATCCCAAAGATCAGGAGACCAGCAAGTCCCTGCAATGGATTCAGATGTTGATGAGTGGAATGGAATGAACTCCCCCCAGTGTTGGCTCTGACCCTGCTGACCTTTAGAAAGACCTTAAAAATGTGGCTATTCCCCCAAATGCGGGGGGGGGGGCAGGATGAGTAATTTCCCACTGGGAGAGGGTGTGAATGTGAGCCAGATCACCTATTATTGTTTATTGCTTTTTTAATCTTGTTTCTTGTAAGCCACTCAGAGTGGTGGTGTTCGAGTTGAACAGCCATATAAATTCAATAAATAAATAAATCTCAGGTCAAGAAAAGTCCCTTCTGTGCATCCTGCGGATCTGGCTCTTCTATTACCTAAGAGTTCAGATTCAGAGGATGATTTTTCTATATTTTCTGTATGTTCCTAACTACACAGGAGTCTGAAGCTTTAGAAAGGACCAAACATTTTTAAACTGTGGAGTCAGCGGCAAACTGGGAGGGAGATAAGGCAGCACCACATGCTGCACAAACCAGGAGGCATTGATGGAGCGGTGAAGATAGTGGGTGAGACCACATGATTGAACCCCTGCATGTGTTTAATGTGTGTTGCATGCATCCTACACATATTAAATAGGAGTGAGACTTTGAATACATGGTTGTACTGGCCATCTTGCCTTTTTTTACCCCCTTTGCAGATCTGCAAGGGCAGATACCCTTCTTAAAGACTCAGTTGAGTGCAGTCAAATGCTGGAATTCTCTTCTTGTGTGTTAACCCAGTCTGGAAAACTCCTGCAGTAAATTCTCTGGGGCCTGATAGAGTCACATCTTTTTGTTTGTCTTCATACTCTCTAGGCCTGTTTGTCCAACAGGCTTAACCCAGTCCAGCCCTAACCCAAATATATCTTTTTACTGAGGGCTCTGGCAAGCACAGTCATATGAACTAGATCAAAATCACCACCTACCTTCTCTAGAATGTACCTATTATCCTATGAGCCCTTGTACAAGGAGTGTACTACTACTGCTTCATTATACCACTTGCCTCTTCTCTGTTGGCCACTCAGGCATCGATGGGGATCGTTTGGCCACTGCAGACAAAGTACATTTAAGAGATGTGTTCCAAATTGCTAGGCCTTGGCAGTGGACTTCTTTAATAGAGCGGCTTGCTTTTTCTCCCCAGCTCTTAGACTTGAGAGGATGGACAGGTAAAATAAGGTGACTGGTTTAGCTATTACTACAGCATAGCAATTGTGTGGAGCTAGTTTAATTGTGTGTATGGCTGGGTTTGTTTGAGGCTAAGTTGAATCTCTGAATTACTTTAAACTCCCTCCCACTGATCCAGGTATGCATGCTATAGCAACAAAGCCTATGAGTAATGGCTCGTTTGTGGTACTCTACCACTCTAGTGTGTGCTCATTTACATCTACTTATTCATATTTAATACAGAATTTAACAGAAAAGTAATCAGTTTCCCCACTGTGGGGAAAACTATGACCAGTCCAGTTGCTTATTCTGCTGCCCAAGTGTTCACTGTTGATGGACAATACATATGGTGATGCAGAGAGTGTTAAAAATTAACATTCAGATGAAACCAGATCTTTTCTTATTAGGACTTACGGACAGTCAGCTAGAAAAAGCTCATGGACGTTTTTATACATGACAACTGCAGTGAGGCTATTATATGCACAAAGATGGAAGACTACAAAATACCAATAATGGAGGAATGGATTGTGAAGATGGCTGAGTTTGCAGAAATGGCTAAACTGGCTTATTGTCATGTTCACTGTTTCAATGTGCACTGTACATCGTAATGTTTCACATGCCATGGCGCTGACGCACATTTCTGTTTGGGAGGGAGCTGCTGTGAAACCTTGTACCAAACTCTGTATCTGCGTTCATTACAATGGAATGTGTTTGGGCTATGTTCTCTGTTCAAGGACTTTTCCTGCAGACCATCAGAAGCCATTAGGAGCACCTGGGATTGTGAACTTGGGAAGATTCTACAGGGGGAGGATCTCATTTGCACCTAGGGTTTTTAGTTTGCATTTGGTGCACTTTTATCATTCTCAGCTTTCTTTGTGATCCTGCATACTATTCTTTAATAAATCAGATGTCTTTGAATTCCTGCTCATGAGTCTGATAGTGTTTTAGAATAGGCATTCATTACACTTGTTTGATTAAGGAGGGAACTACAACTACTTTTATAAAAGACTTTGTGTCCAATATCTTTTTGCTTTTTCACAAGTCCACCATGCATGTGGACTTGTGAAAAATGTCCCTTCACGTTTTTCACATTTCCAATAGTGATTAGAAATACCTTTATACATCTTAGGCAATTTCCCTGGTGTCATATACCAACAGTACATCGTTTTTAAAAAGTTTTCTTTTAAATTGTAAGGCAATGTGAATTTCAGATCTTTTAACCACATTCTCTCCCAATGATCCATTTATAACCAAAATTCTTGGCCTATTTTACAATACATTCTTTAACTTGCTCTTCTTCCATTTCAAATCTCAAAAAAAGTTTATACATTTTAGCAATCACATGTTCATCATTTGTACATAATTCATTTTAAATTCCATTTATCTCATTCTATTCCTTTTTTTATCTATATTAAATCTTTCTCTTAATTGTGTATATGAGAACCATTGAAAACTAAATCCTTCTGCATTCAATTGTTCTGTTGATTTCATCTTAAGCTCCCCATTTTCAAGTACTAGCAAGTCTTTATATATTAACCATTTGTCTTTGCCCACTGTTTCTTTTCTATCAAATGCTTCTTGAGCTGAGCCAACAAAGATATTATTGGCCATAGCCATATTCATAGAATGGCACTCCTAATATAATTATTTTAAAATCTACATTTACTTTAACATTATCATACCATTAGTAACCATGCCACTTAAACTTCGGGCCATGATCTTCTAAATCTAAAAGTTTCAGATTTCCAGTGAGAACATGGCAAAGTGAAAATGTCTCTGAAGAAGCAGGGATGATATTACGCCTGAAATAAGCAGCTAGATGTGGGATCTGGACTGCTGAAATCTCTCTGGAAAAAGGAGAGATTGTGAGATTGCCCATACATACTCCAGAATAGCAACTTCTCATGAGTAGATGGCAGGAACCAATGTTTTTGCAATCTGCTTGTAAGTTAAGCATCTGGGAGTTGGGAATTCCATCAAAGCTCATAAGCATAATGTAGCCCCTAAGCACATAAGGTTCAGCTGACTCTCATTTCTTAATCACATTGGAATTAACTTTTTATTGCTTTTTAAATATTGAGAACCTCCAGAACTACAAATTTCCTGGTATTTACTAGGTGAGTTTCCTTCAGTCCTTTATGAAACAAGTTTTAAGTATGAGTTTAAGGATTAAAAAGAAAAGAATTAACAGCAAAAGGGTGATTAGAGCGTTAATTTTAGAAAGTTATAAATGGACTAAGGGTCCAGAGGGATTTAATTGTTGGAATTATCAGCGGTCAACTCAGCATTGTCTCATAAGATTAAGGGGGTCTTTCTAGTAAACGCATCTCTATTGTTCTTGTGGGATGTCACATGGGTCGCCTGATTTCCACTTCCTCCTCCTTCTTGGGCTTGGGAATTAACAATCTCCATTTTACCTCTTGGGCACACCTGCAAGCAGGAGGTGCTGCAGAATACAGCTCTTGTCCTCTCATCTCACTTGCACGCAGACTTTCTATTTCCTTAGAAAGTGTCTACAAAGAACCAGTGATGAATAAGTGCTTTATACTATGAAGCTACTTGTATCCAGATCTACTGAATAAATGTAAGCTACCTTTCTTTTTCCTCTTCATCTAACTACTGTGTGAAGACTGAATTATTTTCTGAATGTAATTAAGCTTAATGTGCAAGTTTTGGTTCACGCTTCTACTTTGCAAGACTGTTGTTAGCTGCTTGGAGTTCTTTTATTAACCTTTAAAAACTTCATCATTAATAACATTCTGAAATCAAAGATTATCAATATTATCATATTGATGTTATCAAAACATCAGCTGGTTTCATTTGTATGTCTAGTATATTACCTTTTTCCATATCATTCTTGTAGCTTGTCATTTTTAAATCCACATTCAAATCAATTTCAGTCTTGTCCAGTAAAGTTTGTTTCTCCTCTGTAATATCATTTACTCTATCAATAATGGCAGAGATCTTTAAAGCTAACTTTTGAGTCCATTGTTCACAAATATATCTCAATGCATCCATTGTTAAAAGAGTTATTTATTTCCTTCTGGTGCCCTTTAGTGTCCAACCTTCAAAGTCCCATCTTATGTTGTTTTATTTCCAAATGCAAAAACATGGATAATTTCCCCAGGAAGGATTCTTATATTTAATTTCAAAATGTTATTAAATCCATCTGGACCCTGTAATATCATTTACACACCATCTATCAATGATGACAGACATTCTTAAAATTAACTTGAGTCCATTGTTCACAAATATCCTTCAAAACATCCAGTGTTAAAGTCTTTTGTGCCATTCTGTGTTAACAAGTCAGCTTTAAGTATTCTTCTCATTTAATTGTAATCTTTAGTTCCTCTAGTGTCAGACCTTCAAAGCCTCATCCTATCATGTTTTTTTTCCCCCTAAGGAATCCAAACAACAGCAATTTCCCACAGGAAGGATTCTTATAATTAATTTCAGAATCTTATTTCAAATCTATGTGGACTCTTAGTCTGTTTTTAACTTTCCAAAATCAACACTCTAAACACCCTTTTGCTGTTTATTCCCAAAAGTTAAATCTTTCTAACTCTTTAAACTCATATTTAAAACTTCTTTCATTAAGAAGGAGACTCACCTAGTGAATGCAATAAAAATGTGCCATTCCAAAGGTTCTTAATATTTGAAAAGCAGTAGAAAAAATAATTCCAAAAGTAATTAAGAAATGAGGCTTGGTCAAGCTTTTTTTGTCTGTATAGGCTACAGCTTAGACGGAATCCCTCAACTCCCAGCCGCTGGACTCATAAGCCAGCCACGAAAACCTCAGTTTCTGCAGTCTACTCACAAGGAGCAGCTGTCCAGAATACATGTGGGCAATATCACAATCTCTTCTTTCTCTTCTTTCAGTGGCCACAATCCAGCATCCAGCCACCGATCTCTGCTGTAAATGCCATCCCCGCTCCTTCAGGAACGACTAGCTCACAATGTCCTCACCAGAAGTTGACCAGTGGTGCATCAGTTCTCAAAACAAGTATTGTCTGAAATGAAAACAACATTCTAGCTATGTCAATGGCCAACATTAAGGGCCTTGCTTTCCCTTGCTATGGTTCTCTATGTTTAAACTGGATTCCATCTAGATAGCCATACAAATGGAAGAATGTGGAGTAGAACATAAATTGGAAATATGGATCTCAGTCATATTAAGGTTCTCCACCTTCCTAAATATAATTTCCACTTCATCAACAGGCCTTCTCTTGAAAAGTAAAAAAGCTCAGCAGCATTTCCCAAGCTGAAAATTTTCAGGTGTGTTGGATTATAATTTGTGGCATTGCAAAATCAGTCTGGCCATGATGCTAATTGTAATTGAACAAATCTGGAGAGCACCAGTTTGGAAAAACTGCCCAGTGCTACTATCACAGTAGTCTTCTCCTTATGTGTTGTGTTGTTTCGAATCATTCTGGCCATTTGTATCAGAATATACATGAACTCTGATAGAGGATACACATTGTCTTTATATCTCTGTTGACTCGATTACATTCAGTCATTTTAGTTTCTCTCTTGTCCTCTTCTTCTACCTGAACTTCATATTAGATGAGGCACAGCTGTAGAGTACACCCAGTAGAACGTGAGTTATTCGGAATTAATTGAACTCTAAAAATTTCAATGGATCTACATATGATCCAACCTGGATTTAATCCATCATTTCTGATTCTTTTGTCTTCTATCAGCTTCTGAATCTTTTCCAGTACTACCTCTTCACATGTTCTTCCACCTTCCTCTCTTCCCCCTCCTTTTCTCCTCATGTGCTCTCAGTTCCTCATTTTCTTTGTCTCCCAGCTGCTACTCCAGGACAATAGAGCAGATGGCGAGTGGTTTGCTTCTGCATCCCTTCAGAAAGTCAGTTCAGCACTCAAATCTGCTGCTGTTTCTAAAAACAGACACAATCTAGCACTAAACTGAATATTGAGACAAATGGAAGGGAAGCTCAAACTCTGCACTCGCAGCTGCATAAGCCTGGAGGTCTCCTCCACTTTTGGGGTGATGAATTGTCCATTTCAACTTCTAAAGGGTTTTGCAAAATTATGTCACAACCTTTCTGTAAAGTTGCCTGATGGTCCGGCTGTTTGTGTCCCGTTAACAGCAACTTCATATGCAAAAGTCAGCAGGGTGTTTCATTGTGTAGCACTAACCATTATCACCACTTAATTGCTATAGATTATGCTGCTGGTGCAATTGATTAAAGAATTGTGAGAATTACACTGGACCAGCTAATTCCCTCGACTATGATGAGTCACAGTGTTCTCCAGGGAATCAATGCTAAAACAGAAGCAAAAGTAACAAATTGAAATCAAAATGCAAAGTCCAATTGGCTCCCATCCAGATCTGGTCCTTTGATTCAAACATCCAAATTTTAATGTTTAAATGTACATTTCTGTAGTATACTGTTTGGGGAAAATATCTGTTTTAGGTTTTGGCATCGGTGGCTTTCTGGAGGACTATGTATAAATTTTTTTTCTGGCTTTTTTCAATTATGTCATGAGTGCCGTTGAGCTGAAGACATCAGCACAACGGCACACATGACAATAACGAGGAAGCAGAGGAAGGGACTCAAGATAAGCATAGCACGCACAACAACAGACACAGACCCTGGGCAGATGATTCAGCCATCAGGACACAAAAGAGAAAGAAGGAAAGACAAGGACAAGGCGGATCACGAGGCACACCCAAGCTGTTAGCAAAAGCGCAACGGAGATCACCCAGCTGACAGCAATCACCGGCTGAAGGAGGAAACCGATGATGGGCGATCCTGGGGCAACAGCTGGGGCCCCGCAACCCTTCACCTACCGGCATGACAGTATACGGGACAAAGGGGGGATGATGTAACCCAGGGTAAGGGGGCGCTGACTGGCGTGGGGTTTAAATATTTAAACCCCACGCCGGCGCGCTCCCCTCACTCTCAGCTTTTTTCGCAACTGACTCTACGTATGAATAAATCAGAACCTGCTCTCCTATGAATCAGCGTCTGTGTCTTACTCAGCGGTAGGCAGTGCATGACATAAAGCTGAGAGTCACAAACTCAGCCTCGCCGAGCCCCACTGGACAACAAGCCGCGGGAGGAATAGACGGCGAGAAGACCAAGAACGATGAGGCCGACGCATCGCGGCCAAGGCGGGCGAACCGCACGGCAAGAAGCGGAGGAGGACCAATCGAGGCCAGAGGCACCGAGGACCCCAGGAGCCACGGACACCCTCCCGGCCCACCCCGAGCCTCAGCTCCAACCCCAGAGGGAGACAGAAGCGGAGGCGACCCGGCCACGGGAGGGAGCAACATACCTCCCGAGACCAGCGGAGACCCCCCCACCCCACATCGCACCCCAGCCACGGGCGTGGAGCGTCAGCCCAACTGCGGCAAGCACGGTGGAGGACGGAGAGGCAACCGAGCCGACGCACTCCCAAACGGAGGAAGCTGACCAGCGGACGGGAATGCCTGAACCCCACCGGCGGCTCAACCCTGCGGACACACCGATAGACCCGACCCCAGCTGCGGCGCGGATTTCGGACGGGGAAACACAAGCCAGTCTCGCGGCCATGGAGGCCCAGCTAAAGGACCTCAGGACCATGCTGCAATCGCTGATGTCCCCCGCACCTCACAACGACGTTCCTGTGCAGGTACACACCCCGATCCACACCCCGAGCGGGTCGTCGCACCCCCATGGGCCAAATGCTAACCAACAA
This sequence comes from Candoia aspera, assembly GCF_035149785.1. Taxonomy (NCBI): domain Eukaryota; kingdom Metazoa; phylum Chordata; class Lepidosauria; order Squamata; family Candoiidae; genus Candoia; species Candoia aspera. The sequence continues at coordinate 27,935,611 of NC_086159.1, forward strand.
GCGTCCCAGGTGGACGAAGCCATGGGTCGGGAAGCGAGAAGAGGGGACTCACCGAACGCCCGGGCCCCAAAGGACTTCCCCATTTTCTTCGACGGGAACCCCGCGAAACTGTCGCTCTTTATCACGAATGCCAGGGAGTTCATGGGGTGGCACAGACACTCCTTTAACTCCGAAGCGGACAAGATCGCAGCCGTGGCGATCAAACTACAAGACCGGGCGGCGGACTGGTACGTCCAAATGTACGAGTCCAACTCCCCCGCCCTCTCTGACTTCCATGCCTTCATCACCGAGATGAAGCGCTACTTTGAGGACCCGCTAGCCAAAGAGAGGGCTAAAAGCGCACTCCAAAGCCTCAAACAGGGCGCACGCACTGTCCCGGACTACGCCCTCGAATTTAAAGCCCTCGCAGGGAAGATCAACGACTGGTCCAAGACCACCCTGCTAGAAATGTTCAAAAGGGGGCTCAACCGCAAAGTACTACAATGGGCTCTCTACCGGGACGACCCGGAGACTCTGCAAGGCTGGATCCACCTCGCGGGGAGAGCAGAACACACGCACCGCACCTTCCTAATGGCAACGACGGAAGACAAAACCAACACCTGCCCAAAGGTACCCACGCCACACGTGGGGACGGCCAGTCCCACATATCCAAGGAAGAAATTTACTCGCGGGCCCTGCGGGAGGTGTGGAAAAATGGGGCACAAAACGGCAGATTGCTTCTCCAACCAAACCCCAGCTAGCGCTCCTAAACCCGCACTGAAACCTAGCCTCAAACCAACTAACCCGCCGCCGCCCCCCCACCACCGAATGACCGGAGCCACAGCGACACCGGACGAAGGCTGGGATGCTTACTGGGGGGGAGAGGACGCCGTAGACCCAGACCAGCCAGCGGGAAACGCCCGCCTGCCTTAAAACACGCCGCGAGGCAGGTGCTGGGACAGAGGCGCGGATCACTTCGACAGAGTGGCGAAAGCTCCGTAATAATGGCGGCAATCAAGCTCTCTGTGGGCAACGGAGCCACCACGGCTGCAGCACTAGTGGACTCGGGGTGCTCGAAAAACCTAATCCACCCCGACATAGTCGCCAAACTCGACCTACGCTGTCTCCCCCTCCCCACGCCGCTGGCATTTCACCAGCTGGACGGCTCAACAGCGGGAGGGAAACCAGCCACGATGCAGACCGAGCCGGTCACCCTACAAATGGGTACCCACACCGAACGAACATCGTTCGTGGTAACCCACATAGGACGGCCCATCGTAGTCTTGGGAATACCATGGCTCGTGACAAACAACCCGCGCATCGACTGGAAGACCCGCACCTTCCGCTTCGACGACGGCGAGTACCGGGCGCCAGTTCCGGCGGGCAGGACCAACCCCACTGTGGGACGAGCAGAGGCGGCAACCCAGGACAACACAGCTACCCCAGAAGACCTACCGGAGCAATACGCAGACTTCTCAGAGGTCTTCGGAGAGGCGGAAGCTGATCAACTACCCCACCACCACAAGACGGACTGCAGGATTGACCTGCTGCCCGATGTCCCCTTACCTAGGCCGAAGATCTACTCGATGACCCCGAAGGAGATGGCAACCCTTCGGGAGTTCATCGACAAAAACCTAGAGAGGGGATTCATAGAGCCGGCATGCTCACCGGTCGGAGCGCCCGTCTTATTCCGAGAGAAAAAAGACGGCACCCTGCGGCTCTGCACCGACTACCGGGGCCTCAACGCAGCTTCCCTATCCAATAAATACCCCTTACCCCTCGTGAAAGACATGCTCGCCCACCTGTCCACGGGCAGAGTATTCTCCAAGCTGGACCTTCGCGAGGCGTACTACCAAATCCGAATCAGGGAGGGGGACGAATGGAAAACTGCGTTCAACTGCCCCCTAGGCGCCTTTCAGTACAAAGTGCTGCCATTCGGACTAGCAGGGGCCCCGGGGGTGTTCATGCAGCTCATCAATGAGGTTCTGCATGAACACCTGTTCAAGGGGGTCCTGGTCTACATAGACAACATCCTTATCTACTCCAAAACGCATGAGGAACACGTGACCCTAGTCAGACAAGTCCTCGACAAACTAAAAAGGGCGAAACTCTATGCCAAACCCTCAAAGTGCGAATTCCATAAAGCACACCTAGACTACCTGGGGTACCGAATCTCCGGAGAAGGCATAGAGATGGACCCCGCAAAAGTCGAGGCGGTGGTGAACTGGGAACGCCCCCGTAACAGGCGCCAATTCCAGAGCTTCCTCGGCTTCGCGAATTTTTACAGGTCATTCGCACGGGGGTTCGCGGAGATAGCCCTCCCCCTAACAGACCTCCTCAAAACTAAAGGGGTGGGGGACACACGACGTGCCAAGAACCCGGGCACAGTACTAAATTGGACTCCCGCATGCCAAACCGCATTCAACAGGCTGAAAGCGCTGTTCACCACGGAGCCAATCCTCGCGCACCTGGACCCAGAACGGCCGTTCGTGGTCCAAGCCGACGCCTCAGACTTCTCCCTGGGGGCCATCCTACTCCAAAAGGACCCCACAGGAGTCCTGAAACCATGCGCCTACCTGTCGAGGAAATTCTCTGAGACAGAAAGGCGTTGGCACATCTGGGAGAAGGAAGCCTTCGCGGTAAAATCGGCGTTGGAAACATGGAGGCACCTACTGGAAGGAGCCACCCAACCATTCGAGGTCTGGACAGACCACCGGAACCTCGAGGCCCTCCGAACGCCCAGACGCCTCAGCCCAAAACAGGTCAGATGGGCCCAATTCTTCAGCCGCTTCAACTTTCAGCTGAAGTTCATGCCGGGCAAAAAGAACTTCCTGGCTGACGCGCTCTCCCGACTGCCCCAAGACGAGGAGCCCGCCCCAGACATGATCGGGACGGTCCTATCCGCTTCCCAGCTGGGGATGGCTGTGACCACCCGGAGCGGCGCTCGGAGGCAGCCCAACCCCACGGCGCAACCGACGGTGGGGCAACCAGTGACCAGACGGCGCCAACCGCAACTGCCAGGGGGGATACGCGCGGACCTCACCGCCGCCCTCAAAACCGACCCTTGGCTCCTAGCAAACCCCGACAAGGTGACGATGGCACAGGACCTGGCATGGGGGGAAGGCAGAATATATGTCCCAGACTCGCAACGCCAGGCGATCTTGCGCCGATCCCACGACACCAAGCAAGCGGGACACTTCGGGTTCCTAAAGACCCTGCACCTAACACGACGACAGTTCTGGTGGCCCACGCTAAGACGGGACGTGAAAGCCTATGTAGCGTCCTGCCCGACATGCGCCAGGGCTAAACGGGCACCAGGTAAGCCCCCGGGACTTTTACAAAAGGTGGCGGAGCCCTCCCGCCCATGGGAGGAAATCTCCATGGATTTCATAGTAGATCTCCCACCCAGCCAGAAGAAAATGGCCATTTGGGTGGTGAAAGACTACTTTTCGAAACAGGCCCACTTCATCCCCTGCTCATCGGTCCCGTCCGCCCAACAACTAGCCAAACTCTTCCTTATACACGTGTACAGGTTACATGGATGTCCCGCACGTGTGGTGACCGACAGGGGCACACAATTCACTTCGAAATTCTGGCGGGCCTTCCTAAAGCTGACGGGGACCCAACAAGCCCTATCCACGGCCTGGCACCCCCAGACGGACGGAGCCACAGAGGTCCTCAATGCCACCCTAGAACAATTCATACGCTCATACACCAACTACCACCAAGACGACTGGGTCGAACTGCTCCCGTTTGCAGAAGTCGCATATAATAACGCCGTCCACACGAGCACGGGGAAAACCCCGTTCGAAGTAGTCTCGGGGCGCGACTTCGTACCCATACCGGAGCTACCGCAACCCCTGGGACCCCAAGTGGACGCTAGTGACTGGGGACGGAAGATAGCGGAATCGTGGCCAATAATCACGGCAGCGCTGAAGGAAGCACAGGCGGCCTACAAAGAGCAGGCCGACAAGCACCGGTGCCAGCAACCGACGTTCCAGGCAGGGGATATGGTCTACCTATCCACCAAATTCCTGAAGTCACCTCAACCCTCGAAAAAACTGGGGCCTAAGTATATCGGGCCGCTTCGAGTAACACAGATAGTGAACCCGGTGGCAATATGCCTGGACCTGCCGCACAATCTACGGAGACTCCACCCGGTATTTCACACCAGCCTCCTGAAACCTGCAACCACCTCTCGATGGCACCCGAGCACGCCACTGCCCTCCCCAGTGATGATCGACGGCCAACAACATTTTGACGTAAGAGAAATACTCGACTCTCGCCGTCAACAGGAAACATTACACTACTTAGTAAGGTGGAAACACTTCCCCCACCCAGAATGGGTGGCGGCGCAACACGTCAAGGCGCCAGACCTGACCCGGGCATTCCACCGGACGTACCCCGACAAGCCAAAGGGGCGACAAGCCGAACCGGCACCTGAACACCCTTTTCCCCGTGGGCCCCCCCCACCTGCCGCACCCCCAGGGGAAAGGGCCCCCCAAGCCCGCGACTTGGGTAGACCTCCCCCCCCCGGGACTCACCCTCCCCCCGCCCCGGGCCCACGAGGGAGTGACAATTGGTCACCAGTGCATGCCTGGGGGCAACGCCCAGGATGCACACATAACAATGACGACGCAATTACAAAAAGATAAGGGCCCTACCTGGAGCTGAAAAGCACCCGACCAGCCACGCCTCTTTCCTCGTCGAACTGAGCCAAACAAGCAGGGTGTGGCCGGGGCATGCGCATGCCCAGGGTGTGGTCGGGGCATGCGCACTGGGAACACACCCTAGATGGACACGAGGTAGAAGGCGGAACAAAGGGAGGGGCGAAAACACTCCGGCGGGAAATTTAAAACCAAAAACCAAAAACCAATTTTGACAGCTCTCCTGGTGAATACCCGGAAGGCCGGGGGGGGCACTATTCGGACAGGGGGCAGTATGTCATGAGTGCCATTGAGCTGAAGACATCAGCACAATGGCACACATGACAATAACGAGGAAGCAGAGGAAGGGACTCAAGATAAGCATAGCACGCACAACAACAGACACAGACCCTGGGCGGATGATTCAGCCATCAGGACACAAAAGAGAAAGAAGGAAAGACAAGGACAAGGCGGATCACGAGGCACACCCAAGCTGTTAGCAAAAGCGCAACGGAGATCGCCCAGCTGACAGCAATCACCGGCTGAAGAAGGAAACCGATGATGGGCGATCCCGGGGCAACAGCTGGGGCCCCGCAACCCTTCACCTACCGGCACGACAGTATACGGGACAAAGGGGGGATGACGTAACCCAGGGTAAGGGGGCGCTGACCGGCGCAGGGTATTTAAACCCCGCGCCGGCACGCTCCCCTCACTCTCAGCTTTTTTCGCAACTGACTCTATGTATGAATAAACCAGAACCTGCTCTCCTATGAATCAGCGTCTGTGTCTTACTCAGCAGTAGGCAGTGCATGACAAATTACTAGTCTTCAGTCTGATGGTGAGGAGAAGAAAAGTTTGGTGAAAATCTCATGCAAGAGCCATGGAATCATGTCCTTAATTATAAAGTGACCAAGAGTTGTGTGTAAGTACTGAATCATTTAATAAACAATTCTCTTTGCAACAGTCTACAGCCTTCCTGGCTTTTCACACTTCAATTCAATCTTCAGAGAAACATCCTGAGATAACCTTTCTACTGGAGTGAAGATAAGGGAATTATGAGAAAATTGTCATGGATTCAATGTGGTCTCTTAGCACTTATTTACTTATAAGGTGGCCAAAATGTGTACAGTATGTGAATGTCCTGGTTTTGATTATGCCGTCAACACCTCATCAGTCATCTGCTGCTTCACTAGTTCCTCGTGCTTCCATTTAGGCATAAAGAAAAGGATAATGAGGATGCTCTAGAGGGATGCCAAATATTTCAAGGTCAAAATCACCTGCCCAAACTCTCCAATGCTGAGGTCAGAATGATGTGTTTTAACCTTACAAGAAGTTGATCAGTTTTGATTCGCTTGGAATCAGGCCATTCCAATTTTCATTTTGCAATCAAAATAACCTCTTTCAGGGTCAGAGCTTGAACCTTTTACACATCTCTAGGAACTCTCCTAAAACCTTTTCAGAATGGAAAGTGTGGGCAAGCAGGGAGACTTTGGAGCGATGGAAAGACCACCTCCAACAATAGAGTAAACTCAATAATACCATTTTCTCAGGAGAAATTTCAGTATAGATTTTGGCATTGCATTACTTCCAAATTCATACTAAAAGATTCAAGGCTGTGATATCTGTGAAATATATATTTTATTTGAATTCCAAGATCCACCATCCTGAACCATGTGCAAAATAAAGGCTAGGATGAGAGCAGAGCCAATTAATAATTGTATTGGGATAGTCTCAACTATAAGTATAAATCTACATCTGTGTTCTTACAGGCCAGAATATTAGCATCAATATTTGGAAGAGATCATCAGAAGCCTTTTTGCTATGGAAATGTTTGGGAACTGATCATGCTATTATCTACCATCTGCCAATCCCAGTGAAATCTTTATATTTAACAAATTACCTGGTCCATACAGGTGTTTAAATGGGCTGGCAGCACTTGGAGCATTAGATTTTATCGAGATAAGAACCATCTGAAGTAGGTTGATACTTTCAGATGGTTCTTCCCTAGAAAAAGTCAAATGGATCCTACCTTGAACATCCACAGCAATAGCTTTAAGCTTGGGATAGGAGTTTCTAGACAACAGGCCATAGCTGTCAGGACACAAAGGGTAATAGCCTTGATCAGGTCTTTTTCAATAGAACCCAAATCTCCCTTCTGAATCTTACAAATGTCAGCTTTCTGTCTCTGCTGAAGGACTGGGCAATCCATCTTGACATATGGCGGTTATGGCATTCCTCATGGGAGCTGCGGTAATAACTAAGCTAAGCTGATGTGTGTCAATACAGCACGAGGCATACGTGTTTTATTGAGCACAGCCACTCCCTCTCTGCTGTGAGATGCACAGCCATTGCTGGGAGAGGCAATGTAAATAACGACAGCTCCAGCATGTGCAATCACTCCCCTGAGCGAGAGAAATGCCTCATAAATCAGGCAATGCATAGGCAGGAGAGCGAGTAACCTTGCTCATAAGGGGACAAGAGAAGCAGACCACATTTGCAAAACAGACTATAGAGCTTTATTCACTCTCCATGCTATACTGCTTCTGTCTCCTTCATGCTCCTTTCTTACGGTATTTCTCCCACTAGATGTAGGAAATATTTTAAGAGTCTTCGTACTAACTGCCCATCTTGGCCAAACATCTCAGCTTAGGGAATAGAAGCAAATGCTATGGCTGCTGGCTTAACAACACACACACACACACAGACAAGCAAACCAGATATGACATTTTATTAAAAACTGTTGATTAACAATACAGAACAACTTATACTGAGATCTTATATGCAGGATAATACTTTTCCTTGATACAAATAGTCACAGATAAAAGACATAAAGAAACATGCATTGGAATGGGGGAAGATCAACTAAGTCTCAAAGGGGACTTGAAAGCCAGCTGGGTGACCTTGGGTCAGTCCCTCTCTCTCAGCCCAACTCACCTCACAGGGTGGTTGTTGTGGGGAAAATAGGAGGAGGAAGGAGTACTAGGCATGTTCGCCACCTTGAGTTATTTTAAAAACAATAAAGCTGGGATAGAAAATAAAAGAAAACTCGATGGCGAGAACAGTCACGCGTCTGGACCCTGGTGGCCAGCAACCCCATGGTAGACCCAAGAAATGGTGGATGGACTGCATTAAGGAGGACATGGAATGCATGAACGTCACCCCTGAAGATGCCTTGGATCGAGTCAAATGGAGACGGATATGCCAACAAGCGGACCCTGCCATAGCACAGGAATAACACTAGGAAGAAGAAGAAAATAATTTATTTAATTAATTAAATATCCCCAAATAACCAACCATATCCTACCCAAAATATATCCCCAATAGTGCATGTCCACGGAATATTTAATAAATAGACTGCAAGAAGATCCAACCAGTCCATCCTCCAGAAAATAAAGCCAGACTGCTCACTTGAGGGAATGATATTAAAGGCAAAACTGAAATACTTTGGCCACATCATGAGAAGACAGGACACCTGGAGAAGATGCTGATGCTAGGGAGAGTGGAAGGCAAAAGGAAGAGGGGCCGACCAAGGGCAAGATGGATGGATGATATTCTAGAGGTGACGAACTTGTCCCTGGGGGAGCTGGGGGTGTCGACGACCGACAGGAATCTCTGGCGTGGGCTGGTCCATGAAGTCACGAAGAGTCAGAAGCGACTAAACGAATAAACAACAACAAGGATATATCTGTGTTAGAGCCATCCCCACCCCCCAGTTACATATGATCGTGATATGGTAATATTCATAATCAGTTTAAAAATAATAATGGATATGGTTAAGCTAGAACATATACAGGAAAACGTATTTCTCTTTCTGATACACAAACATGTTGATCTGAAGAAGACACTGGAAGTTTTTCTTCCCACCCAGGTGATTGCCAGTATTTTAAAAGGAAGAAGAAATACAGAAGTACAGTTATATTCTAAAAGTGAAAATTACAGAAATAATAAAAAATGAAGAAAGATATGGAATTTAATATAAAATATACCTTTAACTGATCAGAATATAGCCTAGCTTACATATTGATAAAATCCAAATAGAGCTAGAAGTTTGAATTGAAATGCTAGTTAAAAACCAGAAAGTCATTGGAAGGAATGACATGTCAAAAACGGCCCCAAGCATAACCAAGGTATGTTCAGGAAATGAGCCTTCACCACAGATATATGTGGGCATTGATTCTTGTTCCTAATGCTAAATCAAAATACTCCTAAAGGTATAGAGAAAGTAAACAGAAGCCAAATCAGAAGGACCAACAGGATATAATCTTCAATAGGGGTGAAAGCTAGGAATAGCATAGCACAACAGAGGCCAAGGCACGTAGCAAAGATAGAAGGCTTTAAGCCAAGATAAAGAATCAAACGCACAGCAAAGCCTGAGCTATATCCAGCTGACCAGCAGAAAGTTCACCTGAAGATTGCCTATGGATTTCCTTACAAGGAGAAGCCAAAGCTGAAGTAAGCAAATGAACTGAGGCATCAGAAAGTGGATCAGAAATGAGATCCTCTAATATTTTCCATTCTTGATAGGAAAAGATGCCCAAGCCAACACTCTTAAGTTCAGAAGTTGCAGCAGAAGTGTCAGGAATGTGAAGGAACCAATATTATCATCTTTTAATAATTGTATTAAAGATATATGGACTTATATTCCCATAAAAGTTCTTTTGATCCACACACATAGAAGTATAATTGTAGAACTTGAACTTGAACCCATAATAAATGAATGGTTATAATGCAAAGTATAATACTCTTGTGAAATTTGTTCTCTGACAAAAATTAACTCCAAATATGTTTTCTGGTTCCTCTGTTTCCTATCCATCCATCCTAGCAATGCCACTGTCATGATGAATTATCCACACAGGGTTAATTAAAGCAAATAATATCCAGAAATTATGAAGAAAACCTCATGCGTTCTTCCTTTAAATTATGAAATTCATGTCTCAATACAACTGTCATTAATGTGTTCGGTGAATGTAAAAGACAACCTCAGAGTAATCTGTTTCATAAAGATGCAAAATAAAGAATCAAAGAGGGTCATTAATTCCATAGGTTAATTGATTTACACAAAGTCACATGATGTTTACAGATTTTTTGGATCAACTTAGTATATATATGACTATGTGGCAGTAATTACAGTAGAGTTGAAGAAAAATGCCAATCAATTGCACATCAAAATAATTGGTGGTTGTATCATATAAAATAATATCTAAGTGATAAATAAAGTTCCAAAAGACCAAGGATAAACAAATGCTAACTGCATTGGTCTAATGGAGTTCAGGAGGGGCAATCCAAAATAAAACCAGATAAGTTTATTAAGTTTTATTAAGAATCATGATATGTTTATATATACGGTTAGTAGAAGGTGAAAGAACAACCTGGGCAGAATCCAAACAAAATGAACATAGGTACCAGTTTGATTTTTATGAACCAAAGGTTGGAAAACATTGGATGTACTGTTTAGTATTGTCATAGTTGCTTTAAGAGACCAAGTCCCTAAAGAATGCACATTAGCTTGAGTGCTTTGAATTGGCATGGGAAGCTGATGAATAACTTTAATTTTTTCAGGCACTTAAACAAAACTTACTGCACTTGTATCTCATGTGGAAGTAGCTCTCCATGTGATTTAGAACCATGAGAAATATGCTATGAGGCATCAGCAAAATTATCCGGAGCTTGATGAAGAAAATCCCCAAGATATATCAGTTTGTTAGCTTGTACTTTAATGTGGCTGGCTTTGAATTTCACTCCAACTGTGCAAGTGTTTCCAAGCACAGTAAACATGTTCCATGGTTCACTCTAGATACCATCTTGCTGGTACAAATCTGCCACATCTGATAGTATTCAGGCAACTGCTACATTGAGATAACTGAAATAATCAGGTTAAATGTAAATTTAATTAACACAATTGATAAGATGTTACTTTCATTGTATTCTTCTGGATTAGAGAACTCCCAACATATAAAACAAAGAATTGTTTGCTTACCAGAAGAATTTAAAAATGTGGACATCAAAAATGTGGTAAAGGCTGACATAAGTGAAGAGATAGTAGTAGTAATAAGGGTAAGACACACCCACCCGGCATAGATTCAGGGTTATCAGCCTAAAATCAAGAAGAAACATGTGAAAAGTCCAATTTAAAATAGGGATAAATTTAGTTCTAAAACAGACAACTAGGTTGCCATGTGGTAATACGACATTATACTTATAATGATACAAATCATTACATCATTTGAAATTCACTGAAAAAGTGAAAAGTGTCCCCCCTTGTGAAATGCAGAGAGAGAGAGATACACACACACACACACATACACACACACACACACATCAAGTTGGTATCAACTATTACCAACCACTTAAATAGACCTTCTCCATGGTTATCTGTTCCCAACTTGACCCTTCAGATCTTTCAACAGTGCATCCATCACCTCTGTAATGTCTCTATCTGTCAGGTTGACTTTGCATGCCTGCCATGAAACTATTGTTACACGTATCAGCCAAGGTGAAAGCAAACCCATGTCAGCTTTTGCACCTTTGCACACAGAGAGGATCATTAATCACATTCCTTCACAAGCCTTTGGAGCCGAGGACAGGTTGATGAGACACCTGGACTCTAATTAAGTCTAAGTAACTGGGAGGGGGGAAATCAGGAGTGAGAATGGGCTGGTTTGGGAGACAGGGAGGGGAGACTATGTCAGAGGGAATGATTTAATTTGAATGCTTTGGCACCAGAACATTATTCAGAGCTTTGCAACTGTCCTATGTTATAGGATTTTAATAAATGAATTCTTTAAGCTTCCTAATGGACTGTCTGGAGAATTTCTCAAGCTAAGTTCCTGGTACTGGGGCCATCACAGAAAGCTCTAAATCACCAATCTAATGGCAATCTGCCCTGAGGATGCTGCTGTACCTGAGGGAGTGGTACCTTCTGCTGATCCAGTGTTGTCAAGCAACTTTGGGGAACTAACTGTACTGGATGAGTGGCAAGATGAAGAACTCGTCTTGGTGGCCAGAGGTGTCTCCTCAGAAGGGATGAGACTTTCCCAGTCACCTATGACAGAGCGCACACTGATGGTTTCCAAGATGGAGGAGGCAGCAGGAGAGAGCAATGCTGGAGAAGAAGGAGACTTTCCCAGCAATACCCCAAGGGAATTGAGGATTTACAACAACCGATGGTGAGCAAAACCACCATGATAGACTTTATGGGGAGTGAGCTGATGTCCAACACGAGAGGCTTCACCACTGAAGAAGCCTATGACATGCGAGGCAAAGAGCCTAAAGAGGACTTTAATCATCCCATGACAGGGCTGCAGAGGTTGGGAGCCTGACCCAAAACCCGATTCTCAGAAGTGGATTATTACCCAAACCCCTTGATGCGGGATTCAAAAGACAGATGGTTGCGTGAGAATGGGTGCAGTGCAGACCCAGAGGCCAGCTGGCATATGACCATAGAAAGGGGGTCTCAATACAAATCTGGTGAGCAAATTGGAAGAGTAGAACACAAGGTGTCACATGTCCGGTTTGCAAGGCACAGTCGAGGAGATGAATCGACAATTGCAGCAAATAGCCATGGTGACCACTGGGCAGAACATATCAAGAAGCCCGCAGGAAGAATATTTTTCAGATTGCCAGAGCACCACCTCTTTTAGATCCCAGCCAGCAAATTACTTACCAGAGCTGGGACAGCGAGCTGGTGGTGGAGGCTTAGGAATACAGGATTTGAAAGTGAAGTTCAGAGGCAACCTGAAGCAGCTGTCTCAGTTCATGAATCAGGTTTGTGGATTCATGAATGAATGGGAGAGAGATTTTCCAGATGATGAGGCTAAGATCTGGTACATGACAGCCCACTTAGAAGAGGAAGCATCTGATTGGGCTGTGGAGCTGTTTGAAGCAGAGGCTTTGGAGCTGGATGACTTTGATGAATTTATGTTTGTGCTGAGAACTCGATTTGAAGATCCCCTAATCACAATGCGGGCCAGAACCAGTCTGCAAACCCTTCAACAAAGTAACGGGTTGGTATCAGAGTATGCCTCCAAGTTTAAGAAGTTAGTGGGCAAAATGGCAAAATTGGCCAGAGTCACTGAAAATTGAGTATTTTAGAGCTGGCTTGAAACCTGAAATCTTGGAATAGTCTTTGGCACGTGACAAGCCAAACACACTGTGAGCATGGATTTGCCTAGCTGAAGAAGTGGAAAAAACCTGAGTGCAAGTAAGGTTGCAGCAACATGTTCATGCAGCAGAGAAGCGCACCTCCACTGCTACAGTGAGTGTCAAGCAGAAAGAGACACACCGAGCTTGGGAAATAGAAAAGAAACATCATACCTGAAGTGGAGCTTGCTTCAAATGTGGCAAAGAAGGTAGCCGCATTGCTGAGTGCCCATTATCCAACACAGTTCTGTGAAGGAAAACCCCCAGCCACAAGCCCAAGTTACCAGCTAAAAAAGTCTCCAGTGCCAGTTCACTTAGCACTGAGCTCACACCAGGTAATGGGGGCGCTGAGCTCATGCCAACAGGATTATCCAAAGCCAAATAAAACTCAGCAGATGAAGAATTCCAGATGCCAGGAAACTGGAATTGCCTGTCCTGAATGGCACCCAAGGGCAGGCAGCAGCAACCCAATGCAACAGGCACCCAGATCCCATGGTGAGTGAACCATGCCCAATTATGCTGGTGGGGACAAAAATCAAATCCCTATGAACTGGCAGGGGTGCAGACTTAGTTGGACTCATAGACTCTGGCTGTACTCACCGTTTAATGCACCCTACAGTAGTAACAGGACTAAGACTGAGGGTTGGCAGATTAAAAACCCCTGTAACTTTTACCCAGCTTAATGGGTGAGATATGCAAGGGGGTGCTGTACAATTTTATACTGAAATGGTGGAGATGAGGATTGGGAGTCATAAAGAAACTTTGAGATTCCTAGTGGCCCCTATAGCTCATCAATCCGTAACACTTGGGTTAGTGTGGCTGAAACAAAGGAATCCCAATTGGCCATGGGGCAATTGCAGTTCGTGGATGGGGTGTACAGGGGTTGGAAGGAGCCTGAGCCTCCCCCGTACTTAGAAACAATGGCTGGCATGGCAGAACTCCCAAAGCCCAACCTAGCCCCAGGGGAGCCTCAGATCCTGCTGCCCTATAAAGATCTAGAGGCTGTGTTTGGGGAAGCTGAATCCAATCAGCTTCTTCCCCATTGAAAATCTGACTGTGCTATTGATTTGGAAGCAGGGGCCTCACTGCATAAACCCAAGCTATATTCTATGACTCCTAAAGAGCTGGCAGCCTTGCGGGAGTTCATCGACAAAAATTTGAAGTGAGGTTTCATTTGATCCTCCACTTCTCCCATGGCCGCTCCGGTCTTGTTTCGCACCAAGAAAGATGGATCTCTACAATTATGTACTGACTATAGGGGTCTCAATGCCATTTGAACTTCTAATAAATACCCTCTTCCTCTGATGAAAGACATGTTAGCCCATTTATCAAAAGGGAAAATTTTCACAAAGTTGGACTTACAGGAAGCCTATTTTCGTGTGTGCATAAGAGAGGAGAATGAATGGAAAACTGCTTTTAATTGCCCCTTGGGGGCTTTGAGTACCTCGTGATGCTGTTCAGATTACAGGGCGGCCCTGGGGTGTTCATGCACTTAATAAATGAAGTTCTGCACAATTTTCTATATAAAGGTGTGCTCATGTACCTCGATGATATCTTAATCTATAGTGACAACATGGAGGACCATGTAAAATTGGTCAGGGAGGTCCTAAAGAGACTGCTAAAAGCTCAGCTGTATGCTAAACTTTCTAAATGTGAATTCCATAAACAACAGTTAGACTACTTAGGGTATAGAATTTCCAATAAAGTCATAGAAATGGATCCAGCCAAGGTATGGGATGTCTTAGCCTGGGAAGTGCCCAAAACAAGAAGACAGTTACAAAGTTTCCTCAGATTTGCAAATTTTTATTGACAGTTTATTCAAAATTTTGCTCAAGTGTCCCTGCCCCTAACCAATTTGTTGAAAATGAAAGGAAAGGGGAACGAAAAAAAAAGCAGAGAAGCCTGGGGCAGTGCTAAACTGGACAGCCAAATGCCAACAAGCTTTCGACCATCTCAAAGCCCTATTCACAGCAGAGCCTATTTTAAAACATCCTGACCCTTCCTTGCCTCTTGTCATCCAAGCTGATGCTTCTGATGTGGCTATTGGTTATGTTTTATTACAAAAAGGCAATCATGGGGCATTACGCCCCTGCACGTACATTTCATGCAAGTTCACTGACACTGAAAGGCACTGGCATGTCTGGGAGAAGGAAGCTTTTGCTGTCTGTTATATGCTCTTAACTTGGCGCCACTTATCAGAAGGAGCCCCTCATCCATTTGAGGTTTGGAGAGTTCATAAAAATCTCCAAGCTCTCCAATCTCCCAGAAAATTGAATCCCTAACAAGTCTCCCGGGTGCAATTTTTCAGCCGCTTTAATTTTACTTTAAAATACCTTCCAGGGAGAAAAATTTTCTTGGCAGATGCCTTATTCCATAACCCCAGCGCAACAGCAAAAGGGAGGAGATTGTGGACTCCGTCATTCCCTCACTGTTGGGATTGGTTGCAGTAACTAGAAGCGCCAAACCTGATTCCATGCCTACTCTGCCAACTGGCTTGCAACAAGAGCTGATTGTTGCCCAGCAACAAGATACATGGCTAGCACAAAACAAAACTACTCTCATGGAGCACAACAGTGTTCGGTGGCACAGAGCCCAAATTTATGTTCCTGAGACTTTATGCAAGAAAATTCTGGAGCGCTGCCATGATTCCAAACTGGCTGGCCACTTTGGATTTGTACAGACTCTACATTTAATTCTCAGGCAATTTTGGTGGCCATCTCTCAGAAAAGACATGTGGGATTATGCCTCCACCTGTCCTACTTGTGCCACCTCCAAATGTAAAGTGGGTAAACCCACCAGACTATTGCAAAATGTAGCCAACCCCATCCAGCCTTGGGACCAAATTGCCAAGGATTTCATTGTAGAACTACCCGAGAGCAAAAAGAAAACTTATCTGCATTGTAACTGATTTATTTTCCAAACAAGCACATTTCATTCCCTGTGCGGGGTTACCCACTGCACCTCAGCTGGCCAAGCTTTTCATACAACACATCTATCATCTACACAGCGTCCCCTCACATGTCATTTATGACTACAGACCCCAATTCATGTCTAAATTTTGGAAAGCTTTTCTTAAGCTCATAGGGGGTTAGCAAGTGCTCAGCTCCCTCTTTCATCCTCAGACAGATGGAGCAACTGAACATTTGAATAACAAGATGATTGGGTCGACTTGCTTCCTTTTGCTGACGTTGCTTATACTAACTCTATCCACCAGAGTACTGGATTTTCCCCATTTCATACTGTATATGGGCAAGATTTTGTTCCTATTCCAGAATTACCTCAAAATATGGACAACCTCCTAATGGCTGATGAATGGATCAAACGTATCCACAGTAATTGGCCCGTGATGCTCCAAACTTTGCACTCTCCACAAAGCACCTGAAATCTACACAACCTTCAAAGAAACTGAGTCCTAAGTTCATCAGTCCCATCACACTATATATGAATGGATGAATGAAAGTTCAGTGACTTTCAGGAAATGACAATGGGGATTCACATCTTCTTCTCTACCTAATTCCTTCCATAAGTTTTCACAGTGCCTGAACTGATTGCATAATTAAGGTGTCAAGATTGCAAAGACAGGAAAAACATCAATGCATCAGTAACATCCCATGATACATATTATCAATATTAACATAGGTAGTAGGTAGGTAGATACAAGAGGGAGAGATCAACACAGGTAGTAGGTAGGTAGATACAAGAGGGAGAGAGATCAGGAATCAACCAAAATAAAACAATTTTTAAATACTGGAAATAGAATTTTCAAGAGCATCTGCTTTTAAAACTGACCCAATTCATAAAATATTATTTTAATTAATTAGATCAATCTTAGCAGCAAAGATCCTGAATCAATTGTTTTCTACTGATATTGTCTGGTACTTTTAAGCTTGATAATATTGGTATGGCAATGACTGGCAAAGCTACTGGTAACCACAAATTTTGGATAAAAATATTTTTAATTCTATATATTAAACTTAATTGTTTGCAAAAGCTAGATCCCCTCGTAATTACAATGAAATAATAGAATATGGTCCTTTGGGGATCTAGTTTAATATATTCCATGGAAATAAGCTCTGGAAAAAAAACACTAAAAGAATGCCTGTAGTATAAATGTACTTTTGGGGGGTAGGGGGGGTGGAGGAGTGAACGGGTAATGTTTTTTTTGTTTGTTTCTACCATGAAGTAACAAAGGAATTTTTGATAGGGTGCTTGGTGAGACTTATGATACAAAGGGTTTGAAACAAAGTTCATATCCTTGGAAATTATATATGTATGTATGTATAAGTTTAGTATAAACTTGAAAAACAATGGCAAGCTAATATACAGAATGAGCCTACAAATGGAAAACTGAGAAATTGAGGGGGCATGACAAAGAGAAACCAAGACTAACAGATTTGCCTTTCTCTAGCATGTAGCAACAGATGTTTTAATATTGCCCCCCCCCAAAAAAAAGTTAAGACTTTGGTCTTCTTGGATATGTTTATAAAGGTTAATACAGAAGCATAAATCTCCTATTTCAAGGTCCACTGCAAGACAGATTCTGCAGTCCTGCAGAAATGGAGGCAAATTGGCCAAAGTCATGAATAAGACATTCAGCTTTACATGTCCAGAGAGTTTGTTAAATAACAGGCATCTGGCTGAAGAGGCACAGAATAATGTTTTACTCTGTTCACACTAAATATTTTACTAACTTGCTTGGCTTTTCTAAATCCTGTAAAGCTGTTTAAACAGCACAGATCATCAAATCATCAAATCTCAGATCAGTAATTAATAGCACACAAACCCAGGAATAAATTATTTTTTCCTGGAGGCTTGTCTCACTATCAGTCAACCAAACATTTAGTTTAATGTTCAGATATTTTTGTAAAAAAATTCTATAACAAGGAAAGCCAGTTTGGTTTAGTGGTTAAGGCACCAGGCTAGAAACTGGGAGACCATGAGTTCTAGTCCTGCCTTAGGCAGAAAGCCAGCTGGGTGACCTTGGGCCAGTCACTCTCTCTCAGCCCTAGGAAGGAGGCAATGGCCAACCACTTCCAAAAAACCTTGCAAGAAAACTGCAGGGATTTGTCCAGGCAGTCACCAGGAGCCGAAAACTGACTCAAAAGCCCCAAAAAAGAAAAAAACAAGAACAGATCTAAACAAGGCTCGCTTGTTTCTAATCTCATTGTTACGGGACAAATGCCCACTTTAAACGAGGAACCAAAGGGTTTGGAGATAGATGCAACACAGTAGTGCACATCTACAGTGATCACTGGACTTCTGGCCACAAGAATGCAGAACAGTCCCAAACTAAACAGGTTTATGGTTATGTTCTCTCAGAATGGTCACATAGGAATGTTTTTTTAAAGCAATGTAAATTATACTGTGACCTTGACAGCCAAAATGTAGCATCTGATAACTACATGGGATGACCTTACTATAATCTGACCCTCTACATTTTACATTCCCACTAGAGCTCCAAGCCTGCCCCCTTCTACTGATACTAGCACCTTCTAATATAAACAATATCCTTTATTGTACCCATGTAGCGTCTCCTTTCACACCAGAATATCTTACAGGGTCCTTTGACTTGATTGCACAATATTCACTTCTAAAGGGTGGAGAAAATGAGACCACCTTCCATGTGCTGCTTATTTGCATGTACACCCCCTCAGTTTTCAAGAGTGAAAGCTTAAAGATCTTGAGGGAAGTAAGGAATGTGGACAATGGTTTATTTAACAAACCAGAACAGACTCAAGAGCAGAGTGATACTAGTGTTGTGCTAAACATATCTTCAGCCTTTTTTTCAACTCTTGGCCTTCAATTTGATGGAAAATATATTGTTTCTCCCACCACAAGGAGAAGAAAATTAAGAGATCCTACACAGAGCAGAAGGTTGGACTAGGTGACAATTGAGGGGTATGATTTTGTTATTCTATGAAAAAAATGGTGAAATTCTCATGGCTGAAAGTTGCTTGGCTTATCTTAGTTAAAAGTGGACAAAGGATGCATTGCTGTTTTGTCTTTCACTATGCAATCATGTCTTCAGCAATCTGTAATCTTTCTAGTTTCCTGTGATATCCTAACATCACTAGGAAATGCCTTCCTTGAGGTCTTTTCAGACCAGGAGGTCTAAGCAATCAGGGAGGTTGCAAAGTGACAGAGAGAACTGAAAGAATGGGTGGGGCAAAAACCATCAACATCAAGTTAAGTTCAAAAATAAGACTGAAAGAAATTGAAAGGCATATGGAGAGGAGGCAGGAAACAAAAGCCTTTTCTTTCTCTAGGAAAAGTAAACTTTCCGAAAAACAGGTTTGGGCATAGTATAAATTATTTTCATTACCTACTGTATTTCCTGTTCAGAGGTAAAGCATGTCTCTGTCACGCTGCTTTCTTTTAGTGTAACTGCTCAATATGAAAGAATGAAAGAAATTTCTCCTATGATGTTGTGACCTGTCAGGGCCCTCCCAAGAACAATGTCGAGTCAGTGTATTCCAAAACTCCAGTTCTTTATTGCTTTCACCACACAGACAGAATCTTGCCAGACTAAAGCTACTCTAACTGACCTAAGGATAAATAACCTGGGAGACTCTAGGGCAGAGCTACCTTGAACCTCTTAACTTTCCCAGCAATGGTCTCTGAACTGTGAATCCTCTTATCTGCCTGGAATGTGCTGCCTCCTTCCTGGGAATCAGTGGCAGTGTGGAAATCCACCACACAACCTTAATTAAAAGTTTACTTGAGCATGTGATTTTCACATGATTTTCTTCTTTCTGTTCAATTCTTCACTTGTGTATGCACAATAAATTTTCTCTAGTGAGAGCATAAATCACCAATGTTTCCTTGCAGCCAAGTTCAGGGGCAAGTGCTGAATCGAAGGCACTGTGCTAAAATGTATTGCAGCAACTTCTGCATGACCCCAAATGCATTCCAATCATCATACTGATTTCAGGTTAGGATGGACATTTAACCTGGAACCAAAGGTGGCTCAGGTGTATTGGCTTATGCCAATTTATATTTCTGGATGCATTATTAGCACTTTATGTTTTAAACAGAAATCAAGTTACTTCTGTGAGTAAAGACCTGCATGTTAGGCTGTAGGCTGTAGGAATCAGCTGAGTATCCTTTTAATACACCATTTGTCCTGTTCCCAGTTGGATCCCTTGCTGAGCATCTTGTCCTGGGCTGGTAGTAACTTCCCCTCACTTTCTGGTATTGGGTGACTTCAATTTCCATGCCTGAGGGGCTGGGTCAGGCAATATTAGTGAGTTCATGGCATCCATGGTGAAAAAGTAACTAGATTTTGACATACCAACAGCAATAAACATTTATTAACCCAAGAGCTTTCTTCACACAATACATTAAATCTAAGCCAAACAAACCATATTATGGTTTCTTATTACTGCAATATGTGAATTCAGTTGGCTTCCTTCCTTTTCTAACCTTTCTCTGCTTGAGATTCAGAGAAGGAATTATCTTTCCCAAATCAAAATCACAGGGCCTCTTCAAAAATGTAGTCCCACAGTAACCTCTATTTTGTCCTGAAATGTTCTTAAGCATCACAATAAAGATAGGAGTGATATTATTTCGTACTTCTCCTGGAGTAATCCCATAAGTGTGTGTGTACCTACTGTAGTTCTTCACAGAAAAAAGTGTTGTGCTGATTGTGAGCTCTCTTGGGCATTTATTCAGAAAATAGGATGCTGGGCTGGATGAACCCCTGATCTAATTCAACATAGCTCTTTTTTATGACGACTAAATATGTTAAAAGCGACTATTTTTAAAAATGCAAGCATCAGCATGCTTGGGGGTCTAGAGACAAACTTTAGGGGAGAAAACTAAACAGACAAACCTCCCAGCAAAGCAGCTTACCAAGGACTAAACATCTTCATGGGTCACTGAATGTTGAATGTCTTTTGATGCAGAAGAAATGAACAGTAGAGAGCAAGGACCATTAAATGGGGAATCCTGGAAAAGAGCATTCTGCACTATATCTATTTGTAGATCCCACTTGTCAGTAGGAAAATAATAGCCCTGTCCCCAATAAGAACTTCAACAAAGTCCATAATATGCTATCCCCATCTACTGGATGTTGGTGGGAGCAACAAGCTAAGGACTCTCTTTCAGGTATTAGCCCAAGAGCAAGAGGGCCCAGGTTCTTCCCACCAGCCTGAAGCTGAAGATTGTACATCTTCTCTCAAATACAGCATAATTGAACTGCTTCTGCCAAGATTGATTTGCAACCATGAAGACATGTAGGAAAACCTGAGATAGGCA
The DNA here is from genome assembly GCF_035149785.1 of Candoia aspera. Classification (NCBI taxonomy): domain Eukaryota; kingdom Metazoa; phylum Chordata; class Lepidosauria; order Squamata; family Candoiidae; genus Candoia; species Candoia aspera. The sequence goes on from NC_086159.1 coordinate 27,956,631, forward strand.
TGGTAATTTTCCCCTTGTCTCTTCAAATCCTCCCAGGTTATAGGAAAGGAAGGGAAATAATTTATCTCCATTGTATTTCTTTCTTTTTAAACACTTAGCATATCATGTAAGTGCATCAGTGAAAGGACCTTGGCTTTGAATTTGTAAATGTATTTGAATTTCTCTTTTTAGAAAGGCCAGTCAAGAGGCCTAAGGATGGTTATACTCGTTTGTGCTGGCTGGGGAATTCTGGGATTTGAACTCCACACATCTTCAAGTGGCCAAGGTTGAGAAACGCGACTTTAAACAATAGTTTCCTGTACTTGACTCCATGTCTATCAAAACACCTGAGTTCATAATAAAAAGAATAAATAGCTGATGTAAGTAATGTATTTGGAACCAAAATATTTTTCCATATCATTCTTACATTTTAGGGATAACTTTCTTTAGAATACATACTGTATATTTGGAGCCTAATCATATTTATTTTCCTTTCCAAGGGCAGAATTTTTTGTAACAAAACATTTCTTGAATAATGCAAAATGTATATGTAGTTTAGTGACCTAAAGAAATAAAGCTGTACAGTATAGCAATCTAATGTGTAAAAAGTAGGACATGTATTACTTCCTCAAATTGAGTTTATCTTAAAGCTGTAAATCAATAGATACCTAAGACAATCTTTTCATATCTTACATTACAGTGTTGTTTTTAAAATCTCCATATCCAGATGCTTATGCTCTGTTAATTCCCAACACACTCACACCTGGGACTTTAATTCATTCAGTTCTACTACCCAAGGTGTCCAAAAATCTTATGGACTTCTTTGACACTGCTGTAAAGCCACCTCTCTGCATTTGTTTGCTCCTCAAACCCCACTTTTTCTATGAAACATTTATGAAAATTATATTATTGCATGCTCTACAATGGTCTCCAGACAATGTTGGACCCCAGCTGTTATAAGCACCAACCAGACAACCCAATATCCGATGGTAGGGTTTATAGTCCAATATCTATGGAATCGTACATTATCCAGCTAGAATGAAGCCCAATTTTGTCTTAACTGTAATAGTAGCATAATTTTTCTATACTTATTTCTGTCATAACGTGTACCTGGTTATTCTGTTTTTCTCTTTTGTGTTAATTTTTATATTATCTATAGTATCGATTTACTTCTTCATAATATTTTTATACTGTCCAATAACAAAATCCTTTAGGAGGTTTAAAAAGTTATTGATCAATAAGATGCAGCATGTAGCCAAAATAATATCAAAACATAAATTAAAAATATGAGCCTCTTAATGAATATTGTAACCTCTTAGGGGTAGAAGTTGTCTTCTTTTTCTTTGTAAAGTGGCAATTATTAATAATAATGCAAGTGTTTTGGGTATCTAATAACATTAGCAACAACAATGGCAAATTCACTTTTTTTTCTACTAGGCATTGATGAGAACCAAACTTGCTTACGTTGAACAAGGCTTGTCTTTTTTGTACCCCCATACAGTTAGGACTATAATTCTTTCTACATCACTGGAACTCAGGAATAATTTTCATGCCTCTATTCCAACCTTTCCTAACATCCAAGGAAGAATCTGACATGATTCCTTTTCCCTGAATATTTTTCACTTTACAGAAGACTGGCAGGGAGGAAGAACATCACTTTCCCATGGTAGAACAGTACAAAGTATTAATAATTTGACACCCTGATTCTCAATTTTGCATTTGCTCATACAGTTCATTGTTTATTCGTTTAGTCGCTTCCGACTCTTCGTGACCTCATGGACCAGCCCACACCAGAGCTTCCTGTTGGTCAACACCCCCAGCTCCCCCAGGGACGAGTCCGTCACCTCTAGAATATCTGTCATGAGTAAGGATGGCGAGCAGGGGGCTCCCATCCAGACTGTTAAGCGCATGCGTAGCACTGAGGAATTGGGCAGCCATTCAAAGAGACACAGATCGGGACCACCTTAACCCTTTGGGGTTTATGTGTCTGGGTTTTTCCCACGCTTCTTCAGTTTGTTAGGATTCCTGTTATGTACAAGCAATAAAACATTAGAGACCAGTTCCTTGTCTCAGCGTGGTTCCTGGCTGTTAGGACAATATCATCCATCCACCTTGCCCTTGGCCGGCCTCTCTTCCTTTTGCCCTCCACTCTCCCCAGCATCAGCACCTTCTCCAGGCTGTCCTGTCTTCTCATTATGTGGCCAAAGTATTTCAGTTTTGCCTTTAATATCATTCCCTCAAGTGAGCAGTCTGGCTTTATTTCCTGGAGGATGGACTGGTTTGATCTTCTTGCAGTCCAAGGCACTCTCAGAATTTTCCTCCAACACCACAGTTCCAAAGCATCGATCTTCCTTCTCTCAGCCTTCCTTATGGTCCAGCTCTCACAGCCATATGTTACTACGGGGAACACCATTGTTTTAACAATGCGGACCTTTGTTGTCAGTGTGAGGTCTCTGCTCTTAACTATTTTATCGAGATTTGTCATTGCTCTTCTCCCAAGGATGCTCATACAGTACATGCCTGGAATTTTAAAGTTTTATTTTCTTTATTTGCACATTGCCACTCAACATTCTTCTCTGTGGTTGAAACATCTGAACAAGCAAGTCAGACAAAATAAAGCAGATGGCAACATATAATTAAAATAACTAACATACAGAGCAACAAAACCCACAGATACTTAAAATAATGAAAATATTGTAACATTAACACACATAAATACATATACATTTCCCACCCACCCACCCCAGTCTAAAAAGGAGCAAAATGCAGATGCCACGCAGGTCTCCTTAGAAAGGGAATTCCACAACTAAGACACCATCCCTGCAAAAACCCTGTCTACTGATTAAATGGAACATCCTAGGAAATATCTGAGAAGGGTGATTATTCTTCAGAAGCAGCATTGCTTCAGAGAGCTTGGCTCCTGGCCACCTAGAGTGTTAAAGTTCAATAACAGCACTTTATACTGGCCTAAAAATGGTAGGCAGTTATGAACATGTACAAGTATTGCAAAATATTAGTAAACTGTCCAAGAAGCTGGCTTCCAGCCATGATCTTTGCACACATTGTTTGATTTTGATTGCATGAAACAGTTCCAATCCTCTGGTTATGAATAAAAAGTCTTTCCTGGCTCTGTTGGCTATCACGTAGTCTCACACCTCCTAAAAACAAAACCTCCCAAGGTTTCAGTCTTGTGGAGTCCTTAGTGCTCTCTGAGTTTCATTGTTTATTTGCAGACGTTTCATTACCCAACTAGGTAACATCATCAGTGCAAGTGAGTGTGGGGTTTGCTCCCTGTTTATATACAGTAGCTTGCCCTGCCAGAGAGAGGAACCTCTCCAGCAAGCAACACCCAGATAAGCAGAGATTAACACCAGACAAACGAGCAGAAAACAATACCCTAATCAAGGAACTACCAAGGAGAAAACCACACCCCCACCAACACTGATGAGGGTGTGAGCTACCATAGTCAGGTCCTCTCACCCCAAATAAGGCTGCAACTGGTGCACCAACCACAGCTGGGCAAAGGCCCCCTGGCCACAGCTTCCATCTGATCCATCAGAAGCCATGAGTCCAGGAAGAACCCAAGACATGGGCCTGCTCCCAAGTGTCTACCAAGGACTTCAAAACATTCATAGTTTCCGATTTTATTGAACAGAGGCTTCACATTGATCAATGCCCTGTTATCTGATTCATGTTCTCAGAGAGAAAAATAACTAAGTTGGTTATTATCAAAGTATTTGTTTCGAAGAAATAATCAGTTTCCTATAAACAGAATATGAGATTTGAGGCACATTACAAAGAGGGTAGCCATTAAAATCCTCATTGGAATAAAATGTCAAAGTTGTAAAGCCCCCTACTTAAAAAGCCAATGGATTCATAATTTAGGAGGCAAAAGCAATTTTATGCTTATGGTGGAACAGCCAAAGGGTATTGGCATTGTGTAGTAGTTTAGACTTTAACTAGCATTGGGGGAGATTAGGATTCAAATCTTGTTTTAGCTGTGAATGTTTCCCAGAGGATCTTGGATATTATTTTTCAGAATAGCCTGACATCAAAAGCTACCCCACACCTCTGGTGAATACAGTAGTTTGGATTCACCATCAAAGGAAGGATGTTCCACAGTCCTAACCTCGTATAATCAAAGAACATTTTTGTAATGATCCTGGTTTTGATGATATAACATCAATAAATTGCATTCAGACCACAGTGGGTCTTAGAATCAGACCAGAGTTTTACATTTTGCCATTCCAGATATTGTTTCTGATAGGACAGAGCAACCTAGAAGGAATCCTTGATTGATGAAGAAAGAGAAGCATTTTCCCTCCCTCTATTCTATTAATGCAGGTACAGGAAAGCTAAAGGTGTCTTTCAGATTGCAGTGGGGGAAACTAAAGATTCGCAGTGGTGTTCAAAATCCCCTTCTTGGACACTTGATGCATTTATGAAACATATAACTTGTGTCTTCCAGACATCCATTCAAAAGATGACACACAAGAAAAAAATAAGCTAAAACTATCAACCATAAAATACAATATTAGTGACTCCAACAGATAAAACACAAAAAGTAGACCTCCCAGCTGTTTTGCACCCAGCTTCTTTCCACCTGGCTTTTGCCTTGCACCAGACTGACACTGGGGTAGCTACCAGCTGAATCTCCTTGCAGAGAGCATTCCAAAAACAGCATTCTGCTTATCACCTACTTTACCTTAGTACACTTCATTTAGTATCTTGCTACTGTGGTCTTTACTGAACAGGGATTTGAAAGAGTTGTGGCCTTTATGGACTTTGCCTGTCAATTAGCCCAGGTTCTGAGCACTTGTCACCAGATTACTATGGGCACCAGAAAGTGTCTGGAAAAAGAAGGCAAGCAAAGTGAACAGAAGCTAGAGAAGGGGGAGAGAAAAAGCATGTGCAAAGAGAATCCTTGCTGCAGAGGGCAAAAGGGCTGTGTAGCGGGAGTACGTGTTCCCCAATGTCCCATCCAGCACCAGATGCTCTCACACCACATTGCAGCAAAATGCCTCAGTAGATGCTTCTAGTCCTTTAACCCTGTGCAGATTTAATAAGAGCCTCAGCCAGAATACGCCCTGCCAGCCCCTTGGGTCTGAACAACCTTGAATGTTTGGCTTCAGTTTCAGGTTTTGCAATAAAGATTCAGTTTTAAAGGACGATAAAAGTCAGCACTCAGTAAACAGCAGAAATGAAACCAACGCAATTCTGACCACACCGTTCTGATTCTGAGCTTTTCTTTTTCTCCTGCATGATCTTTACCCAAAGCAACACTGATGTTGTTCCTCTCTGGCTTTATTTATCTTCAACCTTCACCTGCCTAACATTGCCAACGTATTGCAAATAACAAGCCAACTTAGGGCATAGCTGGGGGAAAGGATAATCTGGCTTGATCGTATTCAATTTCTTCTTTATAATGCCATAGTTGAGAGTGACCTACAGAGGTGAAAAAAGAAAGAAAGCTGATGACACTACATGTCCTTTTATTACACTGATGCATTACTAACACTTTTGCTTATGGGCAGGATTTGTCTCACTTCACCACCACCCAAGATTGCACATCCACTCCTAAATAATTTTGGAAACCTGGAAATAATATTTTTAGCTGTATTTCATTTCTAGGGGCAGTTCCTTTGAGCATTTGCCCTAAGGAGAAGGGCAAGTCTCAAAGCTCAGCTATATGACCAGTAGAATCACCTGGAGCTGAGGCAGATGATTCTGGGATGCCCCACCTTAGGCTGCAAGTCATTAAGGTAAAGTCCTCTCTTGCATGTGCACATGCACGTGCATACACAGACACACACAGGAAAAAAAGAGAGAGAAAATACCTACACACATCTTCCTCCATATGGAAAACTGGCATGTCATAAGAAGTGACTTAACCTAGACTTATCCTTGGATGCTGGCTGATGGTTTTGATAATTCATATAGAAGGTCTCCATATAGGAGCATGCAAATATGCACTCCAGCACTTGCATGCTCAAAAGGTGGACTGGATCCTTTGGGTCCCAGAGTGAGGATAGCAATTTCTTAGTGCTTGCATTTGTGTTCTACAAAGAAGGACAGCTTCTCCTCTCATGCCCTGACTGGCAGAAGTTTTATTGGCTACTTAATTGCCTTTTGCAATCCCTTACCTATTACTGCAGAGAAGTGTCTGGGGAAGCATTTGTCAGGAAAACCTTGTCTAAATAATGTATGATTGATTCAATCAGTGTCATAATTACTAAGGAGATGATGTGAGTGACTACCTCCCTGCCTGCTCCTCTCCTCTTGACCCTCTTTCACTCATCCTTACCCAGAAAATCCCAGTGGCATTTCAGTCAGACTAGCAAAGATCCCCATTCAAAGGCTATCTGGTTGCACATAACAGATAGGAAGATATTGTGCTGCAGACAGGAGCGAGAGTGAGTGAGTCTGGCCCCAGCAATCGCAGCAGCAATGAAGTTGGTCATCTGGGAGAGGAATTGCATTACTCCCAAGTACAAAATATAACACATCCCAACTGAACTGAGAAAACGCTATATCACTGCAATGGATGAACAACTTCAAGCGAAGGTGATTGGATTCTGGGCAACAAATTTGTAATTCTGCTGCACTACCAAAACCCTTCATTTAGAAAGCTCTGACTCACTCCAGCATGGACTCAACTATCTTCTTATATAACCTTTCTTCTTCCTGCACCATTTTCCCTGCTTGGTTAGCCAGAGAGTCTGGACTAGCTGCAGAGTCTCCAGGTGGGAGTGACACAGTACACAAGGGACCTGCTCATTTGATGTAGCCCACAATGCAACCACTTTGGAGATCATGGATGAATTCTGCTATGATCAAGTAGTTGTTCCCATTGGAAAAAAATAGGGGAACAGATGAGGCGTTACAGAAAAAAAAATAAAGGTTTTATACTTATAATCATTTTAAATCCTTCTAATTTAATTTAATTTTTTAAAAAAGCTTTCAAAATTAATGTGGGATCCTGGACTTACCTTAGTTTTATTTATTTACTTACTTATCAAATTTTGCCACCGCCCATCTCCCCCCGAAGGAGGGACTATGGGAGGTTTACAAAAACAATGAAAAGAGTTCATCAAAAAGTTCAAATGTGACCAGTGGGCATGTGTGACTGTCCTGTCTTTCATTATGCACCCATCTGCAGCCACCCTGGTTCCCACACTTTAATTAAATCCCAAGGGAAACTATCATTATAGAAATCTTCCCATTGTTGTTGTTCAAGATGAGGATGCATGTGGTGAAGAAACGTGTAAGCAAAAGAAACACCAGCCTCCTCTGCCACCATGCAACAGTGAAAGGTGAAAGGTCCCCTGTGCAAGCATGCCTGACCCTTTGGGGGGACACCACTTTCATGATGTTTTCTTGGCAGACTATAGTGGGGTGGTTTGCCATTGCCTTCCCCAGTCGTCACCTTCCCCAGCAAGCTCGGTAGTCATTTTACCGACCTTGGAAGGATGGAAGGCTGAGTCAACCTGTAAGCTAACAATACCAAAAGAAATTCAAAAGCACCTGAGTTGGGATGGAGTGGAGAAAAGAAGCTCTTTTTCTCCCAAGGGGAAAGAACTCTTTCTGAAAAGTGGAAGCAAGCATTTGACAAAGTGTTTTCTGAGTCTTTCCAGGGGCAGCCTCCATGTTCTTCTAAAACATATGCTGAAAGGGTTCATCCTGCTCCCCTTGCACATTCTTCTTGACCTGCAATAGGAATCAATACTGCAGATGGCTGGAGCATTATGGGAGCTGACATCCAAGTCATCCAGAGAGCAGAGAAATGTGCTAATAGCAACTGAAGCAGCTTTCTCCTCTTGGCCTACTTCCTGTGCCACATAAAAATAAATGATACCATTCTTCAGTTTAAAACTTTAAAACGGGAAGGGATGCTGGTGATTTGTTTGTACTTCTGCAAAAAGAAAAGTATCCACCCTGGATTGGGTGGTTTTGATTTTTCTTTTCTTTTGAAGGCATGATTTTTAAGAGTTGGAATAGGAGTCAGAAACATCCTGGAGGCAAACTGCTCCCATTCTTATACTTAAAACCATGAACCACCAGAACTGGCCCACAGTCACGGGCAACTTTGTGAGTGTATTGAGGGCATTTTATCTTGGGATATTTTTTTCTACTCCTACCCTGATTTTTTTTTTTTTTAAATCTTGCTGCCAAAATCCAGCCATCCTGCCATTAAATTTTATATGATCTTTGGGTGCTGGGGAGCCACATATCTAGCCCATAAACCACATATTGTCTATCACACTTAACATAGCTGCTCAGGAGTAAAACCCACTGAAGCACATGAGGCATTCCCAAGTAAATAAGTTTATAACTGCAGACTTAACCAGATTTGTCTTTTTTTTATATTTAAGAAATTTCAGTTTCTTAAATATCAAAATTATGTTTATGTTCCTAGGACATAAACATATGGCTGTTCCTCCATATTCTGAAAATATAAAATCCAACTGCTACTTGGATTTCTCTCCAGTGATCAGAAAGCATAGGTCTGTTAATGTTATGGACAGCTTTTACAAATATATAATCAAATAATAAATATGAAATTAGACCATTTGTAGGAGTGAGGAAACATGTGTTAATCCAAATATCATGGAGGGGTATGCCGAGAGAGAGAGAGAATATATAGAGAGAAAGAGGGTATATCAAGATACACAAATACTTTTTTCAAAGAGAATACTTCTTTGTCGGTATGCTTTCAGATACATTGATTAATAATTTAGGCAAGTTTTTAAAATGCTATTTATTCAAATTGTTATCAAATTCTTCTATTCCTCTGGTGAGATCACCAGCAAAGGGATGCCACTGTTCATGCATATGCAGAGAGCTGGGGACAGTCTTCAAAACTGTCCGGCCTTGCAAAGAATCACTGCTTTTACCCTGGGAAGGAGCATGTTTTACTTGCAAAACACCTCTTTTGAATTCATTGCAGAGCCCTAAAAAAAAAAAGAAGAAGAGCACTTGTTCTGTGCTGGATTTCTTTTGATATATAGATGTTTTATTAGCAAGACATCAGTTCCGATAATCTGATTTGTTAAAAGGAGAGCAATTGCTTTTAAAACACTTGAAAATTGCTCTAAAGGAAGGCAATCAACTAAAAATACAATGTTCTTATCAATCATTTTCTAAAAATTAAAATAGATGTTATTATCTGAATAATATTGCAAGGCTAAGATGCTGGAAACGGAACAAGTCTGTGCATATGTGAACTCCAATGAGTTCTTCACTGCATTTCTAGGTGTATATACACTGGATTGTCCTGTTAATAATGTACTAAATAGGTATCATTAATTTTGTCTCCTCTTTTTTTCATCTTCTTCTTCCTCTCTTCCTCCTCCTCCTCCTTCTCCTTCTTGGAGAGGCTGGACCTTGGGGAATTTTGATTGCCTATATCCTTTGATTGCCTAGAAGGAATGAGTTCCCTACACAATTAGTGGGAGCAGATTTCACTATAGTCACTGCAGCTCAATTCTGAGTTATCATTTACAAAACTGCACAGTCTAGCAGAAATATTTGTTAATTGTGTTTTGGCAATTTACAATAAACTTCACTGAACTGGAGTAAATGGGCCCCTTTTTGAAATAATGCCACTAGCAGGACAAAACTAAGCAAAGATATCAATGTCTCCTGTCTTGTATCAACATTGACTAAATCCAGTAAGATTTCTACACTGCCCCATATATATTTAAGGATGAAATATAAGTTTCTACTCTGAAATATTATTTGATATTTTCAGTGAAAAATCCTGTTATGTCATCAATCCTTTAAAAAAAAATGAATCAAAATTTTGGCACAAAAAAGAAGAGATGAATGAAATATATACTATTCCAAATGGAATTTCCTGGAAAATATATGGAAAGATATACTGCTGATTCTTTGAATGAATTGCTTGTGGACAATAAGGTAAAGTTATTACAGAAAATTAGAACAACTTTCAGTTTTTGGTTAATTTAAAGAGTTAATAGATTTTTAAAAACCTGCACAATAAAGATGTTCATTCTGCCAAAGTACTTTTATTATTTATGTTGCTTTCAATATTTATGGCAGTTCTAAACTATAAACCTGGCAATAATATGATATTAGAGTCATTTGGACTCAAAAGGAAACAATCCAAGTGAAACTTGCAGATTTGTAAAGTAGAATAAGGGGCAGGTGATTTAGCTGTATCAAATCTCTTATTTTACTACTTTTCATCACAGTTAGTAGCAATGAGTGAATGTTGGATAGTAATAAAAGCAAAGGACTAGGACCCCATGTAAGAATCCTCTTTCTTATGTAGAGCTGATTTTAAAGGAAACAGGCAATTCCTTAATATTTGCCATATGGAAAACATGTAAAATTAATAAACCTAAAGTAAGCCCAAATATCTCACCAACAGCAACTGTTTGATATTTATAAGGGGACACCTGGTTAGAACTGTAAAGAAACTGTAAAACCATTGGAGTGATACAATTTAATTATGTGGAATAATCTTATGTGTAATGGATATTCAGTATACACTGTCAGAGCAAGATACCCTTATAAAATGACAACTCAAGGGTTTCCCCTACACAGACACAAACATACAAATACACACATAGATGCTATTTTCCTGTGGTCCTAAGCTATTCTGCTATTTTCAGATACAGTGAGGGATCCTGGACTGTCTTTAGTTGTGAAAATATAATTGCCACTGTGGATAAATTTGGAGTGTGGAGTTCTTGGTGCTCTCTAAGCTTGGTTGTTTGCTTGCAGACATTTCATTACCCAGCTTGGTTACATCATCAGTCCTCTCCTAGCTCCCTAGCACTGATGATGTTACCTAGTCAGGTAATAAAATGTCTGCAAACAAACAACCAAGCTCAGAGAGCACCAAGAATTCCACAGTTCAATCCTGAGCTACAGATATTCTCTTCTATTGAAATTTGGAGTGATCTAATTTCTCCTTTAAGTCAAACCTCTTGGGCTGCCCTGAGTTCCACGGTGGGATTTCAACATATAGAAGCATGACCTCATCTGGGGTGCAAAGAATGGGACCCAAAGTCTCTGGGCAGCCCACCAGCATCCCTTTGGTTGCTCCCGGGGCCCTATATCTTGAGTGAGTGAGGGAGACAGTTTTGCATTTCAGGCAGTTTGGGGAGCTTCTAGGGGCAAAATGGGTAGAAACTTCCAGATGCTTAAGGCACCCCTTTCATCCCTTTAAATCAGGGTTTCCCACACTGTGAGGTGTACCTCCCATGGGGAGGTGCAGAGTCCAGAGGTGTGTAGAACCTTTCAGTTGTACATTATTACAATAAATTCACCTTTCCCAAAGTTTTGTGGCATTGTTTCCATTGTTCCTTTGTGTTCATTCTGGTGCTTGGATTTTTAGGGGAGGTGCGTACATTAAGATTACACTAAAGGGAGGTGTGCTGACAAAAAGCTTAGGAACCCCTGCTATACATGCCTGAGGCCCTGCCCACCCACCCCTCTGGGCTATTGCCATGCTGTGCCAAGCTATTGACCTTTCAGCTGATGGAAGTTAGTCCTCCCTGCCCAATAACTTTGGCCATAAATGCTTTTACTGTAACTACCTTTTTAACTACTCAGTGGTAGAAAGGCACTCTTACTGTTCAAGTAAACTATAAGATTAAGTAAGGAGGTGTGTTCTGGGTCCCTTCTCCTAGGGACACAAGGCCCAGGGAGTCAAACCTTCTCATTTTATCTCCCAAGATTAGCACAGCTCCCCACTCTACTGAGCTAAAACACAGCTTTTAAAGAAAGCCCTGGGAGGGAATGCATTAGGACAGTGTTTCTCAACCTTGGCAACTTTAAGATGTATGGACTTCCACTTCCAGAATTCCCCAGCCAGCATTGCCAAGGCTGAGAAACGCTGTATTAGGAGCTGGAAGCCCCACTCTGGGACTGGTTTTTAGTGTTCCTTGCCAACTATAGTTTTCTTCATACATTTATTTCCTATTGTCAGTTGTCTTGTCATGCTGTTGTTTTGTTATTTTAATCTTTTTATTGAAGGAAGAGAATGTAAGCCACTCAGAGCCTCTCTGAACTGAAGCAGAATATAAACCCCAAGAAAGAAATAAAAAATAAAACTGAAACTGATTGGTTCAAAAGTTATAACAAGGACCTGTTAAAACTATCTACTCTGTATTCTTTGACATAAACCATCACAGAATTTGGGGATATTTTGAAAAATGGAGAATGAGATTGTCATTGCAGAATACATATTGAAATAGATTTGGGGCAAAGTGTCCCTTAAATTCACCGGTGGGAACATGAAGAAAAGGATCTATCAGCTTGTCCTTTATGCTACAATTTTGCTGTTGTTTTTAATTGATTCAGGTTATTGCTAGAGGTGATTTTTTTTTTCCTTTATGGAACGATATTCCATATGAGCTTGTCCCCATATAAATAATACTGGCAGACAAGCTGTAATCTAATTCAGCCTTCCCCAAGCTGGTGTCTCCTCCTGTACATGGGGACCTACAGCTCAAATCATTTCTGGTGAATGTAGTTGAAAATGACTTATCAGATTTATTAAAGATATTACTGGTTACAAATTATTTCTGCATCCACAACCCCCCCCCTTTTTTTTTTTTGGTAATACACACAAAAGGTTGAGACATGTGATCTCAAATCTGCAATCAGGATTAAATTTGGCAGGAGCTAGCAAAAAGGAGAGGCTCGTAAGATTAATGGCTGTGTGAGAAAGATTTGGCAAATAGCCAAAACATACCCTGATGGATTGTATAAGGTTTTGGGAAGGATGCCAGTTAGATAATAAGTTTGTAGAACATTGGGCATTGTTTATTCATTATTGGAATGAACATTTTAATGATAATGTTCAGCCATATGTTTTGCAGAAATAACTTTTTATACTTGTTTATTAAAAGTACTTTTAAATTTTGATTTAGTGTACTTATTTGCTAAGGTCAGCATTTTCATTTCATATATTTTGATTGTTTTTAAATTTCGTATTTCAAAAATCATATCAGAAGAAAAACGTAATAAATTTTTAGGTCCCTGATACAGTGTCCAGAGGTACACCCCTTGGCACCAAAACGGTTCCATGCCCTACCTGACTTTTTAAAAGATTTTTAATTAAATTGGAAGTGTACAGGCTGCAAAGCAAGTGCCAATCTCAATCATCATTTTCATTCCCCAAAACACCTCTGGGCACCACACAAACTTCAGAGCCATTCTTAAAAAATAAAAATTATAGAAGGCTATAGCTCATAGCTTTGTCTGGAAATGTGCCTATTCATCCCGCTCCCCACCACCCAGAAAAAAAGCCAAAAGTAAATTGAAGTGGTAGAAATCATCCTGGGAGACTAAAGTGGGTGATAAGAGGGTGAAAGCTAACTAGTTGGCTTTCAGATTAACAGCTGCTTTGTAACTGTCCACACCCTCCTCTTGGCTGCCATTTTGTGGGAGTGCCCAAGCCACGTTCTTAAAATTACAAATATGCCTTCTGACCCAAAAAGACTCCCCAAATTCCTTTTTACATTTTATTTGTATGTTCTTATTGACCCCTAGGTAGCTTCAGTTGGAGTGCAGAGGCAAAGTGCAGCTTTGGAGAATTATGCAACAAGTATTTATATTTACTGACAACTTTCATACATCATGAATACTTCCAGGTCTCACTATACTTGCTGAAATTGATACCTCTCACATGTATCTGAACTCAAGTAAATTTGCTCACCTCAAACCACTAAATAAATGCATCAAACTCAGCTACCATTTTTGCAAGTTAATGCTGGATGGCTGTACCCCTCAGAGTAGTTTGTGAATATGGCACGGTCATCTAATAGGAAAAGAAGCTTTAGATGAACACTTAAGGAGTCTATCCTGTTTCCTCACAAACATCATTAACATAAAGACAATTTTATTCTCTCACCAGCATAAAGAAATGAGAAATAAAACATTTCTCTAGGCTATGATAAACTAAGACAAGCCCAAAGTGCATTTTAGCTGATGTATCTTTTAATATTTCATGAGAACAATGCAGAGGCATCTGCTGAAGGATCAAGTAGGGCACTGATGGAAACAGCATCATGCCATTGTGATGCAAGCTCCACCTTCTTTGTAGGTGCACTTTGTACAAAACGATACAACTCGTATCACAGTGGTGGAAGAGGGCTTTTGTTGCTTTGACAATAGTCTCTGATCCCGCAGGTGCCTCTTAACACTCAGAGTTAGCAGAACATGATAGAGCTGGGCAAATCCTTTGAAAGGAATGCTTCAGAACATGCAGGAAAGGCCACCACAACTGGTGTGCAAATTGTACACTGCACAAGGGCACTGCATGGGGGGGGGGGGGCACCAGTTGCAATTTTTTAAAAAATCACAGTTCAGGTGAAACATTATAAATACTTTTTCCACTCAACATTTTAGGAGCAATCAAAGAGGAACATATCCAATATTTTAATGACTGACCAGTTCAACAGATCTGTTCCTATATGCATATGCATATATGCCCGATACATTTTAATAACATTTATTTTATTATATATGCATACAGCTAAGGGTGGAAGGACAAAGGTTCCATTAGACTCTGAGGTAGTCGGAAGTCAAAAGTGTGGGTGTGTGCCGGGGGGGTGGGGGGGAGAACTAAACAAGCCCCAAGAACATAATGTACCACAAAGTCTGCCAGCTCACTCAAATTTTATAGCTGCCCTTACTACATTATGCATTCTTCTAAACTTTATAAAACAATCATACATTTGCAACGAGTTAAAAGAAAACAGTATCAACGCGTATGGCGTCGGCATTAAGCAACTTATACAGTTAAACTGGGCTCAGTTATAGGTGTTGGCCCCAGTCTCGGCGGATGAGTGCACATGCACATGGCTCGAAGCACAGAGCGAGTGCAACACTACTCACAAGCAGTGAACAGCTGTCAGTGGGACCAGCTGATCACAGCAGGCTTCATGTTATTCTGGAACCTTTTCACCCAGCACGAATAGAAAACAACATGCTTCACACTGAGACAGCCATGCATCCTGCCCAGTCAACGTCCAGTCCAATCCACTTCATTTCAAAAGCCACACAGCAAAGTTATATAGAAAAAGACCATCTAAGAAGGAGGAGGAGTTACTGCACACTAAGAGGAATTCTGCACAAAGGTGCCTTGTATGCCAACAGCGGCCCAGCTTGCAGGAATCTGTACGAAACACTTTTAATTGCTAAAGCAGCCACATCTTTTTCCAGGCTCATGGTTCAGGAGCTGCTTGCAACTATCTGCACAGGCCTGTGCATGCACAGCTCCTTTGCTTCACAGAGTACTGCAGGAAAGAGCAAAGCAGCTGTGGATTCACCTGCATGCAGACACAGCCTGGAGCATTGTCCCGAGGAGCCTGGGAAAAGATTTGGCTACTTTAACATTTCAAAAAGAAGTGCTTCATAGATACTCCTGTGCATTCTGAAGAAGCTCTCTCAAGAGATTTGCACAGCCCTTTGACAGCAACTCTGAGTATTAAGCCAGAGCTGGGGAGACCCAATTCCTGCAGCCTATCCAGTTCTGGAGCTTACTGGGATGGTCCAGTTCAAGTCATTACCTGTCTTAGTCTCACGTTTTTCACAAGACTGGTGCAAGACTAAAATAAAGGGCACCATGTACAGTGCCATAAAATAATAAAACAGTGAACCCAGATATGAACCAAAGATTGGAAAAGCCATGCTTAGTGGCTGTTGTTGTTTTTACAGTAAAAGAATGTAGAATAAGTATTTGTTAGGAAAGTATCCCTCAGATATGTATGCAAACCAGGCAACAGGTAAGCTATGCCTCCTCTATAGAAATGAGTGGAAGGGGTTGGTACATTTTTAAAAGATTTAAAAAAAAAAAAGATCTGCTGAGCGGGAGAGGAGAAACAGGACTCCCTTACATCTTTTCTGCCAGGATAAGTCAAAAGGCTTTGAGTAGAGCCATTTGTCTGCTACTTCTTTCCTCAACATAGCAGGTATAGTAAAGGTAAAGGTTTCCCTTGACGTAAAGTCCAGTCGAGTCCGACTCTAGGGGGCGGTGCTCATCTCCGTTTCTAAGCCTTGGAGCCGGCGTTGTCCATAGGACACTTCCGGGTCATGTGGCCAGCATGACTCACGGAACGCCGTTACCTTCCCGCCGAAGCGGTACCAATTAATCTACTCACATTTGCATGTTTTCGAACTGCTTGGTGTGCAGGAGCTGGGATTAACAACGGGAGCTCACCCCGCCGTGCGGTTTCGAACCGCCGACCTTCCGATCGACAGCTCAGCGGTTTAACCCGCAGGTATAACACCCTGTAAATTGGAAAGAATGCCATGGAATTCAGTGGACCTAGTGCTCATATAAGCACAGGGGGATCTGCAGGGTATAGTCAAAAAAGTCAAGATGGTGGCCACGATGGTGCAATCAAAGTTTTGCCTGTTTTTCATGTGTGTTGTGTGTGTGATGCACATAAAAAAGGCAGTGATTTGATCTCACCATTGTGGCCACTATCTTGTCTTTTTTTACCATTCCCTGCAGATGCCCCTCTATAAGTGAGTCTAGGGATCAAAGTCCAATTGGCAAGCCCTTAACATAACATGAGAAAACTATTTTGGGTCATCAGATATCAATCAATCAGTAATTTCACTTAGAACAGCTTGTATAGTTCTGTGGAGGATTTGAAAGTAATAGGCAAAACCCCCAAAAGAAAAAAAGCTAAGAAATCTGCATGTATTAAGGAACTAATTACTGTTTATGAAAACAGCTCTCATCTATGTGTTGCTAAATTTCACACTAAGTTGTTTAAAAATATATATTGTAAGTCAGCAGATCTTGGAAACATTTTTTATTTTTAAAAACTGCATTATGAAGACATAGCTATTATTCATGTGTTACAGAAGTTCTGGACATTTTTTCTTCTTTTCTGAAACAGTGCTTCTACTGAAGGCCCATCTTATTTTCATAGTTCTCAGAGCTTCAGTATTTTGCTGCTCAGAAAATGAGATTCTTCCTTTAGCTAGTGCTATCATTGCTAATGTAATTACTGGGCATACAGTAATTGGGTAAGCGTCATCAGCGGAGGAGGAAAATAATGACTGGCAGAAAATATCTCTGCCTTCCCCATCTCATTACCTGACTTTTAAACAACAACACCCCCCTGCCAAAAGAAAACAATTGGTGAATGAGTCCACTGGGTCCTCCACCTGTTTGTGTTATCAATTTTATTGGGCATTCAACCTTTTCTTTTAAAAAAATCAATGCCACTTTCAGTAGTGCATAAACATTATAGTTGGATTATATCTAATTAGATACTCTGGTTTAGTCTTGGAAGGAAGGAAGGAAGGAAGGAAGGAAGGAAGGAAGGAAGGAAGGAAGGAAGGAAGGACAAAATAGAGGACAAAAGAAAGAAAGATTTGCATTAAAAGCATGGGTGATAATTTATGTGTACAGACTCAAATGTAGAAAGAGTCATTATCATTTAAGCATAAATATAAGGCCTTTCATCATAGTAAGCAAGACTGGCCAGGCAAGCTGTGTGTCTGATCAGCCTGCTGTCCAGGTGTTCACTCTTGATAGGCAATTTCAAGGTTTCTACTTGTTGCTCTTACGTTATTTATTTTTAAATTGATTTGGACTTGCTGTTCAAACAGAGAACACTATCAAATAGCGGATTGTTCTGTGACAACCCTTCTGATATAGGACCATCCTTTGTAAGTAGGAAACAGGTCTAATCTTTCTGCCACATATCAAAACTTCAAAGAGAAATAACTCAGTGCTATCTCCCAGTCTGTTTGTCTAAAAATGTAGCCTGTTTCCTTTATTCCCTTTAACAGGTACACATGCAGAACAGTGTTACATCAGGGACTTTCCCAATGAGAAAAGGGGAAAAGCTTAATTTAGAAAAAAAGCAACAGAGAGGGAGCATGACTGAGGTATATAAAATCAGGCATAGCATGAAAAAAGTGGAGAAAATGCTATGGCCTGAGACCATCCAATGAAGCCAACTGGCAGGAGGTTTAGAACAAAGGAAACATCTACTTGTAAACCACCCAGAGTCATTGCAACACGAGATGGGTGGTAAAGAAATACGATAAATAAAATAAAATAAATAAATATCATTAGTTTGAGATGATGGCTACTAAGACGAATGGCTTTAAAAGAGGATTGGATAAATACATGGAGGACATGTCTATCAAGGGCTGTTAGGCTTGAGACTCCATATTACCTCTGAACTGGGAACAACTTACCTCCAAATTCCAGCTGCAGGAGAACATCGGCAGAAGAGGGTACATTTCCATCTGTTTGTGAGCAACTCAGAGGCCTCAGTTCAGTCACTGTGAGAAAGAAAATGCTGGACAAAGGGTTCTTCCTCGTGATCCACTAATTACAACAGGAAGATGCTTTGCTATCCATTTCCAGAAGAACCTAACAAATTATGTTGATTCCTACTCACTCCCCTACCCAACCCACTATGAAGAAAGCCTGCGCACCTTTTTTCCTGGTCCAGTTTTAAGGAGGTGTGTCTTGCTGTTTGGACCATTTGTGATGCCTTTTACCAGGTTTCAAATGGTTTAAAAATAAAATTCTGAACTGCTCAGGTTTGTTAACAGTCATCCAAGCCCATAATCAATCCTGCCTTGACTACTGCAATATCCTGTATTTGGAGCTACCCTTAAAAAGTGTTCAGAAGTCACAACTGGTGTAAAATGAGGTGGATGCTAATTGGCATAAAATACAGGGACCCATGAGACTGAAGGAGGTGCATTGGTTGCCTACTGCTTTTCTGACAGTTTAAAGCCCTGGTGCTCACTTTTAAAGTCCTAAGTAGTTTAGGATTTGATTGTTTCAAGGACCATCTCTTGTGTTGTGAAGTAGTCAGGATTAATCTGCAAGGGAGGGCATTTGAGGATGATCCTACTGTCACACAGGAGAAGATTTTTTTTTCCTGCATCATTCCCAGGCTATGGAGAACCCTATCACAGGAGTTAGAATTAGATTTGGCCTCCATTGTCTCAGCATTTAAAACAGTATCCAGGAACATGCAAAACAGTGTTACATCAAGGACTTTCCACCAAGGACTGACACTAGTTGGGGCTGAAGAACCTGAATTGATCTAATATCCCTAAATATGTCATGGGCCCAAGGGATCATCATCAAATGGATCTCTTGTCTGCAGAAAATTCTACATTAATGTTGACAAAATATCCAGTGGAGGGCTGAATGGAAACTTGGTGATGAAAAGAAATCTGAATAGAGAAAAGAACATCTGTTTGTGTATAACGTACTTATAGGCTCCCTGCTGTTTCTCAGATCTCCCCTTCTTCTCCCAGTTCCTCTAGTGGCATCTTCTCCCATCCCAAGGGCAGATTGGGGATCACATCCAACAAGGAGTAGCTCCTCTCAAGAGGAAAATGGACTTTCAAGAAGCCAAGAGGAATGAAAGCAAGATGTAAGCCTTCAGCAATCTACCCATCAGCTGCCTGCAGGGTAATGCACTGTGCTTGCTTAATGTATTGAAAGAAGGGCATAGTCATTCAGACAGGCACCAAGGCAAATGGTCCTCCCTTGGGTGTGGCTGGGGTGAAGCCTTTTTATATTCAAGCCTTGAATACAACTCTGGGTCTCTTGTTTCCGGAAGAATGAGCAAACTGAGAAACAACTATAAGGCAGGAGGAACCATGGAAAAGGATAATTATAAAATAGAAAAAACATACATTTGCTGGAAATGTAACAAGGATGAGGGAATATGGTAAATACACATTCATCTATTTACTGGCAGAAGATGTAAACTTGTAAACAGATAAATCAGGTGCCCTCCTCTGGAACAATATGCATTGTCAAAGTGAATATAAACTATCTGTATATCATGGAAAAGTTCAAAACAGTTTCTCATTATCCTGAGTATATGTCAGTCAGTACACTGCATGTACCTGCAAGTTGGTAGGATGCAGGCAACAATATATTGGCTTGCAAGCCAGTGGCTAGATCAGACATCATAGCTTGCATAAAATAGTATGCACATACTTGGGTTAAAACTCTGTTTGATTGCACTTGTGGCATGCGGGTCCAAGCATGTCAAAACTGTCTGATATTATCCTTATCATTAGCAGGGACTGTGGTAAGTGGCATGTATACAACTAAGGTTGGCAACCTAGACCACACCTTCTTTATTGTACTAAAAAGCATTATGTTATTATGTATATATTATATATTATGTTGTATGTTATGGGGAAAATAGGAGGAGGAAGGAGTATTAGGCATGTTCGCTGCCTTGAGTTATTTATTAAATATAATAAAGGCGGGATAGAAAATAAATAAATAAATAATAATGTGGAAGTCTTGACTGACCAACACCAAAATGGGTGATGGAAGACAATATCTACAGTATAGGTCCATATTTTAATGAAAATGGCATCTCTCACTTAGAATATAAGCTGTAAAAAGTAGGAATAAATAAATAAATAAAAGTAGACATGTTGCATGTCTGTGAAACTAAGAGAAAGAAGACATATGTAATAGATTTGGATAAAGGTGATCTGATCTTGTGCAGGGAACAGAAGATATAAGTTTAAATATAAAAGAAAGTGCTGAAATGTATGTCAGAAAGTATGAACTGGTATAATATGGGCTGTTGTGGGTACATAGAAATATAGGAATCCATAGGTTGGTGATGGTTGCATGCTACATGCCAGTCAATAGTGATAACGGAAGAAGGAGAGGTAAGTTTGAGGTGAAAAAACTGTTATTTTGAATTAATGTGATCTCTGGAGAAAGGGGGTATATATCTGTTAGGTGGCATGAATGGGTGGATGGGACTGAGATGAGAGTCTGCAGAAAAAGTTTTTGGCCTATTTGGAGATCCAAGAATAAGCAAGAATGGTGATTGCTTTGGGAGTATTTACTTAGAAGAAGTTCTGCTTCTCTTGAATAAGTAATTTAAACATGTCTCTTCTTAAGTAGACAAGGCAAAGGAACTAAGACAAATATAAAATCATGATTGATTTGATTATTTATGATGAAAGACTGAGATAATTTTTGAAGGCTCCAAGGATGATGAGAGGCTCTGATCATTTTTGGTAATGTCAAGAGTATATTGGGCAGGGGGACGAACACAGGGAAAAAAGGAAGAAGTTAAAGACATGAGAGGGAAAATACAAGAGAAAGTGTGAATCCTGTATGAAAAAGTATTAGAAGATAGATTAACCGCCCAACAGAATGCATGGAGAGTAGAGGTAGGTTTTATTTATTCGTTCAATTTATGTGGCTGCCCATCTCAACAAGTAACTCTGGGCACTGAACAAAAAACAATTACAAGCATTAAAAATATTAAAATACGTAGCAGCCAAGAAAATACCATACTCCATAATCACTTATACAACCAAGAAATGGGTTCCTGCAACACTTGGGGCCCTAGGCTTGCGCACAGAGGCAGGTCTTTAGGGCCTTATGAAAGGACAGCAGGGTTGGGGCCATCCTGATCTCCAGAGGGAGAAGGTTCCATAGGGCAGGCGCTACAGCAGAAAAGGCACGTCTTGTAGGGCCCACTGATCAGCAGTCCTTAGCCGACAGGACCTGAAGCATGCCCGCCCTGCCTGACTGGATTGGACAGATAGAAACAACTGGGAGAGACAGTCCAAGTTAAGAGGATGGCAAAGCTGCTTGGAAGTATTATGTTGTAAAGAACTGTGTGCAGTTACGCTAATGGGAAGTATGGAAAAGGATGGTTGGCGGAATGATAAAAGGAGTTGTGGCTGCATATAAGAGGAAGATTCCTACAAAAAATGAGGATGAGAGATATTTATAATGCACATATATAGAGAAAGACGGTTGCAAATAGTGTAATCAAAGAGCAAGGAATTGTTAGGATTAAAAGAGGCAGAGAGAATACAAAGCACTTTAAATGAAAATAAAGTTGTTTCGGAAATGGATGAACAGGGCTAAACAACAGGCCTCCAGCAGAGGGAATGGAATTAAAAATAAAAGGGATGAATTTATTTGAGATGAAACTCAAATGAGGAATTTGCATGGAAATCAGAGCAATATGTCAAAGAGTGGAATTGAAATGTATGCTATAAATGTTATTTTGTAAGAAAATATTGATGAAAGGGAAGTCATAAATGCTGTGAGAATGTTGGAAAATGATAAGGCTGCAGGTATAGTTATTGTAATTAATAGTAATTGGGGAAATGTTAAAATATGGATGAGGCTCTGCAGCTTGGGATCGGCTCCACAAGTGGGAGTGGGCAGCCCTGCACTGTGCTGGCTCTCTTCCTTCCTCTGAGGCCAGTTTTGGTCAATGTTAATCTACTGTGTGGGATGCCACAGGGTTCAGTCCTCTCTCTGCTCCCATTTAACGTCGACATGAAGCCGCTGGGTGAGGTCATCCATCGCTAAGGGGTGAGGAATCATCAGTACACTGATGAACCCAGCTGTATATCTCTGCCCCTAGCAAATTAAACAATGCTGTGGATGCCCTGTCTCAGTATCTGAAAGCTGTAGGTGTCTGAATGGGGAACAACAGACTTCAACTCAGCCCTGGCAAGACTAAGTATTTGGAGACTTCTGGATCTGGGAATTTACCACCTTTGGTGCTGGATGGGGTGGCACTGCCCCAAACAGACCCTGTGTGCAATCTGGGGGTACTTCTGGACATGAGTCAAGAAGCAGCAGGTGGCAGTCATGGTTAGGAGGACCTTTGCTCAACTTTGTGTTGTGCACCAGTTGCGCCCACTCCTGGATCAGGAAGCTCTACGCTCAGTGACTCTTGCCCTAGTCACCTCCTGAATGGACAACTGTAATGTGCTGTACATGAGGCTGCCCTTGAACAGCATCTGAAAGCTTCAGCTGGTGCAAAATGTGGTGGCACGGGCATTTATGTGTACCCTAGAAGTGCATATGTCACATTTCTGCTCTGCGAGCTGCATTGGTTGCCAGTCTGTTTCTGGGTTCAGTTCAAGGTGCTGGTTATGACCTTTAAAGCCATACATAGCATGAGGCCAGGATATTTGAGGGACCACATTTCCATGATTACACCTACCCATTCCGTCAGTCCAGCAGAAGGGGTATGTTACTAGTCCTATCTGCTAAGGAACTTCATCTGGTGGGACCCAGGAGAAGAGCCTTTTCTGCTGTAGCACCTGCCCTTTGGAACATCATCCCCCCTGTGGTGACATTGGCCCTGCCCCTACTGACCTTCTGGAAGGCTTTTAAAATCTGGCTTTATAAACGGACATGGGGATGCCATGGAAATACAGGGCCCAAGAAATGGTTGTACTGTTTGTAAGTTTTGGGATGCACTCTCCTGTGCTTTTGTTTGTTTTATTTATAGTTTTTAACTCCTTTAATTTTTAATGGTTTGGTTTTTCAATTGTTTTGTTTTGTTTTTGTTATTTTAATTGTGTGCACCACCCAGAGTTATGTATGTGAGATGGGCCGCTATATAAATTTAATAAATCAATGTGCTGTAGTGCACTCTTACTTTTAGGCGTGCACCTAAAAAAATATGTGTGAAAAAGTCCACAAGGAATATGTGTTTTGTCTGCTTCTACCAACTATTTGGGCTCATTGGTATATTTTCAGCAGAGTTACTCAGCCATTTGTTCCTCAGTTGCTCATGCAAGTCAATCTCAGTGAAAGATATAACTGGCCTATCTTTACAGCTTTACAGTGAAAAGAGCCTAAGAGAGTTCGGAATGAGAAATAGATGAAAAGTAAATACAGGAAAACTTGGGTACAAAACAGAAGTAGATATATCAAAAGGCAGTTTCATCCAATATCTCCAAATTACCAAGCAGCAGGAAGATCTAGAACAACCTTTCTCAACATTACACAGTTTGCAACTCCCATGATCCTTGAACTGCACAGTCATCCTGAATGATGGGACTTGCGTTCCAACTCATGTAGAAAGAGCCATACTGAGGGAAGCTAGATGAGAAAGAAATGCATTCTTTCTCAATCCCCATCAAGCCTCTTCAGATCAGAAAGCACGCAAAAGGGAGAAATTTGCATATAGGCAAACCTCCACCAAGGAACAACTATTCTTTCTGCATGATATAAACAGGGAGCAAAACCCCACACTCACTAGCACTGGTGATGTTACCTGGTTGGGTAATGAAATGTCTGCAAGCAAACAACCAAGCTCAGAGAGCACCAAGGACTCCACTCTTCAGATCAATATGGTTCATTCTTTCTCCTTGTTTTGAGTTCCACTGAGACATTAATGTTATTTTTCTTGGATAAAATGAAGTGATGGATGAGACAGTTCACCAGTAGGATAATGAGCAGTGAAAGCAATAGAATATTCAAAGAGTTACAAACCATGAACTTGCTGTGGAAGATATTTGCTTGGCATCTGCATCACATGTGGCTAATCAATTTATTTAGAGGGAAAGGATTCAGACTAGAGCCCAGGCCAGGGGCAGAAATCATTTTGCTACCATAACTAATCCTTCTCTCAGTGGCCAAGCTCGAAATATACTAACATAGCACCATTTAGCAGAACGGACTGCATAGGGATGCAGCACCTGCATTCAAGAATTACTAGAGTAGTAAGTTCAAAATACAAAAGGTCTCTACGGAATATCTCTTACCTTGTTATACAGCAGAAGAACTGTTTCACCAACAGGGATACAGCATATATTTTGATACACAAGGTGCCCAATGTAGTGCTTTGCTTCTCCAGTTTCAAAAAGGACTAGAAGGATAAATCTATCTGGGATCCTGGAAAGGCACTGCTGTTCATTTGGTTAATACTGGGCTAAGTAGACAAACAGTTTGATGTGGTACATAGTTTTGAATTCTGCCAAACAATAGGCACATCCTGATTAAAAGCAGGTAAGGTCAGAGCCTAGGGTCGGATAAAAATCAAGACCGCTCTTGATTTAAGGCATAATCTTCATGTGTATTTTATTGTAACCTTGGTGCTTCCAATGTTGGGCCTTACTCAGCAGAAGGTTATGACTATCACTCACTGGTAGATGAGCAGATTTTAAGGTGTATGATAGAGCAGCTCTCTTCAGCCTGGTGTTTTTTAAATGTGTTGAACTATAACTCATGTCTAGAGGGCACCAGATTGAGAAAGCTTTAACAGAGTCTGTAAAAAAAACTTGAATGTTTCCAATTCTCAGTTGCCAACTACAGAATTATTCCTGCAGTGTAAGTTAATCGTAGATTTGTCATGCTGCAGGGAAAAAAAACTCAAACTGGAGAATTTCTATTGCCTCTTTTATCCACTCCAGAACCTCTTCCCATGATGTCTCTGCACAAAAGCTTAAGTTCCTAGTTCATGTTTTGGTCTTGCATGATTTTATAAGAAAAAGATACTATATACCAACACTGCACTTTTTTATCTGAGGTCTATGGCATTTGAGCTAGACCAGATATCCCAGTCAGTTGTTGGCATGACCACCCCCTTTTTAAAAAAATTTGCAATAACACAACAATGGTGAGATGAGTTGACCCATCCTCAGATGCCCAAATAGATCAAATTCATCTTTTGTTTTTCAAAAAGCCTTTCCTATAAAATACCTCTTATGTAACGGCATAACTGCTAAATATTAGTACCCTTATTATTCAGCCATAGAGTCTTTAGAAATGTGGGCCCACCAACCAAGTAACTTTCCAGTTTGCTAATTAATCTCATGACATCAGAGATGGGACAAGCTTGACTTAGTAAAGCAACAGTCAGTCTCCCCAGAGAGACTGGCTTTCACTTATATCTTCAACATCCTATAAAGTATAAGCAGAATGCAACAAGAAAGGTGATCCAGGAGAAGTAAAAAGAAAAGGCTACTGAACAACTTTCAAGCAGGAGATCAAGATTGTCTTTCATGGCCCATCTGTTAGGGATCAGTCTAAGTCAGTGTTTCGCATCCCCACTGGCTGGGGAATTCTGGGAGTTGAAGTCCACACATCTTCAAGTTGCCAAGGTTGAGAAACACTGGTCTAAGTCTTCAGGCTCAGGAGCTGAAGAGCTTGACCAGACTGAGCCTCCCCAGCCTATACCATGGAAATTAGCTGAAGAAAGCACGCCTGAGGAAACACAGGTGGAGTCTGAATCAGCTGATCCAGTGTCTGAGCTAGGCAAAGTCCCTAGCCCAGCAACACCTTGTGAATAGCAAATGAGTCAAACTGGTAGTAAAGGCTGTAGTAAAGACACTGCACCTTAACCAACTCTTTGTAGCAATTAACCTTCCATTGCTGCCGCCACTTGCTGTGACCTGATCTGTATGCTGCTTTGGATTCCTTGCTGAACTTTGGACTGGAACCTGACCACTCTTGGATGATTTCTGAGCAGGTGTTTCATCACTCCAGATTATCTAAAAAGTAAGCTTTGGGGGTTTTATTCCTTAAGCAGAAAGTGTGTAGTTTGCAATATGTTTGTTACCAAAATTAAAGATTTATAACTGTGATAAATACCTTGTGTATGCTTGTAACTGGCAACACAGAACAGCTTGGTTGCCTCCCCGCCCCCAATACATGCTTTACACAATAGAGTGTTCCTTTAGCTGCACTAATTGAAGTGGAGCAATTACAAGCTGAAAATAAAGAATTGAAAGTGCAGCTTTCCATTTGACCATGTGAGGTAGATAGAATGTACCAGTTGTAAATGCCCTGTAGCAGTACCTGAAAATTTTGATGGGACTTTTCTCTAGGCTTCAGTCTTTCTGGCCCAATGCAACCTATACATGAGCTTTCACCCTAAAGACTTTTCCATAAACCAATTTAAATTTGTTTTTCTAATCAGCTTACTGTCTGACTCAGTGGTGAAATGGGCTACTCCTCTGCTGCTTCCACAGAGCCTATTGCTGTTTAATTATGGTAAGTGTGTCAACCATTTCAAGCTGATATTTGAAGACCCAGACTAAACTAACTGAGATATTAGAGAGATACAGCAGGTAAGCCAGGCAGTGCTGGTTATTCCTGGTACAAGACTTGGAGTGGAATGAAGCAGTTCTGATGGACTGTTTTCAGGAAGGACTTGCAGATAGGATCCTGGATGAGTTCATCAGATTAAAATGCCCTGCCTTTCTGCATGACTTGATCGACCTGTGTCTGCATATTGATAGACACCACCAAACACACCAAGGTCAGTCTCATCAAGTCCCCATTTGGATTGCAACCTCATTTCAGACCCTCAAAGCCAGGATCTTTTGCCACGTCGCCTCAGCCTGCAGAGCCCATGAAAACAGGTGGAACAAGACCTCATTTACTTCTGGAAGACAAGACCTAAATGCAGGTGTGTAGGAGCATGTTTATATTGCAGGGGCCAAAGACATTGGGCCACCACATATCCAGCCATGAAATCAAACCACACCATGCCAGGAAGCAGGCTGCAGGGATTCTAGAGCAGCAACCTATGGCTACCCAGCTAGTCCCAATCTTAACTACAGTGCTTAGCCAGTACTTGACCCTGCCTATAAAGTTTCAGATCCATGATTGCTTAACTTTATGGACCAAGCCATGACTGATTCTGGAGCCATAAGAAATTTCATGGACTTCACATTTGCCAAGACATGCTGTTCAACTTCCTGATTACATGGGAAGAATTAATGTGAGATCCCTTCTATCTGGACCAGTTGCCTGGTCTGAGATGAAATTTACAAACCACATAGAGCAACTAGAATTCTACCTGGTCTTTGCCCTTCATCTTCCAGTGAGTTGGGACATTCTCTAGCCCCATAATCTTGCCTGTCATGTCACCTGTTTGAAAGGAATCATACTATACCATCCATCCAGCTGCGAGAAGCACTTCCCCACCGTGCCTCCAGTGGTTATAGCAGCTGGAGTAGAAAAAGGGATGACCAGCCTTCCAGACAAATATGTAGACTTCAGTGACACCTTCAGTGAACAGGAAGCTGATCAGCTACCACTACATCATCCCTATAGATGCCCTATTGCCCTACTGATTCATAGAGCCAAGATCCCAGTAGGATGGATTTACCCCTCTCAGAACCTGATCTCGCAGCTCTGGAAGACTTCACAGGAAAAAACCTTAAGAGCAAGTTCATTTGTTACTTATTTCATCTATAGGAGTTGGGCAGCCAATAAATTCAAATAAATAAACCAACAAATTAAAAAATGGCAACTCCTGTATTACTTGTGAAGAAAAAGTCAGGATAACTGATGTTTTGCAACAGGTGATTACTGGGCCCTCAACCAGTCCAAAATCTGACTGTTGGAACATCTGAGGAAGGCCCAAATTTTTACAAAATTTATTCTCAGAGTCCAAAAGAGTGACAAACAGAAGACTGCTTTTCATACCCAGTTTGGCCATTTTGAATATACAGCGATGACGTTTGGTTTATGCAATGCTCCCACAATATTTCATCACTTGAACAACATTTTTCACGATTTTACAGACCAGTTTGTCAGCTTCTTCTTAGATGACATCCTGATTTATTCATCCTCCCTTCAGGAACAGGAATGCCGTGTAAGAATAGCTCTGCAGGGGCTCAGAGAACATCACTTATATACAAACCTTGAAAAATACAACTTAAGAGCATAAGTTTGTAATGTGTTTATGTTACTACAGATAAAGATTTACAACTGCAATAAATACCTTGACTCTGTATCAGAAACTGGCCATATCTTTATGATTAACTGCACAAAACACCATCACTTCTGCAATGAAAACATTCTGAAACCTAATACTTTATTTAAGCAGATATTATGTGATTAATTTAATTAGATTGACTTAACTGATTTCATTTAAAATTCTGTGTGTATGATTGTTACCTTTCTTTACTCTATGGTGAAAGGTCCCCTGTACAAGCACCGAGTCATGTCTGACCCTTTGGGGGGACACCACTTTCGTGACGTTTTCTTGGCAGACTATAGTGGGGTGGTTTGCCATTGCCTTCCCCAGTCATCACCTTCCCCAGCAAGCCGGGTATCTTCCATTCTATTTTTCCTGGAACAGAGCTAAAGAGAGAGATTCTGAGTAGAAGAACTCCTAAGCTAAACAGACTAGAATATAACAGTAAGTTTTGCATGCCTTGTTGTATTTTATTTATTTAATTGTTTATTTGTTTTATCAAATGTATACACCAACCATCTCACTAAATAAGTGACTCTGAGTTGTAACCTATCATGGATGAAGTAAAGAACAGTATATGCCACTTGAAATCCCATAAGTTGTACATGTCAATAAATACGTTATGAAGGTTGATTCAAGACACAAACTTTCTTAATGAATAGTAGCTCTTAACAGTTTGTCTTTTCTAACAGAGCACCTGAAAGCCAAAGCAATTTGCCTACTGGTTTACAGAAATGACAAAAAGGCTGAAAAGGGACCTGCTTTTCTGCAGTCTTGCCAGCCGTTTGCCGGCCCCTCTCCCTGCTTGGTTTTATTTGTGCTGTAAGTGACAGACTCCACCCAAGCCCATTTATGGGCTTGACAGTGTTAGGGCAGTCCCTGTTTGTCTCTAGGGAAATCTCCCCTCTACCAGCCATCTGCCTGGTCTCCCAGCTCTTTCTTTCTCTCCAGCTTTGTCAGGCAATAAAAATTGCCCCATTCCTGCTGAAGAATTCAACTTCTCAGTAACAAAAAATTACAGGAATATTGCAGACACTATCCCTGCAATAGTGATTTCTCGAGCTAGCTTGCATATAAATAAGAGTGTTTAACTGAAGATCTCCAAGAGTAAATTATAGCTATACCATATGCAGACATAGTTGAAAAAAGTACAGGTAGTCCTTGACTTATGACCATTTTTTTAGCAACCATTATGATGGTGCTGAAAAAAGCAACTTGGACCAGTCCTCACACTTATGACTGCTGCAGAATCCCCCCAGTCACATGATCAAAATTCAGGTGCTTGGAAACCAGCATGTACTTATGACAGTTGCAGCATCCTGGGGTCATGTGATCACCGTTTGTGACCTTCCCAGCCAGCTTTCAACAAGCAAAATCAATGGGGAAACCACATGATTCACTTAATGACCATCGCAAAAAATATCGTGAAATCAGGTATGGTCATGTGATGTCTCGCTTAATGACCATACCACTTAATGAATTTTACAGTCCCTGCTGTGGTCATAAGTTGAGGACTACTAGTGAAATGGAGTTTTTCCTTTGTTTCAACATTCTCAAGTTAAATGGAGGGTGCTTTTAAGAACAGAACTAGGGTATAATAATTTTTTAGCAATAAGTTCCATTTCACTTGATTTGCTGCAGACTGGATTTAACAAAGGTGACATATTGAATCCTGGCCCCCAGGTTATATAGGTTGTCTGCCTCCAGGGCAATTGCAACTCTTTACATACCTTGGATTGCCCCACCCCACCTTCCACCTCCCCCTGTGGCACTAATGGCAGATACCAGAGCAACAGCCAGCAGGGCAGAACTTCCATTTCCAGTTTTATAGTAGGGTGGGGCTTCTGGGTGCCCCACCCCACTAGGGTCCACCCCTTCTGCTTCTGTGGGCGAAAGCCCCACCACTTCTGCTATAACTAGAATTAATAGCCAGGGATGTCTCTGTCCAGGTTAAATGTTTATATGATTATATTTGAAAATGTGTTTTTTTGCATTCATTCATAGTCCATTCTAAAAATTCGTGGTCATAAATAAATAGTACACAAGGTGATAAATCTATTATCTTGGACTATAATAGTTCAGGTTGCAGATTACCAGAAACCACTACCCGAGAATGATGCTCACTCAGCATGGATGTTTGTTCCCAGATGTCTTGGGCAGCATGGTTGTCACTAAGCTTTTCTCACTATTGGTCTCCGCTGAACTCTTCTATCTCTGCTGAGAAGTTGGGAGTGTCAGTGTCGCAAAAGAATAAAAAATATTGCTCTATTCCCCCCCCCTCCCTTTTTCTCATCCAAATGCTTCAATTTCAAGTGAAACATTCTCAGAGTAATAAACTCAAGATACCAGTCATGCGTTTAACATTATTTTTATGAGGACTTGCTGCCTTTTTCACGTTTACTGGACTTTGTGTATCATCGTAATTCCATTGATATATTGATCTGTTTGGTGTAATGTATGATTCCTTGATGGAGGAATCTTAGCTGCAGATTGCCAAACCAGAATTTCAGAAAAATGATCAAAGCTTTTGTGCTACTTTGGGAAAGCATTGTAGAATCACTTACTGGCATTTTCTGTTTCTGCAATAAATAGAAGTCCTGCAGAATAATGGATATCTGGCAATCCTAACCTGGTAAGCGAAGTAAACACTGATGCTGTCTAAATTCTGTCTGTCTGTCTCTCTCTCTCTCTCTCTCTCACACACACACACAAGCTAACTTTACACAATGCCTTACAGATTAGTTGCTACAAGTTAGCATCTTTCCTCGCCTTTCAAGTATCCCTCTTGTATTGTATTCCTCTTCTGTTCTTAAACACTTCCCTACAAGGGACTGTCATTCATTTCAACCAGATCGTACTGCTCTGCATTTTCTACACACCCCTCTTTTTTGTTGTATGCTTTGATGAGTACATGACCTGATTAAAATTGTTTCATTTTAGAATATTACCAGTGGCAACTCAAAGATACGTATGTACATATTGTCATTTGACCTAGATTTTAAGATTCCCTCTCAGCTCTCAAATCCCTTTTGGCATCTCCAGCTGTGAGAGTGCCCAACTATGCAATTTCATCCATCCATCAACCCTAATGCAAGGTGCTCTCCTCCATTTTATCTGTTTGTATATCTAAAAAGAACAGCCACAATCTCACCAACTGCTCATAACAATGCTGACCCTAAAAGCACCCTGATACACAAGGGGAAGACATTAACTTGATGAAACTGTTGTACCAACCTTTAGATTTCTCTGGCAGTGTTTTGTGGAGAACATGCTTTGCTCAACCTTTCCAAGGATTCCTTTATGTCCTTCATCATAATTTTACAGGGAAGATAGCAGTTGCATCAGCACTGATTTTTACATGTCATTACTCTCCAACTTCCTAGAGATCTGGGGTAGCTCACTCTTCATCCACTGAAATTGCCTTGTTTGGCAGTGTCACTTAATCAGTACAATGTTTCAAGAACATGTTTATATAAGTGCTACACACTCTTCAGAGTCAGCTATCTGGCAGTGTCATCCTATAGACAAAACTAACCATAACATATGGGATGCATGAACAGGATTGTCATTTCTCAAAACTTAATAACACCTGTAGTGGAAGTGATATAGAGAGGAGCCTAGAACTAGGATTTTAATAATTTGTTTCGTGTAATTTTGTGACATTTTCCAATCTCAAATTGCTCTTATTCCCTTGTAGGGAGAAAGGGCAGCTCCAGAAAGAGTGATTTCAGTAGGTAAAAATGGCATAGAAGTGCCACATCTCTGAGGTTGTTCTTCTTTCTAGAATGGCATAAAGGTGCACCATATCCTAATCCTAAAAAATGTTTTGACTTTATGACTGTAGGAAGCTACTCTGTATCAGGTCATCTTGTCTATCTAGCAAAGTAGTGGCAGTCCTTTTGCCTCCAAAGCTACATATAACACTGAGTGGAGCATGGAAGCCTGCACACCAGTCATCTTACTTGCAGATGCCAGTGGGTGGGACCTACGCTTGTAGAAGGTAGTGCTTGGGCCAGTATCTCCTTGTCCTGCACCCATATTCAAAACGCAAACAAATTTAATCACAATCCAATTATTGCACAAAGAGCATTAGATGAGAATAGTGCACAGAGTGGGCCATCGATGAACCAAGTAAATTACACGCCTGCTCATCTGCCACACTTTTGGTTGGCTGATGGGTGTATGATTTATTTAGGACATAAAAATGACTGTCTCAGCCATCATCCTTCCAGTCTGCTATGACTGTTATCAAAGAGAGTGCTTGGGAAGGGACAGTGTTGCATCCTCTCCTCCTCTTCTCCACTATCTATATTCCCTATAGTTTGCCAGACAGCTGAGTAGAAAGCTCAATGGGGAGATGATAAAATGTGGCAATGGAGTGGGAATTCAATACCAGGTTTTGAATACCAGAATTTGTTCATATGGGATCTATCCCAGGATAATCCATCCTGTCTGCAGCAGGTTTCTGGGGAAATTTGACCCTAGCTCCATGATCCCTTTTACAGGAGATGCAGGATATTGACATTCAAAATTTCTGCATGTAAACTATGTATGCTGCTATTGACTACAGGTCCTCCTCATGCTATCCCTAGATAACATTGCTTGGCCCTAAGTCCAGCATGCTCAGACCTGCTCTGAGCCACTTGTTGAGAAGGGCGGCTATAGAAATTGAATGAATGAATGAATGAATGAATGAATGAATGAATGAATGAACAAACAAACAAACAAACAAATAAATAAATGCACTGCTCTCCAGAATCGTAATTCTGCAAGATGTGTGGCACATGACCTCAATTCTTGTGGAGGAAGCACAGAAGTCTGGGCTATTGCACTGTTTGTAGCACAAGCAACTCCTTGCATGAACTATCCTTTACAATGGTGCAGGAAGATCTGGAACATAATCTATGTAGAGATGATAGCACTTGGTCCTTCCAGAACGGCATAAATCTATGAGTCAATCCCAACTGTCTCTACCATTTGGACTAAGGCAAAACTTCATATTGAGGGGAAAAAAAAGAAACATGATTCAATAGACACCATCACCACATTTGTCTGGTCCTACTGCTGAGCATTCATGCAAACTAAGAAAATAATCAACAATCAC
Source organism: Candoia aspera (assembly GCF_035149785.1). Lineage (NCBI taxonomy): Eukaryota > Metazoa > Chordata > Lepidosauria > Squamata > Candoiidae > Candoia > Candoia aspera. The sequence continues at coordinate 27,990,207 of NC_086159.1, forward strand.
CATTTAGCAGAGAAATTGAATACAACATGTCTAGCATAAAGTCAACTTACTATATATTGCAGAGCATACCTAATGCATGATGTGATCCTAACTAGAGCTTCAACATTTAATCGATATATCAGACAAATGAATCAATTAAAAACTTTTATTAGACTAAAAATGTCCTCTATTAAGCATGTCACAAGTTTTTTTAAAAAATCATTATTTTAATACAAGTGTTGATAATTGCTGTGGACAGCAATTGCTGCCTTAAAAATTCATTCTTCCTTTTCTCAAATACTGGAAGTATATTTTATTGAAGATGATCCTTGTTGTAGCTCACATTTTCTATTGCCTTGGTAAGTAGAACTGGAACTAATTGGCTCAAGTGACAAGAAAGGGACACTGATCAAACATTTGGAAGACTCTCCTGGTGACAGAAGCTGTTCAGCGATGGAACAAATTGCTTTGGAAGGAAATGGATGTTCAGTATTTACAGATTTTTAAGCAGGCTGCAAGAGTGGATTTCCTCCACTGGTTTGGAGTTAGTCTAGATTCCATGTTTTTATATGTATAGCATTTAAAAACAAAGTATTCTGCTTTGTTATGCCATGCTTCCATTGTTATGCAAATGTAATTGATAGATCACTCATGGGATCAATCATATACCATTTTTACACATGTTTCCCTGGGAGTAATCTCATGGAATTCAATATGTAAAGAAGTTCACTATTCATCAAGCTGCTATCTTACATCTGACATAACGGATCAATAATGAGTCCAAAGAATAGTCAATTGGCACATGATACAGCAGTCTTGCTAAAACTTAGCAGACCTGGATCTCGTGGCTTTTCTTTTTCTGAGACACTGGAATAACATCTTATTGAAAAATTATGCCTACACAACTATTGGCTGGAGGGGAGAATATTTAGAAACTCTGAGTCATTGTTTAGGATTACACAGTAGAAGAAAGGTGCAGTACTATACAGAACAATAAAATTATTGGAAAGAAATAGTCAAGCAAGCCTTACTTATGCCCTGTCTCAAACTATCATAAACAGAGAAAGCTGGGATCACATTTTCTGTGTGCCTCTTTAGCTTACTCCAGATGCTGCTGGTTGATGGGCAGCTGCAAGCTTCCACTTTTATAGCTCTTATAGATCTTCACCTTTAAACTGAACTTGAATTGGGGACTACTTTTTGTTTTGTTTTTTTTAACTTTTGTACATCACTAATTTACTCAGTACTTGTACAGAAATGTAAAGATGACCTTGGTGAAGAAATGGATGAGCCATTAAGGGAGTAGAATCAATAACTTAGTCTTGAGAAAGTGGAAGGCATGAGAAAGAGTTTCTATCTATCCTACCTTATAACTTTGAGCTGCTTTCTCATGCTTTCCACTTTCTCAGGACTAAGCTACTGTTTCTCTCCCTTAATGGCTCAACCATTCCTTCACCAAGATCATCTATGAATTCTGATGATGATTACGTGCCATCGAGTCATTGTCAACTCTTGGTGACCAAAGAGATAGATTTTCTCCATGATGATCTGACCCCAACCTGCTCCTTCAACTCTTCCAATAGTGTACTTGTTGCTATTGTAACTGAGTCTATTCTCTTTACTGCTACTCGTCCTCTTCTTCTCTTTCCTTCTAAGTTTCTCAGCATTAGAGCCTTTTCCAGAGAGCTAGGTCTTTCCCTAATGAGTCTGAAGAAGGATAATTTGAGCCTGGTCATTTGTGTCTCAAATGAGAACGCTGGGTTGATTTATTCAATGACCCTTTTGTTTGTTTTCTTACAGCACTTTAAATGGAGGATAGCTATTGTTGGCTTCAGCTTTATGTTGATAATCACACTTGAGTATCACATCGCTCTTTCTACTGTGGTTCATTTGCCTTGGGATGGTATAACAACCTTCCTGCATAGGATTCAACCACTACTCTGATGTCTGGTCTCATGACTGGGGCTATATACAATAGCTTCCATTTGTTTGTTTCTTTGTTTTGCTATTGGTTATTGTTTGCCGATGTTTTCTGGCAGTCCAGGGCATGGGAGTCTTTGCATCCTTGGCTTCCTCAAGTGGCTTAGGGCTTTGCTGATCTTTGATTGAACAGCAAACTACAGGCATACCTCATTGTATTGTGCTTTGCTGATACTGCATTTTTTTTACAAATTGAAGGTTTGTGGCAACCTTCTGTTGAGCAAGTCTATGAGTGCCATTTTTCCAAGAGCAAAAGGCTCAGATGATGATTAGCATTTATTAGCAATAAAGTATTTTTTAATTAAGGTATGTACCTTTTTTTAAGATGTAATGCTATTGCACACTTAACAGATTACAGTATGGTATAAAGATAACTTTTATTTGCACTGGGAAACCAAAAAAACCATGTGACTCACTTTATTGCAATATTCGCTTTATTGTAGTGGTCTGGAATCAAAGCTGCAACATCGCTGTGCTGGCTCCCTCCCTATCTGGATTCAAAGGTAGTGTATCATTTGTCCTACATAGGTCTCTGTTTCAAATTTCTTCCAGATGACTTCATCTCCATGATTCTCTTGTTAATAACATCTTAGGATATTGTCTACAAAATGCAAGGCACAGACTATCATCTTGGTGTGAAGGCACACATCTGCCTAACTTCTTGAAAATGTTGCTTCCCTGAAAACCGGATTAGCTTTTCCATTCCAGACTTTGCCACTTCACAAATGCTTTTTTGCAGTTTGCAAAGCAAATCTGTCCCTCCCAGTTCTGATGGCTGTTCCAGGCATAGCTTCTCACTGACACTGCCGTACAGGAAGGTTGTTTTACCACCATTTCTTTACTTGCTGCAATGGGATGTAGAGTACATAAAACTGGAGCAAATGTTTCATCACAGCCATCTCCAAGTTTATAAGAATATTCGGCTGAGTCTGGACTTATACTGTTCCACTACCTCTTCTGAGCTGCATTTAACTTTAAATGTCTGTTTGTACCCAAATACTTTCCAGCCTTGTGATAGTTGAATGAGTGTCCAGATTTTACTTTTCTGGAGTGAATGCATTTCATATGTCACTTTCCCCCATCAGGTGGTTCCCATCTGTGGGAAGCCTTTGATGTCTTCCCAGATAACTTGTTCACTTACTTCATGGGTGCTCACTATGTATGAGAGCCTTCTAGCCATTATGCCCTTGGTTGCTATACTCCCATCTGGGGATCCGGCTCCCCTGCTTTTTCTGCTAGCTTAACATCATTGGTGAGGATGTATTCTGCTTCTTCTTAAGCTGGTTGGTCACTGATGCTGTCCTGCTTTGCATTTGTTGACATACCCATTGGTACATGTATTTTGGACTTCACATTTCCATGATTCATCTTACTGTATCCCACCATCTTCCCATCTGTGACTATGTCACTCAGCTATAAGCATTTTTCATTTGGCTAGTATATGTAGACCTTGCAACCAAATATCCTTAGGTAGATTGTATTGGACTTTGTACCATACCATAATTCACATAATGTCTTTACTGTCAGTGCCTAATTTTATAGGTATATAGCTCTCATCACTGCTTCTCCCCAGAATTGATTGAATTGGTTGGCATATCAGTATGCTTCTTACCACCTGTGTCAGAAAATAAAGTTTTAAAAATAAGGCTAGGAATTAAGAAAACGGGAATCAAAGGGAACCCCAAACTGGCTGATTGTGTGAATGGAAAATGCATAGTAACTCAAAGTAAGTAAAGAATGTGAACAGCCCCCTGCAGTTTCCTGTAGTAATATATCTTCCTTGACTGATGTAGAATATTCATAAATATTATTAAATGGTACCCCTCAACTGTACCCTAGGCATTTATTCCTAGAATTCAGAGAACACAGCAGTGTGCACCCACATCCATTGGCATTTGCAGATGTATGTGTAGAGGAACTGACTTGGAGCCAGAAGCTTGTTCGGGTCTACTACCAATGCTGGTAATTTAGTGCATCTGCTGCCTATTTGATTTACAGACTACAAGCCTATTGCTGGGCCCATTTACTGTATTGTTCTTTATTGATTGTTCAGCATCTAGTTGTTTAAGTGAGTAATAAATTATTATTATATTACTCTTCCAGCATAAAATCATCTGGATTCTTCATTCTCACTGCTACAATAAATATCCTTCAAACCTTCCCAGTCAAACTCAAACTGCTATCTTCTGCTTTGGTAGATTCAAGGGTTGAATGCCATGGGGTGCTTTAAGAAGAGCAACACTTGGAGAATGTTTGAGAAAGCATATTTGTGCAGGATGCCACAGCCTAATTCTTTCTGCAATTAAAAGAAAATGTCTGCTTATTTAGCCTGATCCAGCAAAGCTGCATGGATTCACAATGAACATCCCGGTACCATTCAATTTGTACCTGGAGAGGCATGATCTAGACCATACATTTATCCTCTTAAGAGCTTCCTTCCCTTTAAAAGATGTTGTTGGCATACAGTATGTATGTAATTTAATGCTCTGGATTCACTGGTCTTAAGACCCATTCATGAGGTAAGTAATGTTTATTCCTTCTATTATTTCAGACTATGGCAATCTGCCTTGCCATGGGTGAAAATCCTCCTGTTTATTCTAATTGGGTTCCTGAACTATGGACTATAGTAATAGCACCACTATTAAGTTCCATTGGAAGTAGTAAGATCTTTTCTGCTGTGGCATTGACATTCTGGCACTAATATGCCAGGGTCCCTTTTTCAATGGGCTTTTAAGGATTTGTTTTATTATCCAGTAGGTTTCGATGCTTAATCTGGATGCAATTTGCATCTACAGTAAGATCTCCTGATTTTTATTTGTACTATTATATATTAGACACACTGAGTGATAAAGAAAAGAGGAATACGCACTTTAAAATGAATTAAATATTCCAACCAAACATTGAGATGCAGCACTGAAACATCTATGTGACCCAAACTAGGAGAAAGCGTGCATCACTTCTCTCCAGCATGATGCAACCCAGTACAGCCTGCGTTTATGTTTAAAAGCTCAGACAAGCAAGAGAAGTGGAGTGTTGCAGACCACAGTACAAACATAAAGCCAACTCTGATTTTCCAAGAGTGCCATAGCTTTTTATCTAATTCTAAATGAAATAAACCACAGTCAACAGTAGGATTACAGTTAGAGGCAAACACAAGGGGCTACCTTATTCAAAGCCTATGATTGATCAATAGATCTGATCAACTACAACTCCCATCACCCCAGCCAGCATAGTAAATATACCTAAGCAGAGTTCAGATTGCAAAGTCCCCATCTTGAGTCCTAATGCATTCAGAGTCCTAATGCATTCAGGTCATGAATTCTTCAGTTATTGGCAAAATTTCAGGCAAAAAATACAGTCAGGATTAATACTATTAAACTATTGCTAGAACTGGAAAATGCAGCACTGCTTGGGAGGGGAAGGGAGGAGAGAGAGAAATCACCTGAACAATTATTTTATTTTTGCTGTTAACGAAGGTGCTTGTCTAACCATAGAAGACATTAATTTTTTGTGTTGTCTTCTAAGACTTTTATTAAGTGACACTAAACTCTTATTTCAGTTGCTAGAAAATCAATTATGCGACCTGGAGTGGGGATGGTTAATCTTCCTTTACGTTTTTTTGCTTTCAGCTGAGAGTGATCTGAAGGATTTCTTCCTTGAGCCCTCAAATGCAGGCTAAGGCTTCTTGGACTCATGGGTCTGTCCATATGGGGGAAGCATTTGAAGTACAGTGCATATGCAAATGTTGGGAAATGGGAAAACACATGGACACAAAGTACACCTGCATACAAATCTCCTTGTGCAAAAAGAACTAGAGCTGTTTCATGTGGTGAACCTGCAAGATAATATAGTTAACCAGCCAAAAGCAGAATTCAAGGCCTTCCTGCTCTTCGGTATAACAGGAACCTCCAGATTCAACACCTAAACATCATTCCTGGTGAAATGACAATCTGTAGGCTAAGAGGACATAGACATTTGGTACAGATCCAGGGCCTTCAGAAAGGAATAGTATCCTGCGTATAACAGCACTGATGAAGCTGAAGGGCAGTATGCTTAAAATTTTTTAACAGTGGCATATAGATAGGCAGGAACTTGAGTGTCCCATCTGAGAAACACTACCTCTGCTCAGTGCTTCCTACCCTCGCTGGCACATGCTCTGACCACTTTGCAAAACTAAAATCCTGAAGGTCAAAACAGCGCTGACAAAATGTGCTTGCACTAATTTTGTATTTTGCTTAAATTCTTATTCTATTTTCTGCTGTTTCCCTTCTTTTAAATTGTTTTTTTTGGGGGGGGCAGGGAGAGTCCCATTTCTTGTGAAGCAACTCTTTTTTTGAAGATCACTTCTCAGCCCAAAAGGTGCTTTAAATAATTCTTTACAATTTCTGCGAAGTATTTCCAGCAATTGGTCTGTACAGATTTAAGTATCATTCTTAGTGGCTGCACTAAGCAATGACTGTCCTTATTTTACAGCAGGCCAGAATAAGCAATGAGGTTAATATTTTTCAGACTCTTCTGTTCTGCTCCATCTGCACAGAGAATCATGCAACTGACCCCTCAGGATATGGGTAGCAGAAATGCAGTAGCTCCAGCGAGTAAGTCCTAGAAGGATCTATGAAACAAATTAAACAGGGCAATGCAGCTCTCACTCAAGAGATTATTGAGCAGCTTTAGCTTTCTTTAACCTTACTTGTGCTATGCTTTTCCTAATTTGTACGACCACGAACAATCCATTTTCACTGCAATGCTGTTTTATTTTACATCAGGTCATCAGAAAAAGGAGACCATGAATAATTTACACACTATAAAGTGCATAATGAAAAGACTGTCTCTCAAGCCCACTTATTTTTGTTCCAGTTGAAGGGCGCTGCCTGTTGAAATGTGTGGATGCAGTGCATACATACATGTCCTCCAGCATAACCATCTCACAAACACCTAAACATGCATTTCTGTTGAAGTGAAGGAAGAGTTAAGCATCACAGAGGAGATGAAAAGAGAATCTGGGAAGTTGAGAAGAAGCCTACAGGGCCAGCACAAAAGATTAAGGCTGTCATGAGTAAGGATGGCGAGCAGGGGGCTCCCATCCAGGCTGTAAAGCGCATGCGTAGCACTGAGGAATTGGTCAGCCATTCCAAGAGACACCGATCGGGCCCGCCTTAACCTTTGGGGTTTATATGGCTGGGTTTTTCCCACACTTCTTCAGTTTGTTAGGATTGATGTCCTAACGGCCAGGAAACATGCTGAGACAAGGAACTGGTCTCTAATGTTTTATTGCTTGTACATAACAGGAATCCTAACAAACTGAAGAAGCGTGGGAAAAACCCAGCCATATAAACCCCAAAGGTTAAGGCGGTCCCGATCTCTCTCTCTTTGAATGGCTACCTAATTCCTCAGTGCTACGCATGCGCTTAACAGTCTGGATGGGAGCCCCCTGCTCGCCATCCTTACTCATGACAAGTATAAGAATCAGGCCTGACCTGCTTCTGAATGTTATCTCATTGTTCTGGACTTTAAAAATGTTTCAGCCCTTTTGTCTAGGTAACAGCTCCTACATATTTCCATCAAGGTCATCTTGATCATCATCTTTACGCTCTACATCACCTCTTTGAAGTGTTCTCTGAAGCAGTTCTAATCAGTGGAACAGACACTTTGATTCACTAGGCAACAACGCCTTCATTCACAAGGCAGAGCAGCCATATAAAGCAGATCAGCTCTGCCTCAACTATTCATCAAGGTGGCACAACATACCTCTGCAAACATCCTGCTCACAATCTATAACAAGAGATTTCTCTATCTGAGGTATGCAGCAAATATCTCCTAATCTCTCTAAATAAAGATGTATTAATATCCAAGACCTGATTTTTTTTCTTTGTGCTCAAGGCAGAAAATCTCAAGCTCATCTCTTGAGAGCAAAAGTAAAATAATAAATTGAATACTTTTATTTTATTTATAGCTTGTTAGAGTTGTATGATACCTTAAACTAGCTCCTTGGAAAGGTAACCCTACTCTGCCTAATGGTAGAATCAGCCTTGGTAATCAGAGAAGAATCTAGGAAGTAGTAAAATTTCTAAGTTCTCATGTTAATGCAAGCTTTATTGTGCACATTTAATGCAAGTTAATGCAAAATTCCTGAACTGGTTCTACTTCCAGTGACTTCACTGATATATCCAAGTAGCTTTCTTGGCAGCAATATAGAAGTGATTTGTCATTGCCTTCTTTCAGGGTTTTTAAAAAAATTATTTAAATTCCCAGAGTAGCCTATAGCCCCAGGATTTCCTCGTGGTCTTTTATCTATCCCTGCTTAGATATTCAAGATTAGCCAGTATCAGCTACACGTTGAATCAATGTAAGAATCAAAATGCAATTATATATTGAATTTGCACTTCTCCATACTTTTCAATATGGTTTCCAATTTGATTATGTACTCAAAAACTATGTACAAAACTGTATATAATTCACATGTAAAATACATTATAGAGAAAGACTTGCAAAAATATGCCTACCAAGAACATACACAGAAGATGTTTACATAGATGTTTGTAAAGAATATTAAAATTATAAAATGATGAAGTGGATAAAATTAATTATAGTTAAAAAGTATAAAACTGAGCAAAATCAAAATCAATAGTTTTATCCATAGTTTCTTTTTATTTAGATTTGTTTGTTCATTCCCCACCCCCACCCCCATTTTTGGCTTAAAAGAAAGAAATAACCCAGATCATGAACATGCCAGATACACCAAATGTCCAAATTATATGGGGTAAATGACAAATATAAGACAATATTGGTGAGTCATAGAGCCCATGCCTCTGTCCTGCAGAGGCCATTCTTCTGCATGCAGCGAATCCAAATGTCAGCCTTTTTCTTCCATTTCATTCTCCTCAACCCACACCATCCTGGCTTGTTCCTGGAAGATGTGGACCCGTACCATCTTTACCAGTTCCTCTGCACTGCTCCAGGATTGAGGATCTACCCATGCCCATGAACAGGGCAAGGTATGGAGAACCCATTCATCTCTTTGACATTTATTCAGCACCTCAGAATCTCGCTGCCCTGGCTTCCCTAAGAGGCTCCTAGAAATAACAGAGAAGAGAAATGCAGCACTAACTATATACCCTTTTAGAGACTGTGATAACGTATTTGCTGATACAGGCTTGGTCAAGCATATTTTAAGTCTAATGTTCTAATCCCAAGAATTGATGGTGTGATGGAATGTCTAACAGACCCTGGGAAAGCAAAAGAGAAAACAGGGCTGTTACAGAAGAGATTCCTTAGAAGAAGGGGGAAACATGAAAAAGAAATTCAGAGCAACTCCACCTTAATTACAGTAGGTATAAGTTGAATGGGAGAATTGCTTTGACAGGGTTTCAGGATTATGTTGCGTTACTCTAATAGCAATAAAGATCTTTCCAGAAATCCAAGTGATTCTTGTTTCCTGAGTTTGCCAGCCTCGCACGGCTTGACAGATGGGCCACCAAACAAATTTTTTGGTTGTTGTTAGCACCAACCATTACTGCAACATTACAAATTACAATAATATTGTTATTCAACAATAATAGCTGAGGGCAGACATTCTAGGAGCTCAGAGAAGTCAAGTACTGAAAAAGCCAAAGAGGATAGTTTTTACTATTAGTGAAACCTGGTCATTCACAATGTATTTGACTATATTTGGGGAGTTGTTTAGCTAAGTAATAGAACATATGCCCCAAGCAAGAGAGCCGCATTTAAATTCCTGGAAAGTGCTGGTCAGTGTTGCCGATACTAAGCAAGATGGATCAGTGGTTTAACTTGAGATAAAACTATTTTTTATTTCCTGCATAGAGTGCTTTCTAACCAAGATTAAAACATTTATGCATCATCAATGCTACAGAAAGAATTACAGGGAGAACTGGCAACTGGGGAGGGATATTCATATAAAATCAATATTGGTTCATTCAGATAGCTAAGCCAACTGTTTCTTAGTGTTCTCTTTCACGGAACTGTAAATAAACCATACAAAACACATACTGTTGAGGTGGAATTTCTGGACAAACCAGGTGAGGAGATACATATAGCATCCAAGGAAATTTGGCTGCTCTTACTTTTTGGCTAGGTTCATACTTCATGCTAACTTATCAATTGCTTAACCACAATTTCTTGATTAAGCTACACTTCTGAATTTACACTCATATTGAACCCAAACCTCCACCCGAGGTGTTTTTGTAAGTGTTTTGTGCTGAATACAGAAATCAGAACATCTCCTTCCTTGTCAGAAATATTTGGTTCACAGCCGTTATGATCTACCTTCCTGCCATCAAAACACATACTGAAAATTCAAGCCTGTTGGCAGTCAGCTGCCTGAACATCTGAAAGTCTGCTGTTTGGTGAATCAGTCCAGACAGTATTTGTACATTTTTGTGTATTTCATGCATATTATATACTTTTCATTCATCCATAAAATGCCAATTGCAATTTAAAGGGCCTTCCCACATTGTCCATGAAATTGAAGGTTTACTGTATTATAGACTGTAAATGCCATAGTCTATGATAGGTAGTCAAATGTCACTATTTGGGGCTCAGTAGCATCTACTTGGGTGTTAAGCCCATTGAATATAGTGGGTGTTACTCCTAAGAACTGTTTCTTTTCTGATCACTTCTGATTGTATTGGTTGCAGAAGACAGAAGCTCTCCTTGAATATGTAGAGTTGAAAACTAGCACAGTATCAATATGCTATATTTTCAACTCATCATATTTATTGAGAACTTCCATCACCTGCAACCAATACAACAGTCATTCAAACAAGCCCTATAAATTGGTCCATGTGGGATGCATTGGGGGAGTGGGGAAGAGGAGTAGAATATTGATCTAAATCTACTAATAGACCTTTGGTGATCTGCAACAGATTGACAGGTATTTGGGGTAATCAGAAATTGTTATTTATGTATTTATTTATTTAGATGGCAGAATGAGTTTGGCACACAGATTTTTTTCTAGCATTCATCTAGTATACATCCTTTGTTCCAAGGTCTTCTCAGTGGATCTTGGGGTTTTAGTAAAAATAAAGTAGATCCTGCAAGATTAAAGTCTGCCCATCCCTGCTATGATTCTTGTTGGATAGCAGTTTCTCTTCCAGTCCATATCTCTGCCTTATATCTGGGAAGAAAGTAGCTGTTTCCACCCATATTCCAATTCTGAGAAGGGCTTTTATTCATACCTGACTCCTTTGATCTTCTTCTCAGTGACTTTAACATGGATAATGATGGGGTATATTTCACTTTTAATTAGGTCTTTTACCAGCTGGACCTCCAGCTCCAGCAGATAGTGTTGGTTCTGTGAGGAAATCCAACAGATTTAGTGATTCAAATGGAAAAGAAATAACCTATCTCTGACAAGTTATATTAAATCAAATCCCGTAGTATGAAATCTCATTGCTTTTCCAATAGTAATTCCATTAAAAGAAGGAATTTACAACCAACTTACAAGAGAAAGAACTGAAGGGCAGAGTGAGTTGTTATAAAAGACTGGGTATCTAACATGTCTAGGTGGGATTCAGACTCTTTTAGGGACAAAGTGTCTTCTGAGTTATCCGAAGGCTAAATATTCTCACAGATGTATATGTCCCACAAGCTTGAAAAAGGTCAGAGAATGTAAGAAAGAATTAACAAGATGAAATCATGATCTGAGCAGTGCTGGTTCTCACACACAAATCAATTAACGAGGTACAACTTAATAGGAATTCAGTGAACTTCTGTAAAGTGGTTGCCCACATTCCTATGCTTTTTATTTAATTCCATGTATCAGCCATTCAATAGGATGATTTTAAGCAGGATAAATGTTCTCAATTGTCATACCAGCAGTCTGGATAGCTTCATCCTAACAAATTTTTGCTTGCTAAATTGCTCTCAGAACCGTAAGATCCCTGCCACAAAGAGTTACCAATCCTTTTATTTGTTACCTTCATTCAGTTTTACTGACTGAATGCTGTAAGGTTGTCCAAGGCTGGACCACATTTCTCTCCTATTCACACAGGGGGAAAATCTTTGTTTTCTCTATTCAGATAAGCTTATACTAATCTTCCTTAGCCGGCATCCCTCAGATAGCTGATGGATTATGTGAACGGTTGTCAGATCTGAAAGGCATACTTTGAGAAGGCTGCTTTATACCTTCTGTTGTCTATTTTACTGATCTTGCATTTTTAATCTACCAGAGAAGGGCCTATGGGCCATCCATCTCTTCATTACATTAAATTTGCAACACAGACATTATGCCTCCAGCTCTACAGATTTTTAATAGCACTTAGCACAAGCAGCAAACACCTTATAACAAAAGGTGGTTTGCTTGTTTAATTTATGTAGTTCTCACTCTAAAGCAAGTCTATACAACACTCAGAACCAGTGGTTAAGGTGTTGCACTGGTTCTGGTCCATGCAGCCATGGGTGCTCACTGGGTGGCTTTGGGACAGTCACTCTCTCTCAATCCAACCTACCTCACAGGTCTGTTGTTGTGGATGGGAAGTATGTATACTGTGTACACTGCCTTGAGCTCCTGAACAAAAGGTGGATATAAATCTAACAAATAAATAAAATCAATCCACCCCCATCTCTCAGCAGTGGAAACTGCTGAGCTCAATTTCCTTACCTTTCTAATAGCTTCTTGGATCATGTGGATCACCCCACAGTTCCTCTGACTCTGAGAGAGCCTCTCAGCATTAACAACATTCTTGGAAGAGGCAGAAAATCCTCCTTGTTTTGCAAGGTTATCTATGAAAGCAGGCAACAACAAAAGATGGATAGTAAAACCTATGGAGGGAAAAAAGGGCTAAGAAGCATGGGCTGAATGCCACGAAAAGCTTCTAAGTTATAGGTTAAAACAGTCAGCCTCAATCCTCCTATGCATCTTTAATCAGAATAAACCCCACTGAATTTAATGGCATTTACTTCCCATTAAGTATTCAGAGGATTAAAACCTAATCCTGCAGTCTGGAGTAGAGTCTGCTGAACACTAGGACTAAGTAAAGATGCAAAAGATGGAATTAGACATTTTATTGTCTGAAGCAAAGGACAAAATGGTATCTTCCCACACCAGGTCAACTGGACCGATATTAAAATTTACAATGCAAATGATGGTATAATATCCTTATTGCATTTTAAGACAGCAAATCACACAGCACACACATACAAAGCATTCCTCTAAGAAAACATAGGGACTCAGAAGAAATAGTAAAAGGGATAACATTGTTGCCTTTAGAGTTTGCTGTGACTGCAAAGAAATGAACTGCAGATTCCAGTATATTTATTAGCTTACTTTTTTCCCCCAAAGGATGACTCCCTTCTCCCACATTGTCACCAGGAAAGGAAAGAAGTATGAGTTGAGAGAGACAGCAAAAAAGATAGTAGCAGAATGCTACTTAGAAAGACAGGAATTGATAGAACACAAGATAGTTTAGAGAAAGAATTTCTACCACACAGTAATTTCCAACATTTTTGTTAAGATCTATGAACAGAAAGATCTATTTTTGCTAAGAAGATCTATGAACATTTTTTTTCAAGACATATCCAGGAATCCTGCTCTCAGAAGGAGTTTCCTGTGTCCTATTATACATGCAGTCTGAATATTATCTCAACATAGTCCAATATTCCCCCAGTGCACTGATGGATTTCAACCTGCCATGCAAAAAATTACAGCAATAGCAGATGAAGCTCTCAAAACAGCACACCTTTTTGCTGCAATCTTGCAGGGCATTCAAATGGGCTGGTTTGGGTTTTATTTTCTGCAAATGAATGGAGTATCTCAGAATTCTGTGTTGTTGTTGTTGTTGTTTTCCCCAAACTGTTGACTTTCTGCACTGAGGAAACAGAAAGCACGGGCTGAAATTCAAAGGTTTTCTCTGCTTCCCTGCAAGATGCAGAATGGGGAGACATTATCAGAAAGAAAGAGACTGCTTATGTTCTTCCTGCTAAGAAAGAAAAATTATTTAACTCAGATGTTCACTTTCTGGAATGACCCTGAGGTAGAAATCCTGGTTCAGAGCATTCAATTATCCTAGCTTACCCGTTGGGATGAAGCAGAAATCCTGATTTGAAGAAGGGAGGTCCAGAAGTTTCCTTAGGAGCAGAGGTGCTAAGCATCCAGGTGACAGCATAACAGGGCGATGGGTCTGAACTATTACAGGATGGACCAGACTATATGGTTTTTCAACTCCATCTGTATGTAGAAAGCAATGAATGTTGGGAGAAGCTTTGTTTGTTTTGTATATGCATGTTTAGCAAGAGAAGGACTGTGAGTGATATCATATAAGATGGATTCTTATGTTTCTAGTAGTTCTATATGGTATTTGCAAAGGCAGAGTACAACTGTTTGGGCCATCCATTAGTGAAGCCACCACTGTCTAACTGCTAGCAGATTTACTCAGCCATCTTCTGAGATTGAAAATAAGTAGGCAGCACCTTGTCCAACATACATGAAGGAGTCTGTCATACCATGAAGCAAACTTCTGCACTCTAGTAACCTCTAGATATATTGAAGTACATGGTCTATCATGCCCAGGCAGCAGGTTGATAGTAACGGGACTGTCAGAAGAGTATGATTGGAAGGCACCAGATTTGAGAAGGCTCTGGATATGTGCATGCATATAAAGACAATGTAAATTACTTCCCTGAGGGGTGGAGCATTGCAAGAAAGATCCTAAACTCTCAATTACACATAATAACATGTTTCCATTATTATCTTCACATGCACACACACTCACAGACAGAGGTGCTATAGGCATTGGATTTACAACATGTTCTTATTTTGGATCTTCATCAGAGGCTCTTCTCCCCAGTTACTTGTGATAGTCACTAGAAAAAGGAATTCTTCATAAACTGTGCTACAGTGGCTCTGAAATGCCTTTCCCAGGAAGATTCACCTGTCACCTAATTCAATGTCTCTGGTGCCAGCTGATTTTTCTTTCTATTGCCCCTTTAACTTACTTTTATCTGTTTGATACTGTGTATTATTTATACGTTGATTTTAGAAGTCCCTGGTTTTACATTTATTTTTATCTGTTAATTATTTACCAGGTTTTTAATATTTTATTGTAAGCTGCCCTGACAGCATGATTCAAAGGTAGGCTAAGAATCTTAATAAAGCATCCATTTCTAACATCTTATGAACATGCACAAGGTATACTGTCCCAACATATAGAGTACTCCTCCTGGTAGGAAAAACTATCACCCAGAAATTACTAATCTAAAATGACAGTATAGTGCAAAAGCAAGCTCCTTCCATCTACTGTTGGCAGAGACAAAAGCAGAACCACAATTCACCTGGGCAGCAAGAGTCCAACCAAGGGGCCTCATCCTGTTTCTTGTGTTTTACCAGGCGAAGCTGCTTCAGGGTCCGTTTCTTCAGCTGAAAGGACCAAAGAAAAGGAAGAAGAAAGGGAAAAATTGAAAAACAAGGAATGTATTATTCAGGTGCCTGCAAAAATCACAGCCACATATTTATCATTGGAAGCGAAGTAACTGTCTTGAGATACAGCTCCCCAAGCAAGGTAGGACATATCAGCAGTTTAAGATAGAGGAGGAACGTTAATCGAGTAACACATCAAGACAGAAATGCAATGCATTTCTCTTCATTTCCAGAAAGAAAATACATCTTAGAAATAGCTGCCACTAACATACTAATACACAGGGCCCTTACCCTTCTGGGTTTGTGTGTGTCAGAAGCACCTACCAAGGCACTTCTGTATTGAAAGGATTTGCCAGTGACATCACTGTTGCCCAGGGGACGTCCGAGGGGGCTCTTTTCATGTCCCCGTTATTTTCCCACCAAACTGGTACCTATTTATCTACTTGCATTTGTATGCTTTTGAACTGCTAGGTTAGCAGGAGCTGGGACAAGCTGATGGAAGCTCACTCCGTCACGCAGCTCACACTCTCAGGTTTCAAACTGCTGAGCTGCCAACCTTAATGGTCCTCTGACTCAGCGTCTTAACCACTGAGCCACCGTGGCCCCTATACCTTTCTGGTAAAGTATTTTTACTTTTATATGCCAAGACGGTAGGAAATCAGCTATCCAGTTCCTTTACTCCTCAAGTTCTACTGTTTAACACAGATTGTTAATCTCTAACAAATTCTTACATGGCTCCACTATGGCTGATATATTCTCTCTCTCCATGTCTTGTGGTTTGTATATCCTAATTTTTAATAATGATTTTTATATTTTTATAATGATTGTTTTTATATATTTGTTTATTTGATTGTTATATGCCACCCAGAGTTGCTTTTTTGAGATGAGCAGCCTTATAAATTTGACATCAGCCCTTGCACCAGACTGATTATGAAAATGAGTTCATCTCTGTAGGATGAAGACAAAACAATACTTTCCACTTAAGTTCAATTGGGACTTGATGTGTGTCATGCGCTGCCTACCTCTGAATAACATTCAGACGCTGGTTTGCAAAGCAGGTTCTGGTTTATTTCAGGTTAGGTACAACGTTGGTAGAAAAAAGCTGAGAGTGACAGGAGCGCGCCGGTGCGGGGTTTAAATACCCCGCGCCGGTCAGCGCCCCCTCGCTCTCGGTCACGTCACCCCCCTTTGTCCCATGCGTTGCCCTGCCATTGGTTGAGGGTTTCCGGGATCGCCCATCCTCAGGTTTCCATTCTTCTGCTGATTGCTTTCAGCTGGGCGATCCCCGTTGTATTGCCGCTGATGGCTTGGGTGGCTCCGTGATTCGTTTAGCTATTGTTTGTTAGCCGTTAGTCGTTGTGGGTTGATGGCTACTTAACTTGTGCCCCTTCACTTATTTCCTTGTCATTGTCATGAGTGCCATTGCGCTGATGACTTTAGCTCAACGGCACTCATGACATACTGCCCCCTTTTCGAATAGTGTTCTCCCCCGGTTTTCTTGGTTTTCCCCGTGGAGCTGTCAAAACGCCACATTTTTTTTTTTTTTTTCAAAGTTCCCGCCGGAGTAGTTGTCGCCCCTCCCTTTGCTCCTCCCTCTACCACGTGCCTTCCCAGGGTGTGTCCATGGTGCGCATGCTCGGGTTCTGACCTGGCGTGCGCATGCTCCAACCACACCCTGTTTGTTTGGCTCAGTTCGGCGAGGCGAGAGGCGTGGCTGGTCGGGTGCTGCTCAGCTCCAGGTAGGGCCCTTCTTTTCTTATTTAGAGTGCGTCGCCTTTGTTGTGTCTCCTGGGCGTTGCCCCCAGGTTGCCCTGTTGACTTGCTTGCCACTCCCCCGCGGCCGGGGGGCGGGGGGAGGGTGCTGGCGATCGTTTGTCACCACCCCGTGGGCCCGGGGCGGGGGGAGTGAGTCCCGGGGGGGGGAAGGTCCACCCAAGTCGCGGGCTTGGGGGGGGCCCTTTCCCTTGGGGCACGGGAGGCGGGGGAGGGCCTGCGGGGGGGGGGTTGGTTTTGCTGACCTTGATTGCGGTTTGTCGGGGTATGCCCGGTGAAATGCTCTGGTCAGGTCAGGCGCGTTAACGTTGTGCGCCGCCACCCATTCCGGGTGGGGGAAGTGTTTCCACCTGACCAGATAGTGTAGAGTTCCTCGTTGCTTGCGGGAGTCGAGGATGTCCCTGATCTCGAAGTGGTGTTGCCCGTCGATCATTAGCAGTGCGGGCTGTGGCGTGCTTGGGTGCCATCGGGAGGTGGTTGCCGGTTTTAGGAGGCTGGTATGGAACACCGGGTGGAGTCTCCGGAGGTTGTGTGGCAGGTCCAGGCGTATTGCTACCGGGTTCACTATTTGCGTGACTCGGAACGGCCCGATGTACTTAGGCCCCAGTTTTTTCGAGGGTTGGGTTGACTTTAGGAACTTGGTGGAGAGATAGGCCATATCCCCCGCCTGGAACGGCGGTTGTTGGCGCCGGTGCTTGTCGGCCTGCTCTTTGTAAGCAGCCTGTGCCTCCTTCAGCGCCGCCGTGATTACTGGCCATGCTTCCGCGATCTTCCGTCCCCAGTCGCTGGCGTCCACCTGGGGTTCCGGGGGTTGAGGTAGCTCCGGTATGGGGACGAAGTCGCGCCCCGAGACTACTTCGAACGGGGTTTTCCCCGTGCTCGTGTGGACGGCGTTGTTGTATGCGACTTCGGCGAACGGGAGCAGTTCAGCCCAGTCGTCTTGGTGGTAGTTCGTATATGATCGTATAAATTGCTCTAAGGTGGCATTAAGAACCTCAGTGGCTCCGTCCGTCTGCGGATGCCAAGCCGTAGATAGGGCCTGTTGGGTCCCCGTCAGCTTCAGGAAGGCCCGCCAGAATTTGGAGGTGAACTGTGTGCCCCTGTCGGTCACCACACGTGCGGGACATCCGTGTAGCCTGTACACGTGGATGAGGAAGAGTTTGGCTAGTTGTTGTGAGGATGGGACCGACGTGCAGGGGATGAAGTGGGCCTGCTTTGAGAAGTAGTCCTTCACCACCCAAATGGCCGTTTTCTTCTGGCTGGGTGGGAGGTCCACTATAAAATCCATAGAGATTTCCTCCCATGGGCGGGAGGGTTCTGCCACCCGTTGCAATAGCCCCGCGGGTTTGCCTGGTGCCCGTTTGGCCCTAGCGCACGTTGGGCAGGACGCCACGTAGGTTTTTACGTCTCGCCTGAGCGCGGGCCACCAGAATTGGCGCCGTGTTAGGTGTAGGGTCTTGAGGAACCCAAAGTGTCCCGCTTGCTTGGCGTCGTGTGACCTATGCAAGATCGCCTGGCGTTGCGAGTCCGGGACGTAGATTCTGCCTTCCCCCCATGCCAGGTCTTGCGCCATCGTTACCTTGTCGGGGTTTGCCAGGAACCAGGGGTCGGTTTTGAGGGCGGCGGCGAGGTCCGTGCGCATTCCCCCTGGTAGTTGCGGTTGGCTTCTTTCCGTCGCCGGTTGTCCCGCCGTCGGCTGCGCCGTAGCGTCGAGCTGCCTCCGTGCGCCGCTTCGGGTGGTCACGGCCATTCCCAGTTGCGAGGCGGATAGGACCGTCCCAATGGTGTCTGGGGCGGGCTCTTCGTCTTGGGGCAGCCGGGAGAGGGCGTCGGCCAGGAAGTTCTTCTTGCCCGGCATGAACTTCAGCTGGAAATCAAAGCGGCTGAAGAATTGGGCCCATCGGACCTGTTTTGGGCTAAGGCGTCTAGGCGTTCGTAGGGCCTCGAGGTTCCGGTGGTCCGTCCAGACCTCGAATGGTTGGGTGGCTCCCTCGAGTAGGTGACGCCATGTCTCTAGTGCCGATTTCACCGCGAAGGCTTCTTTCTCCCAGACGTGCCATCGCCTCTCTGTCTCGGAGAACTTCCTTGACAGGTAGGCGCATGGTTTCAGGAGCCCCGTGGAGTCTTTTTGTAGCAGGATGGCTCCCAGGGAGAAGTCTGAGGCGTCGGCTTGGACCACGAACGGCCGTTCTGGGTCCGGGTGTGCGAGGATTGGCTCCGTCGTGAACAGCGCTTTCAGCTTGTCGAATGCGGTCTGGCACGCGGGAGTCCAATTCAGCACTGTGCCTGGGTTCTTGGCGCGTCGGGTGTCCCCCACCCCTTTGGTTTTGAGGAGGTCCGTTAAGGGGAGGGCTATCTCAGCGAACCCCCGGGCGAAGGACCTGTAGAAATTCGCGAATCCCAGGAAGCTCTGTAGTTGCCGTCTGTTGCGGGGCCGCTCCCAGTTTAGCACCGCTTCGACTTTTGCGGGGTCCATTTCGATGCCGTCCCCGGAGATTCGATACCCCAAATAGTCTAGGCGCTCTTTGTGAAACTCGCACTTTGTAGGCTTTGCATAGAGCTGCGCCCTTCTGAGCTTGTCGAGGACTTGCCTGACTAAGGTTACGTGTTCCTCGTGTGTTTTTGTGTAAATGAGGACGTCGTCGATGTAGACCAGGACCCCTTTAAACAGATGTTCATGCAGTACCTCATTGATGAGCTGCATGAACACCCCAGGGGCCCCCGCGAGTCCGAAGGGCAGTACCTTGTACTGGAAGGCGCCTAGGGGGCAGTTAAACGCCGTCTTCCATTCGTCCCCCTCCCTGATTCGGATGCGATAGTACGCCTCGCGAAGGTCCAATTTGGAAAAGACTTTGCCCGTGGAGAGGTGGGCGAGCATGTCCTTTACCAGGGGTAAGGGGTATTTGTTGGACAGGGAAGCCGCGTTTAGGCCCCGGTAGTCGGTGCAGAGCCGTAGGGTCCCGTCTTTCTTCTCCCGGAATAAGACGGGGGCTCCGACCGGTGAGCATGCTGGCTCTATGAATCCCCTGTCTAGGTTTTTATCGATGAACTCCCGGAGGGTTGCCATCTCCTTCGGGGTCATCGAATAGATCTTTGGTCTAGGTAGGGGGACGTCGGGCAGTAGGTCGATCCGGCAATCCGTCTTGCGGTGGGGGGGTAGTTGGTCTGCCTCTGCCTCTCCGAAGACCTCGGAGAAGTCGGCGTATTGTTCTGGTAGGTCTGCTGTGGTAGCGGCGTTGTCTTGTGTGGTCGCCTCCGCTCGTCCTACCGTGGGGTTGCTTTTGCCAGCTGGTGCTGGTGCTCGATACTCGCCGTCGCCGAATGTGAAGGTGCGGGTCGCCCAGTTGATCCGCGGGTTGTTTTTCGCGAGCCATGGCATCCCCAGGACTGCAATGGGCCGTCCGATGGGCGTGACTACGAACGATGTGCGCTCGGTGTGAGTGCCCATTTGCAGGGTGACCGGCTCGGTTTGTAGCGTGGCTGGTTTCCCTCCCGCTGTAGAGCCGTCCAGCTGGTGGAATGCCAGCGGCGTGGGGAGGGGGAAGCAGCGGAGGTCGAGTTTGGCAACTAGGTCGGGGTGGATGAGGTTTTTTGAGCACCCCGAGTCCACTAGTGCCGCGGCCGTGGTGGCTCCGTTGCCGGCAGAGAGTTGGATTGCTGCCAATATTACGGAGCTTTTGTCGTTTCGTTGAGGTGGTCCGCGTTGCTGTCCCACCGCCTGCCTTGCCACGCGTCTCAGAGCAGGCGGGGAGCATTTCCCGCCGGCTGGTCGGGGTCGGTATTGTCCTCTTCCCCCCAGTGCGCGTCCCAGCCCTCTTCCGGTGTCGCTGTGGCCACGGTCATTCGGCGGTGAGGGGGCGGCCCCGGGTTGGGTGGTTTGGGGCTAATTTTCGGGGCGGGCTTGGGCGCGCTGGTCGGCGGTCGGTTGGCAAAGCAATCCGCCGTCTTGTGCCCTAATTTGCCACACCTCCCGCAGGGCTCCCGGTTGAACCTCTTTTTTGGGTATATGGGGCCGGCCATCCCCCCGTGTGGTGCGGGTACCTTTTTCCCGACATAGTTTGTGTCTTCCGTGGTTGTCATAAGGAAGGTGCGGTGCGCGTGTTCGGCTCTCCCCGCGAGGTGGATCCACCCGTGTAACGTTTCTGGGTCGTCGCGGTAGAGGGCCCATTGGAGAACGTCGCGGTTGAGCCCCCTTTTGAAGATTTCCAGCAGGGTGGTCTCAGACCAGTCGCAGACCTTTCCCGCGAGGGCTTTGAACTCCAGGGCGTAGTCAGGGACCGTGCGTGTGCCCTGTTTAAGTCTCTGGAGTGCGCTTTTCGCCCGTACTTTAGCTAGGGGGTCTTCGAAGTAGTTTTTCATCTCTTTGATGAAAGCCGGGAAGGTGGCGAGGGCGGGGGAGCTGGACTCGTACAGTTGGACGTACCAGTCCGCCGCCCTGTCTTGGAGTTTGATCGCCACGGCGGCGATCTTGTCGGCCTCGGAGTCATAGGAGTGTCCGTGCCTCCCCATGAACTCCCTAGCGTTGGTGATGAAAAACGAGAGTTTTGAGGGGGTCCCATCGAAGAAGATGGGGAAGTCCTTTGGGGCCCGGGCGTTTTGTGCGGCCCCGCCTCTCGCTTCCTGGGGTGTGGTGTCGGCCGCCTGTGCCGTCTGCTGGCTCTCCGCTGGCCCGTGTGGGTTCGGTGCTTCGCTCGGGGTGTGGGCTTGTGCGGGGACGTCGTTGGGTGGCGTGGGGGGCATAAGCGCCTGGAGCATGGTCCGGAGTTCCGTCAGCTGAGCCCGCATGGCCGCGAGTTCAGCTCGTGCCTCCTCGTCCACAGCCCGCGCCGCCGCTGGGGCCGGTTCCGTTGGCGCGTCCTCGGGGGTGGGTTGCCGGTGGGGTTCATCGTCCCTCCGCCGCAGGTCCGCTTCCTCCTCCGTCTGATGGGTGTCTCCGTCGTCCTCCTCCGTGTTGAGCACCGTGGGGCTGTCGCTCCACGCCCGTTGCTGGGGTGCGATGTGGGGCGCGGGGTCCTCCGCTGGTTTCGGAAGTCGTGCTGCTCCCTCCCGCGGTCGGGTTGCCTCCGTCGCCATCTCCCCTTGGGGTTGGAGCTGAGGCTCGGGTCGGGTGGGGTGGGCGTCCATGGCTCCGGGAGTCCGCGGTGCCTCTGGCCTCGGTCGGTCCTCCTCTGTCTCTTGCCGCGCGGCTCGCCCTCCTTGCCCGCGCCGTTCCGGCCTCATCTTGCTGGTCTTCTCGCCGTCTACTCCTCCCGCGGCTCGTTGTCGTCCGGTGGGGCTCGGCGAGGCTGAGTTTATGACTCTCAGCTTTATGTCATGCGCTGCCTACCTCTGAATAACATTCAGACGCTGGTTTGCAAAGCAGGTTCTGGTTTATTTCAGGTTAGGTACAACGTTGGTAGAAAAAAGCTGAGAGTGACAGGAGCGCGCCGGTGCGGGGTTTAAATACCCCGCGCCGGTCAGCGCCCCCTCGCTCTCGGTCACGTCACCCCCCTTTGTCCCATGCGTTGCCCTGCCATTGGTTGAGGGTTTCCGGGATCGCCCATCCTCAGGTTTCCATTCTTCTGCTGATTGCTTTCAGCTGGGCGATCCCCGTTGTATTGCCGCTGATGGCTTGGGTGGCTCCGTGATTCGTTTAGCTATTGTTTGTTAGCCGTTAGTCGTTGTGGGTTGATGGCTACTTAACTTGTGCCCCTTCACTTATTTCCTTGTCATTGTCATGAGTGCCATTGCGCTGATGACTTTAGCTCAACGGCACTCATGACAATGTGTTACAGTGTAATAGATAGAATGCAGGACTTGGAACAAAGAGAACAGGTTCAAATCACCCACAGTCAAATAGTTTCTTGGCTGACCTTGTGCCATCCAATCTTTATCTCAGTTTAGCCAATCTCATAGGGTAGAATAAATTTGGATAATACCATATTATGCCCGTTTGAGACCCTTAGATGAAAGAACAGATTCAATTACGGTTAACAGCAGCAAGGCTTTGTGCTCTAATAATATGATGTAATAATAAGAAAGTCCTTCTGAACTTGTATAAAACACCCTTTTCTCATTGTTCAGTGTTCAAGCTACATTTATCTGGGTTAGTGGAAAGAAGAGCAATATCTGCAGTCACCTTTCACTGTTGGTGATGCAGAATATAGATGACTAAAATTAACTTTCTCCACCTTGGTGGCCTCCAGATACGTTGGATGGCAATTCCAATCAATGATGAACTATTAGTTCTTTCTAGGTAACTCATCCATCGTCCCCAGTCTCTCACTTCCAGCTCACCTTATTCCTGCAGCCCTTCTGCCACATTGCTAGCTGTATC
Organism: Candoia aspera; assembly: GCF_035149785.1. Lineage (NCBI taxonomy): Eukaryota > Metazoa > Chordata > Lepidosauria > Squamata > Candoiidae > Candoia > Candoia aspera. The sequence continues at coordinate 28,013,627 of NC_086159.1, forward strand.
TTCAAGAGCTGGTAAGCCCTGAAAGAATGACATCAGTTGAAAATCAGACCCTTGGCAGCCTAAAATGAAACAGAACAAATGCCAAGTACTCTCTAGAGACATACCAAGACATACTAATGCCAAAAAACTGTCATTCTTATAATCATTTAGTGAGTAAAAGCCATAAGTATACCTCTCCATTTATATTACATCAGACAAGGAGGCTGTTACTAACTTCAACTCCCATTCCTCATAATGAAGCACTAGTTCCTATTACACCTCCTGAGGAAATGCCTCTCAGTATAGACTGAGCTATCTTCTGTCATTGGTAGAATGTGTCTTCCATGAAACAGTATTCCACAACAGAATACCTCACATTTTCATTTTCAAAATACAGGCATTACTTATATGGGAGACAGCAAAAGAGTTCAATCAGCAGCATGCCCCACCCCCCGCCTTCCACTCTCAAGATGCTGCCATGTAGATCAGAACTGGAGGTCCTGCTCTTTTGCCAGCAATTTTCCCAATGGCAGCCTTTATCTTTTGTTCTCTAGATCACAATGGAAACCACTGAGAATCAAGACTATTGCTATTTGCATAGATCTACCCTTCAGGTGAAAAGCTGCATTTTATGTTTTCCCATAATAGACTGTAACACTGCACTAAGATAAAGAGACAATATCCCAAACAGGTTTGTAGTAAGACAGTTACCAACAAAAGACATCTGACAGCAATTCCATCTTGTATTTACACCATAGGAGGAGGAAATCTGCTGGCAGAATCACCATTTCATCTCTGCCCAGACAGAATGGGAAGTATGACAGGGCTGTTTCGATTTCTTCTCACCAAATGACTACCATGGTAGGAAAGTAACTACATTAATTCTAGAGTAAATATAATACAGAGGCTTTGAGTCAGATGGATCAGCTGCCTACAGTATCTCTGATATGCACACCTGAATATACCAAGTTTTCCTCTCATAGTGGTAGCAGAATGGAGTATCTATACACATTACCCCAACCTGGATTCCACCCCAGATGTATGGATTTTTTCTTTTTCTTTCTTTCTTTCTTTCTTTCTTTCTTTATTTTCATTCATTCATTCTATTTAAATGATTTATATGGCTGCCCAACTTGTGGCACGCAACTCTGATAGCTAACAACAATGATAGAAACACAAGCAATAAAACCAATGCAAAAGAGAAAAAAGAAAAGAAAAGAAACAAATCAAGAAAAACCAGGTCCCCAAGCCATAACTATACCAATTCATCTCTTCAGTTCCCAGGCTGCAACCTGAAGGTCCCAATGCCTGGGGGGAAAAGCCAGCTCTTCACAGCTTTATAGAAGGCTAAGATCAGATCTCAAGGAGAAGGATATTCCACAGGGCAGGAGGCTGCCACAGAAAAGACAAGCTTCCTAGGTCCCACTAGATGGCAACATTTAAGGGAAGGGACCTGGAGCATGCCCACTCTATCCAATCTAGTGGAATGGGCAGATACGCTCAGGGAGAGGTGATCCCACAGGTAACTTGGCCCTGTGCCACGTAGGACTTTAAAAGTGATAACCAGCACCTTGAATTTATTTTTATTTATTTATTACTCACTATTATATGGCTGCCCATCTCACACAAGGTGACTCTGGGCAGCATACAACAGTGAGATAAAAACAATGAATAAATAAAACAATAATTATATAAAAGATAAAATGATTATTAAAAGAATACTATCACAAAATTTTAAAATATAGCAGGTCCCCGGCTTAAGAACAAGTTCCATTCCTAAGTCTGCCCTTAAGTCAAATTTGTATGTAAGTCAGAACAGTTATTTAGCATCAGTTAGTCCTATGTTTGTCTTAGTATACAGTATATATTTTACCTATGCATATAAAACACTTAAGAAACACTTCCAAATACACTAAAACCTCTTAAACATAATAATACAAAAAGCAGTATTGTGCATTTAACCTGAAACATTGTACTTAACTCGAATTTTTAATATAATAGTATTTTTGTCAGTCTGTTCTTAACTAAGAGTTAACCAGGACATTCCTAAACCAGGGACCTGCTCTATGCCAACCCTGCAGAGAGAGCAAGAATGTCAGTCATAGTGGATTGCACCTGTCATGGTTACTGTTCCAATGTTCCTGAAAAACATTGTAACGGGTTCCCATGCCATGGGGCTGACACGAGTTGCTGTACGGGAGGGGGCTGCTCCTGTTCCTTGTACCAGGCTGCGATGCGAGGAGTGAAGAATGAGGAATGTATGTTTGGGTTATCTCACCTTGTCAAGGACGTTTCCAACAGACCGGCAGGAACCGTTAGGGGCACCTGGGGCATGGAATTGTACTAACTTTGGGGTGAGGGATTGAGAGTTGCTTGGGGATTTACTGGGAGACATCCTGCGCTTTTACTATTCTCAGCTTTGCTTGTGATCCTGCATACTATTCATTATTAGATATCCATGAAAGCCCTGTGTGAGTCTGATGGTGATTTTGAATAGGCAATCATTACAGCACCTGGAAAGAAACTGGGAGCCAGTGTAGCTTGCCCAGCATTAATGTAACATGGGCAAACCAAGAGGCGCCCAATACTGTGTGAGCTGCTACATTTTGGACCAATTGTAACTCCTGGGTAGTCTTCAAGGGCAGCCCCATGTAGAGCGCCTTGCAACAGTTCAGCTGGGAAGTAACCAAGACATGAATGACCGTGAGCAAGTTCCTAGAGCTGCCATTCAGCATGCACATTGCTGAGAATTCTGAAAATGAAGTTCACACATCTAGACAATATCCAGGATGATCTATAGCTCCCTATTTTGCTGGTGAAGCATCATATGATCCTTCAGCCAGCCCCAGGAAACTTCAGATTATAGATCAATTCATTTTTAAATTAAATATGCATAAAAGAATGTATAATTAAAACAATAACTCTAAAGAAAAAGCAGTATTTGTTTTTCAAAAGGGTACATATTTGAGAAGTCAGCACATTTAAAGAAAAGAGTAAGGAAGAAATACCACCTGCTTTAAGTAAGGAAGACAGTACCTGCCACCTGCATTGAGAATTAATCCTACTAAGCTCAACTCTGAAACCTGCTGCCAATGCACAGGGTTTTTTAAACCTTATTTTACAGAAAGTAATAGTTTATTAAATCAATGTGTTTTTTTAAAAAAAAGTTTCCCCAATCTGCTACTATATAGTTACACTGAATTTTTATTCTCCATCATTCCCATCAGCATGCTGCATACAACAGAAAATGCAATCCAACATACCTGGAGGGTGTTAGGTTAGGGACAGCAAACTTAAATTAAGTTTTTTAAAAAATACAAATCTATATTATTTCCATTATCTTTACTCAGTTCTCATCTCTTTCTCCCCAGTGATATTGGAGGAAATCTCAGAACAAAGATTTTGACCATGAACATTACTATGGATATTTCCAACTCATTAGCCGTTTGAACATGGGACTGGCAAATCAAAATCTCTCCACTTACTCCAGATTGCCAGTTCCAGCTCTGTCTACACGTCTTATCCACACACATCCACCCAATCTTCTCTAAAATCCTGATAGTAGTACAGTAAAAGCACAGTACCAAATAAAACTAAGTTAATCCTGTAGACCCAAGTGCATCTAAAGTTATTCTAATAATATTATCTAAATACTTCAAATTACATTAAAATACTTTTTAAAATAACATTTTGCAGAACTGATTAGAAATCCAGCAGCCTAGAGTTTAACAATATTTAGTAGGCAAAATGTATCTTAAGGTTGTCATTCATTCTCCAAATGTTTGAATTTCGCAAATCAAAGGCAATGAACAAGTCCATTTGTAAATTAAATTGGGTTACTAAAATCTCCTTCACCCAACAAAAACCTGCTTTCCTACAAACCTTGCATCTGCAACACCCATATATCATGGTGGTGCTTTGTGAGTTAAGACCCAACTACTACTATTATTTTATTACAAGTACAAAAAAGGGGTTATATAAAGAATATAAAGCTGGTTTAAGGATCTGTCCATTAAAATATTGCCTGCTCTGATTTCACATCATGTGTACATTTGCTCCTTTCTTTACACAGCTGGAGATATTAGGGCTTGAACTTGGAACTTTTTGCACTCATAGCATATCTTCAGTCACTGACCTATGATCTCTGATGAAGAAAATGCATTGAACTATTTTTTCCTTTTGAAGCACAAAGGAGTAATTGAAATACATGAACAAGGGGCACACACCCCAGGATGACTACCTGTTGTAATTAGGTACTGTGCCCCTGTCCAAGTCCTGAAGCATGAAGGGGTCCACACGGGCACAGTACCATTCCAACTGCCCCTTATACAAGGTATCAGTAACATGAAGGATCTCTCCACATTTCACACATAGAGCATATGGATTTGAAAGCTCCAGGAGGCTCAGGTTAGTACGCACATAAAATGAGTCCCCAAGAATTTTCTTTCTGGAATCAAGTGCTTCTTTGAGAGGCTGGTAACCTAATAAAGAGAAGAGAGTACAAGTAAGGAAAGAATCTTAATGGTCCATGTAGACCAGTACCCTAGCAGACAACTAGATGCTCTTTAGAGATGAAAAAAATTGGTCAGGTATTCATTTCAACATATTTGTAATATGGTTCCACAGATGCAGAATATATTCAACTTTGGTGCCCAAATTAATTAAAGATAAATAGACAAACCATGACACCATGTGCTTAGCTACTTACCTCTCATATCATGTAAGAATAGAAGAGCAGATGGGTCCTTCCAATGGAACAAAGTTAAGTGAGCAACCTCCAGTGTGCAGTTCTCCAAAGAGAGCCCCCCTCCATTTAGCTGTGCCTCCCTAAGCTGCCACAGAGAAAGAGAAAAAGACAAGATCCATTATCTTCAGAATAACATTTCTGGGCTTAAAATAAATGTTTTCACCTTTTTTGTAACTGTAAACTGTACAAGAAGTCAAGAGAAGATTGATAAATGCAAGCTGGGTAGGACGTTTCTTTGCAACAAGACGTCTTTGAAACGAGCTGCTGCTGGGTTCTTAGATCTTCCTCTAAATGAGGAATGGAAGTCCTGTGAGCTCTTAAAATAAAGAACTCCCCCAAAGCTTCCCAAACATGCTGCAGGGGCATTAAAGGTTCAGGGGAGGGGATAAAGGTGAGAAAGAGACCCAGGGTAACTCTGTCTTAATTTTGGTAGGTATAAATTGAGCTGAAGAATTGCTTTGGCAGGTTTTCAAGATTCTGTTACATTATCCAAATAAAGTTCATTGAAATCCAAGTAACTCTTGTTTTCTGAATTTGTCTATCCTGAAGGGCTTGCCACCTAAAGAGACACCATCAAAGTAGTCTTTTGGAGCAACACTCTACTCAACAGAAGGTACTGTTTACTTGTACTGAAATATAGTAGAATTGACTTGCTTATTTCTGAATGAAATAATACATATTACCATCCTAAGGGGGAGAGGGGAAGATAATTTAGTTCAGAATCAAAAATTACTAACTGTGCTATTGTTCCTCAAGCTATTATAACATATGCTGAAAATCAATCAGTTGCTGAGAGATATAAAATTTAATTAGCTACTCAATGAGAAGGCCGGTCAGTAAGAAATACAAGCACCTCCATCATGTTTGGTATAGTCCAATGACCAGAATGATAAGATAGAACTAGGAAAGGAACTTAGAGAAGCTTCTGTTCCAGCATTCTGTTTTCAATATGGAGATAAAAATGCTTAACCTATCAGACAGGATTTTGTTTGTTAACTGCTTTAGAAACATAACAACAGCTGTGCTGGATAGACCAAAGGTCTATCCAGTACAGTGTTCAAATTTCATAACAGTCAAATAGATGATGTTGAGGAATCAACAAGCTTATGTGTTACATTCAATTCAATATTATTTTAAAGTATCAAGGAGTTATGCCTTCAAGTTGCAGAATGCCGGCAACAGTATGCTGGTTTCCAAAGCAGTCTCTAGATTGGAGTTCCTAGCTGGCATAGAATAGTGTGAACATGCTTGGGGTAAAATGGATCTCAGTTGCATCTATGGCATACTGGCCAAAATATGTGAACACTGACTGTTCTTGCCATTAGCAATGAGAGATACATGTGACATAGATAAGGCTAGTAACCTCATTTTCTTTACATTACTAAACAATATTCAGTGAAAGCCTCAATTAACCAAATCTATGATGGGTGGTGGTTGTCAATCTTTGGACAATCTGGTGATAACCATGGCACATGAAAGGCTGTGAACTAGAATATAAGAGCAATAAACACTAAAATTTATGTCAGAAAGTATGAATTGATTTCACTACAGTAGGTTGCTGTGGGTATGTAGGGAGGCTAGAGTCCCTAGATTGCTGACAGTTGTTGTGAATTATATTAATTGAGGAAAAATAGAAGAAACAGACTTTGGGGGATATTGAGCAACATTCTGAATGAGTGTGATTCAGGATAAAAAATTACTGTTAGATAACCTGAATGGATAGACAAGAACAAGATGAAAGAGTACAGAAAAAGAGACTGGGATCATCAGAAGACTGAAAAATAAATAAGAATGGTGACCTGTGTTGAGTATCTTGTCCTATCTTGGAGCAAAGAACCACGCTGAGACGGTTGGTTCTTAACCAGTGTTTCTTGTTCTACTCTATAGACAGAAAATCCTGCTAAACTGAAAGGCCAAGGGAAAACTCTGAGATTAAACCCAGAAATCAAGGTGGGTCTGCTCTGAGTTTCTTCGAAGGGAGATTCAAAGCTTCTAAACTACGCATGCGTTTTTCCCCCTGGATAGGGGCCCTCTCCTGCTCACCATCTGTATTCATGACATATCTGTTCAGAAAAAGGTGTGCTTCAAAAACATGATTTAAGCATAAGTCTCTTCATGCACATACGGAAAAGGTGTTAATATAAATCTAAATTCATTATTAATTTGATCTTTTATGATGAGAATTAGTGAAGGATGTAAGAGTGATGAAAGACTCTGAATATGGGACAGATCGTTTTTCTGTCAAGAGTTAATCTTGGGAGTAAAATTGTCATGGAAGAAAAAGAAAGCCATGAAAGATACAAGCCTGAAACCAGAAAGTCTGCAGGAAAAGAAAGTATGAGCCCTGTATGAAAAGGCATTAGAGGACAGATTAATCTTCCAAAAGAATGAATGGAAAGTAAATGTAAGTTAAGAGGATGTGGAAGGTGCCTGGAACAGTGTGAAAGGAATTATGTTACTGAGAACCACAGAAGCAAGTGAAGATGCACTAATGGGGAGTACAGAATGGATGCTTGGTGGAATTATGAAGTGAAAGAGTTTGTGGGTGAGGAAGAAAAATCCATATAACAAAATGATTGATGCTGTAAAAATGAGAATGAGATAACAGTATTTATGGCAAATAATGAAATAGAAGAGAACAAGGAATAGTTATGAAGAAAATGCAGAGCAATTCTGATGGAAATTTTTAAAAATATTCTGGAAATGGGCAAAAAAACAAGACTTGGTGAATGAGATTAAAAATAAAAGAAAATGATTTGAGATTAACTGAAAGTGTTGATGAAAGGGAATGTTGGAAAGAATATTTTAAGTTGTGTATGAGAATGTTAGTTATATGCTGAAGAGTGGAACTGAAATAAATGTGGAGTCCTTGGTGCTCTCTGAGCCTTGTTTTCTTGCAGAGGTTTCATTGCCAGACTAGGCAACATCTTCAGTGCCACTCATGTTGCCTAGTCTGGCAATGAAACATCTGCAAGAAAACAACAAGGCTCAGAGAGCACCAAGGACTCCACAGTTCAACCCTGAGCTACAAATACTCGCTTTGATTGGTACTGAAATAAATGCTATAAATGTTAGTGTCTAAGACTTAGTGTTTCACTCTTTCTTATCCAACTCTTTCTTCACAGAAATTAGTCATAATTACAGAGTTTCATTCATACTTCTAGGAGCCGACATCCCTCTTGGAGTCCTGCATTCTCAGCTTCTGAGCCTGGTTTCACCCACTGGACATAAATCCCAGTTCTATTTCCTCCAAGGATAGAAATGTCTCCAGTCAGCCCTCTGCTCTGAGGTGCTGGAACACTCAAGGCACTTGTGTTAGACAAATGCACCATAACCGATCTGAAAGGGAAAGCAAATAATGATAGGGATTTAGAGTCTGGCCTCTGCATCAATGAAGAGATAATTGGAGGATAGATATGAGTTCTGTTTTATAAGAATAGAGCCATTCCCAGTAAAATGCTCTATTTTCCATCATGCATCAAGCTTAGATGAACCATGCAAGGCTGGATTTTCTACAGCTACTGCTGAGTTTTCATCTGAAGAGATGTGCAATAACTAAATTCATGGCACTGCTAGAGATTCTAGTCCTAGGGAGGCAAGACATTGTCTGTGGTGAAGTGTAAAGGCACATGCATCCCATACTTAGAATTTTTGTCTTGACACAATGGTACCTTGTCTCATAGGTCTACCTAGCCTCAGCTGTCAGCAGGTCCCCAACACCTTGGGCAACAGCCTCCATTTCTTGTACAAGAAAGATTTTTGCCAGACAAGCTGAAACTTTTCCAGCTTTTCTCAACCTGGCATATACTTTCTCAACCTGGATGTACTGGACCACTATTCCCATCACCCCCAATTTATTGGGCAATATGAGAGTTGCAGTCCTTATGTTAAGACTGCATTTGAAAAATGCAAGATTAATCAAAGCTGTATTTTACCTGTCAACAAGGCAGGATCTGCTTTGTTTCGTTGAAATTCTTTGGATCTGATGTAATTTGCATGTTAATGAGTGGTGGGAGGCTCCACATTTTTTAATTTGAACTGCCCTGTGGAACTATATTGCAGGGTAGTAAGAAAATATCTTAAAATATGAAAAATGATAGCAAATCTGGATTTCCATTTTTCCTAAAAAGAAAAAGACTATATCTAATAGCTGGAAGAGCCATTCTCATGGTGCAGCAGCTTCCCTAACTGGTGCCTGCTGGTCTAAATTGGCAAGGAAGTAGAAGGTAGTAGCAGCAGAAATAGTGCTATAGGTTGCAGCATCAGGGAGGTGAGTTCTGAGCTTTGATGACATAGGACAATCCTATTATTTATGACACTTGCATTAATAAAGCTGTTTCTAGAAACCAAGGGGGGAGAGTATATGAAGGCAAACAGACCTTCTGGTGAATTTTTGTTGATCAGAATCACTGGACAAACAGACTTCTGATTTTGCCCTGGTGTGTGAACTGCTGGAAGAGGAAGGTGATCTGGCAGAAGAGACTGGGGTGGTGGTGGTACTTCCTGATGGGGAGAAAGATGGAGAACAAGTTCCTATGGGCAGTATCAAAAGATTCATCATTATCTTGCATGTAAAGAGTGCTAAGGAGTTTCAGGTGAGAGAAAACACTGACAGATATAGGAAGAAAAACCCAAACTGAAGGGCTGTCTCTTTTGCAAGGCTACTGTGCCACAGGATGGGTGGAACTCAGAAAAGGACCTCCCCACCTACAAGCTTGGGTCCTTTAATGCGATGTCAGCCTCCCAAGAAAGCAAGTCGTGGAGTAAAAATGATCTCTTTAAAGGACCCCAGTATTCCATTAAAATCAGGACTGGGAATGCCAATTCATGGAGTCAACACAGAAGCTTGAGCTGAATTTGGGCACTGGTTGATTGGGTTCTGAGCCAACCTGCTGCATATTTAACATCTAAATGCAAAAATCCAGACAGGATTGTCCTAAATGCCAATCTTCCTGCTAGGTGCCTTGGTAGTGAATGCCACAAAACTAGTCCTTTTCAGGCTATACAGTGAAACAGGCTCTAGAGATTTACAGCTTGTCACCAAGAACCGATAACAGCCAGAAGCTGAAGCATTCATCTTTTCCAGTTTCTACTCTTCTGAATGTGAATCAAATTGTCTAATAACCCCCCAGTAAATTAAGCATACCAAATAGGAATAACTTGAGAGCCAAGCATGCATGCATGAGACCAGTGAGCCCCCAGATGGTTAACCCAGAGCTAGCAACCGAAGCATGGGGCAAGTGTGCCCCCTGGTGGATGCACATTCATGCAGGTGATTTCATAAGAAGGAAGTCTCTTCTCTCCCTGCCCCAATATTCCCTCATGCAGCTTTCAAGATGAAAATGTTTAATAGGAAATCATGACTAGCAATACCTGTTAAGTCTTCCATGCTACCAAAGGACCCATAAGACCAACTGAAGACACAAAAAATACAGAACACAGTGCGGGAGAATCATTATTTCAGATTCTTCAAATATCAAAATCAAATCTCTTGTATTAATAACCTTTCATTTCTTCAAACAATTCAGAGGACACATAAAATAGTGGAAAATTCCTTTCCAGCCTTCATTAATTCTCTACCATATTATCATATTATCTATATCAATAAATTGCCCTTTTCAACTTCTTTTTTTAACCGGAACAGGGTAACCCCATTACCACTTTTGTCTGTCTCATTCACCCTATAGTCTAAAATTTCTTATTTGGAACACCAAAACAGAATGGTTAAAATATCTGGGGAGCAGGTTAGAATTTAAGGTGCTCCTGTCTCTCGCCTGGCCTACATCTGCTCTCTGCCATTATTGACTCCCTTCATTCCATTTCCAGAAGATAAAACTTTTCACCTCCCACACAGAAAACTGATGGAATGGCAGAGATGAGAGCCTTGAGAAAGAGTAGCAATTGAGGTAGGAGGACTTACAAATACCTACAATGGAAGAATGGATGGTAAAGTTAATGGAATTGGCCAAGATGGAGAAACTGACTACTCTGATTAAAGACTTTGTCTAGCTACATTTCTACCTGGAAACCACTTTTGGACTTTTTGCTTGAAACTGAAAGAAATGAAACTTTAATTTTGGAATTTGATTATTAGAATTGTTTATGATCATAGAAATAATGTGCACTATTGTTAATTTTAGAGTAAGAAGTTAATGTATCTTATATTTGTAGCTGTACCAAAGAAAGTCAGAAGCTATTCTTCTTCTATTCTTTTCTTTTTCCTTTCTGCACTAATTTTGCTTTCTTTCTGATCTTTTCCTCTCAACTCTTTTTTCAGTTTTTTTCTATTTTATCTCTTGTTGAAATTTAATAACATTTTATGAAAAAAGAGAAGAGAAAGAGATTGGATTGTTAAAATTCAGCACTGAAAGAGTATCTCATGAGTTTCTACCAAACATTTAACAAACTGAATTAAAGTAAGTCAAAGGGAGTCAAACCAGAATTCACAGTAACACCGAAACTCTACATGCATGAGGTACAACATTTGTCTTCCAATGCTCCTCTTCCAATCATACATTAATGTCAAAGCATGTTCTGCAGCAGGAAAGATTCTTCAGCTCTTCTGAAGAGACAAGCCCAAGGTTCAGGAAGGCAACCAAAATAAATTTATTTATAGCATATTCCAATAGTTACCTCTTGACAGGAGTTGGCTCATCTTCACGCTGCCGTCGAAGTATCGAACCTGCACATGGTGGGAAGGGAAAGATGGAGAGCCGGTTTATTTCCTTCTCTCTGTCTGGAGTCACTTCCTAAGGAAGGCAGAAAACATGCGTTAAATTCAGACAACTCCCTACCTCCTCATCCCACATTTCTCAACCATTCTTCATCTAGAGTGATATCACCACTCCATTTCAACAAATTAATTTTAATCATGAATTACTCAACAAAAGGCATGCACATCAAAGCAAAAATTTTGTAGACAAAAACTGACATTTTTATGATGAGGTTGCATGTACATTTCACACAGGTTATCATCTAATTGAGGTACAGTGGTGCCGTTGACAGAGGTGGGCTAATACATTGAAGAAGTATAGCCTTATTCACTAACCTGGCAACCTCCCAAGGCATAGGGATGACATTTTCCAGAATTCCCAGTGGTCATGATGGCTGGGTGGGAATCTGGTGGACTGTAGTCCAACAATTCTAGAGGATGCCAAATTGATCAAGACTAGTCTAAATACCAGAACTCCAATCAGAAGCTGCTCTATCTGGCTTGCAAATTTAGGACAGAATGTAAGGGGAGGGTTCAAGCCCTATTTATAGTTTTACCATTTTGTTATCAACAGCAACTTCATAGAAGATTAGAAACATTCCAAATCAAAAGCCATCCTGGGAGGAAGAAAACCTCAGGAAGCAAATGGGATAGAAACCAATTTGTTCCTGGCATCTTCCCCTCTATCTGGAAGCCAGGTGTGAAGAGAATGTGGGCTATAGCTGACAGATTCCTCTTTAAAAGACATACAAGAATGGAAAACCAGGGTTGATTTTGTTGTTGGGTCCAACATTCTATAAGAGAATTGAATTACACAAGTGTGCATGCATAATATGTCAGTTTAACTTTTTGTTGTTGTTGTTTATTTGTTTAGTCGCTTCGTGACTTCATGGACCAGCCCACTCCAGAGCTTCCTGTCGGTCGTCAACACCCCCAGCTCCCCCAGGGACGAGTCCGTCACCTCTAGAATATCATCCATCCACCTTGCCCTTGGTCGGCCCCTCTTCCTTTTGCCCTCCACTCTCCCTAGCATCAGCATCTTCTCCAGGGTTTCCTGTCTTCTCATTATGTGGCCAAAGTATTTCAGTTTTGCCTTTAATATCATTCCCTCAAGTGAGCAGTCTGGCTTTATTTCCTGGAGTATCGACTGGTTTGATCTTCTTGCAGTCCAAGGCACTCTCAGAATTTTCCTCCAACACCACAGTTCAAAAGCATCGATCTTCCTTCTCTCAGCCTTCCTTATGGTCCAGCTCTCGCAGCCATATGTTACTATGGGGAACACCATTGCTTTAACTATGCGGACCTTTGTTGTCAGTGTGATGTCTCTGCTCTTAACTATTTTATCGAGATTGGTCATTGCTCTTCTCCCAAGGATGAAGCGTCTTCTGTTTTCCTGACTGCAGTCAGCATCTGCAGTAATCTTTGCACCTAGAAATACGAAGTCTTTCACTGCTTCTACATTTTCTCCCTCTATTTGCCAGTTATCAATCAAGCTGGTTGCCATAATCTTGGTTTTTTTGAGGTTTAGCTGCAAGCCAGCTTTTGCACTTTCTTCTTTCACCTTCATCATAAGGCTCCTCAGTTCCTCTTCGCTTTCAGCTATCGAAGTGGTATCATCTGCATATCTGAGATTGTTAATGTTTCTTCCAGAGATTTTAACTCCAGCCTTGGATTCCTCAAGCCCAGCATGTCGCATGATGTGTTCTGCATACAAGTTGAATAGGTAGGGTGAGAGTATACACCCCTGTCGTACTCCTTTCCCAATCTTAAACCAGTCCGTTGTTCCGTGGTCTGTTCTTACTGTTGCTACTTGGTCGTTATACAGATTCTTCAGGAGGCAGACAAGATGACTTGGTATCCCCATACCACTAAGAGCTTGCCACAATTTGTTATGGTCCACACAGTCAAAGGCTTTAGAATAGTCAATAAAACAGAAATAGATGTTTTTCTGAAACTCCCTGGCTTTTTCCATTATCCAGCGGATATTGGTAATTTGGTCTCTAGTTCCTCTGCCTTTTCTAAACCCAGCTTGCACATCTGGCAATTCTCGCTCCATGAATTGCTGAAGTCTACCTTGCAGGATCTTGAGCATTACCTTACTGGCATGTGAAATGAGTGCCACTGTTCGATAGTTTGAACATTCTTTAGGTAAAGGTAAAGGTTTCCCTTGACATTAAGTCCAGTCGTGTTCGACTCTAGGGGGCGGTGCTCATCTCTGTTTCAAGCCGAAGAGCCAGCGTTTGTCCGTAGACCCTTCCGTGGTCATGTGGCCGGCATGACTAAACAGAACGCCGTTACCTGCCCGCCGAAGCGGTACCTATTAATCTACTCACATTTGCATGTTTTCAAACTGCTAGGTTGGCAGTTGAACATTCTTTAGTGTTTCCCTTTTTTGGTATGGGGATATAAGTTGATTTTTTCCAGTCTGATGGCCATTCTTGTGTTTTCCAAATTTGCTGGCATATAGCATGCATTACCTTGACAGCATCATCTTGCAAGATTTTGAACAGTTCAGCTGGGATGCCGTCATCTCCTACTGCCTTGTTATTAGCAATGCTTCTTAAGGCCAACTCAACCTCACTCTTCAGGATGTCTGGCTCTAGCTCACTGACCACACCGTCAAAGCTATCCCCAATATTGTTATCCTTTCTATACAGGTCTTCTGTATATTCTTGCCACCTTTTCTTGATCTCTTCTTCTTCTGTTAGGTCCTTGCCATCTTTGTTTTTGATCATACCCATTTTTGTCTGGAATTTACCTCCAATGTTTCTAATTTTCTGGAAGAGGTCTCTTGTCCTTCCTATTCTATTGTCTTCTTCCACTTCCGCGCATTGCTTGTTTAAAAATAATTCCTTATCTCTTCTGGCTAACCTCTGGAATTTTGCATTTAATTGGGCATATCTCCCCCTATCACTGTTGCCTTTTGCTTTCTTTCTTTCTTGGGCTACTTCTAGTGTCCCAGCAGACAGCCATTTTGCCTTCTTGGTTTTCTCTTTCTTTGGGATGTATTTTGTTGCCCCTCCTGAACAATGTTGCGAACTTTTGTCCAGAGTTCTTACAGGACCCTATCTACTAAGTCCAGTCCCTTAAATCTATTCTTCACCTCCACTGCATATTCCTTAGGAATATTAGTGAGCTCGTATCTAGCTGATCTGTAGGTCTTCCCTAATCTCTTTAGTCTGATCCTAAATTGTGCAATAAGAAGTTTGTGATCTGAACTACAGTCAGCTCCAGGTCTTGTTTTTACCGACTGTATAGATGTCCACCACCTTTGGCTGCAAAGGATGTAGTCAATCTGATTTCGGTGTTGTCCATCTGGTGAAGTCCATGTATAAAGCCTTCTCTTAGGTTGTTGGAAGAGAGTGTTTGTTATGCAGAGTGAGTTGTCTTGGCAAAATTCTATCAGCCTATGTCCTGCTTCGTTTTGTTTAAAATTCGTTTTGTAGCTTAACTTTAGGTACAGGTAAAAAAAAATCCATAAAGGACACAGGAAGAAGGGAAAAGGTGGCAGGTAGTCTTGGGGAATGAGTAAAGCTAGCAAGATGGGGGCAGTGGCAAATTAATGCAAAGCAGTGCACTGATTTCCAGACTTTATTTTTTCCATGTTTTTCTCTCTGTAGAATATCAAAGCTATAATATTTTGCTACAATATAATGCAAGATCTTGAGAACTATGGGAACATTCACAGTTATCTGTTAGGAAGCCTTTTCCATCTCGATGGAACTATGATGAGACTGTTAAATTTCATTCCCTCCAGGGACTCAGGGAGTGTTAGTCCAGCACATATGGAAGACACCAGAAAAGAGAAGGGTACCAGAAATATATCCGTATGTCACAGACCTCATTAAAAAGTTGGATGGTCATTTGTAATTTGATGTTTCCTGGATTGCAGCCATGAAGCCCAACTCATCTAAACCTGCAGACTCAAAAGCAAATTCTACTGTCTTCACTAGAACTTATTCCTAAAGAAGTTGTGTTGGAAACTGATGGTTCAGGCACCAAATTTTCAAAGCAGTTGAATTTTCATCATTCAGATCCATTACACTCTCTCGAAAACTGGTGAGTATGACTTCCTGCAGTAAATTATTTACTGAATGTAGGAGTCCAATACATAATAAGCCAATGGTAGTGGCTGTGGACAGCCTTGCATACCTGCTGGGCTCAGTGCAGAAAGTCACATTATTTTGTTTCGAGAACAGGGATTTTATCTGTTCTCATCAAAAGTAATAAAAGAGGCTTCTCAACAGTCTTCCCCAGATATGCTGGGATTGCAACTCCCAATTTAAAGCCCTCTAGATGTTTTGGGACTCTAACTTCCAAGATTCCCAGTACAACATGAGGGTAGTAAGTTGCAGGAATCTGACTTATAGCCTCAACTTTCCCTTGATAAGCATGTTTTCAGCTTTGGATATCAATTTTTGCCAGCTGAGCAGAAATACAGCAACAGTTCCAAGAACATATAAAACTATCTTATACCAGATCAGCTCTTTCCTCCAAAAAGCACCAGCTCTATCAAACAGTGGTCTTTCTTCATTAATAGCCTCCACAGGATAGTCCTCCACATTTTGCTAAACTACAATTTTCAGCATCTCTCACTATTGGACAGGCTTTGAAAGTTATACCTCAGAAATGTCAGGTGACTACAGTGATTACTCTGTGCCACCTAATTCTTTGTTATCAGAGCTATCAGTGAAGTGAGGACTTTCAGCATTTAAGACATGTGCCTTATGAGGTCATGGCTTATACAATCTCTTCTTACCACATCTTGCCCTACAGCGTCTCTAGGGAACACGATATCCAGGATGTCTGGCGAATCTACAATCCCGTCCTCCGGGGACAAAGGCTTCTCTATTATGCTCCAAGTGCTGCTGTAGAGTGAATGGGAAGAGGAACATACCTTGAGGGGCAGGGGAGAGAAAAAGACAGAATGAATGAAATAAAGTAACTATTTTACTAATTCAGTAATTGCTGTGATCTCTAAAGACTCATACACAGATGGACACACACATACACAGAGGTGGCTTAATTTTCAGACAAGAATGCTTTGTATTACCGTATTTACTGCAATGATTCTGTGGAGGGTAAAAAGACCATTCCTTCTCTGATTGTAAGAGTCATCCAGACTGACTCAATTTTCAGAGGAAAATTTCACTTTTGCAGTATCAGAATTTGTTTGATTTCTTAATATAGGGCTAGAATCCTATGAATACATTGGGATTTATTTTTGTTTTATTTTGATAAAACATCAAGGGCTTGAAGAAGAATTTGGGACAGTTTGGATGTCACAGAGTTTAATACAGTTTAAGATTAGAATAATTAGCTGCCCTTTTTTGGTTTCTGCATTCTTGGTGGACGGTGGGATGGGGCTATTTTTACCTGTGCATTTTGTGTTCTGATTTCTCACTCTTGCAGCTATCTAGAGGATGAGGGCAAGGAGGGTAGCTTACATTGCCACTCACATATGACCTCCTCCCCTCTAGAAGACTTAACTCCATTCCATTAAATTCTAGCCTCTCTTCCCTTTCCAGCAAGACATTGGCCTTTTTCTTGACTTTCTATCAGGGGCCCCTTTTTTCCTCCAAACACACCTTCTTGGCAAGGCCTCTGTTACACAAGCATCGCTGCAACTGTCCCTCTAGCGTGCCAATCTTGCCCTCAACCTGTGTGAGTTTGCTCAGCAAGTCATCCCTTTCTTCCTCCAAGGTCCGAACACGCTTACGATACTGGTCCTTCTCAATGAGGCTTTGGGAATACTGGAGCTGAATGTCATTTCGGCTCTGAATGGCCTAAAGGATACAGTGAAGAAGGGGAGCTGGTAAGTGAGATTATAGGCAGAACTGTGCATAGCATATTCTTTTCTTTTCTCCAAATCACATGCTAAATAAGTTATATCCATTTTTGCACACTGCTGCATAATTTGAACTGTTTTTAGTATCCACAATCAAAAAATGTCATGGTTTAGTAAAGTCCTCTTCAGCCCCTTTCTGGCATTCACCAGGCCTTTCTGAACAAAGAACTTCCAGATTAATAGTAAAATTACAGTAAAATAGCTATTTGAAATACAGAGAAATGAGAACACATTAACATATAATACAGTCAGTATACAATTACTTTCAGAACCACAGTAATGGAACAGCAGCACATTCAATAAAAAATAATCCAAGCAACCTGGAACTGGTATAAACAAACATCCTGACAGACTTCTCTTTCTCTAGATGGTTCTATCTTCTTTAGGATCTGTGATCATACTACATGGATATCTATAAAGAACCTCACTGAGAAACAGGCTGGATTGGTAACATAAAGCAAGCATCATTCTTCCACTGCATCTTATCATTCCTACATGGTTTCTCTATTTTTCTGTTACTTCAAGTGGCATAAAATGGGGGTAGCAAGAACATTACCACATGGTTTAATCTTAACTGCAGCCCATAATTATAAACCAAGGAAATATTTCAGAAAAGAAGCAATTTACCTGATCTCTTTCCTTTTCAATCTCCTCTAGCTGAGCCAGCACAGTGTTCATCCTATGCTTATAAAGATCACAGTTCTTCTGCAGAGTCTGGTATTTCAACTGCAAATCTTCCATGTCTTGCAGGTACTGAGAGAGAAATTGCAGAGATGGATTATTTTCCAAGTAAATGTTTAGGTCTTAAACAAAGGCAGCTGGAGGCCTGCAATCTGTTTTCAAATGCCAGGGTTCAGAACATAATTACATTAGGAAAGTAATATAATGAAATAAAAAGAAAATGTAGATGCATATGTTTCACCTAACTTGCACCCCACTTTCAATTATCACACATAGCTTATAACAATGGGACTGAACTTAGGGTATCCAGAGTAGAAAGCATGTACCTGATGTTTAAAAGACATTAAAAGAAGGGTGGGGGATTTTTTCCTGCTGAGGTTCAAATTGCCTTAATGATAATCTATGAAGGTGTTCATTCTAGCAGTAGCGAAATCCAGAAATGAATGGTGTTAGAATGTGACTCTTATTTTTCTTTTTGTGTACCTATTGGCAGGGATGGAGGGTGGGTTAATACTATCATCCTCCATTGTTTGGTCTCAATTTGAAAAAGATTCCATCAGTTTTGTCGTTTGGCAACAAGGCAGAACGAAGTAAGAACTACAAGTGACCTGGATAGAGTCCAAAATTATCTTGACTGGTGGTCTGCCTTTAGCCCATGGAGCAGAGATTCCTTGCTCATTAATGTCTGGAACAAGGATTTCATGTCTGTTCCAATGTAGCTCTAAGCTTAAATGTCTGGGGTTAGAGTTAGAGCATCTTACCTTATCTCTCAGCTCTTCAGCCCACTGCAGCTCATTTTGTAAGGAGTTGAGTTTCTGGCACAGTTCCTGTCGATCTGCTTGTGCTTCCTTCCAATCATGCTCCAGAATGTCTAGAAGGACCCTTTCAGAACCCAGAACATGGTCTTCCCTTGCTTTCTAAACAGTAAAGAAGCAAAGTCACTCATCTGCTGGGACATAATGATTTCAGGATAATTAAGGCTTTTGGAGTAAATAACAGAAATTGGCATGCTTACATAGTGGAATATTTTAAAATATCTCCAGCAGGAGCTCCAAAGTACAGTGTTCTATTTTAGTCCTTGCCTTCTTGACACCCTCCAGATGTGTTCAACACCCTTCATCCTCAGTTAGCACTGGAAGGTCTTATTTTGAGAAAGACTAACCAATTCTATATCTATATATCTTCACTACCACCAAAACTGAAAGGTGCATTTATGCAACAAACTTCATACTATCATGTAAATTTCATGGCTTCTTCTAAATAATTCTGAATCCTCTAGTCTAGTAGGGATTCTGAGAACTCCCCATTAGCAAGTCTGGCCCCTTAATTTCTAATGGGAGAATGACTGTTAAATCTGTCTGAGACTATAGGGTTGATACAGTTTAACAGCCTTTTCACTCCCAGCAAGAGTAGTCTGAGATATTCTGCTGCCTGAGATGGAGCAATGAATGATGCTCCTCCCTGCAAAATCAAGATACATAGATTCTAAGATCAATCAAGTTACTGCCTTCTAAAACAGAAAACCACACAAGCAGATCTCTCTCTTCCTTGGTAGTAGAAATATATTCCACAGCATATTGGCTACCTTTTTGCAGCCCAAGATACTTGTCTTAGTATCCCTAGTAGTAGGGTCAGCCCTGAGGGCACTTCCACAGGCTGACTTTGCATCTGTCTGCATTAAACCAGTAAGCCACAGTAGCTGTCAAAGCCAATAATGTACAGTCAGAAGTATGGTTTTGATTATATTTAGATGAGTGATATGAGGGGATCTAAGCAGTGAAAAGTACTTATTCTAAAGAGTCAAGCTATGTCAGATTGAAAACATACAGTCAAAATGTCATAGCTAAGCAATGTTTTATGGACCATTATTAACATGGGGAGATGGGCTCATGTCTTCCAAGATAAGAACCTTACAATTTCATGCTTTCTGGGACCAGTTCTTAAACCACTCTAGATAAAAATTACAGAGTATAATGGAAATGGCAATATTTTGCTGAGCATGTAATAGATTTATATAACTGATTGTATCCATATGCTTCTTCCTCACCAATACTTTTTTCCTTAAAAACTATATATTCTTCCTGGTTAAAACTTAAAGAGGATTTGGGGGAAAAAGAAGAAGAATCTCAAACCAAAATATCTTTAAGTAACATTCACCAAAATTCAAACAAATTAGAATAAGTTGTACATTATGAAATAAACTTATGTAAATGACCAAATAATTAGAATCCCATAATGCAGGTTAGTTTTAAATCACATCTTCAAGGAAAACTTCAAAACTACATATATTCCAGGGTAAAAATAAGGGTTATTTGGTAACCCAGATATAACAGGCAGTTTACATCTCCCAAACAGCTGAGAGTCACAGCTGTTCAAACCACCCATAGATATTTTAGCAGCATCTAAGCCAGTGCTAGAGGCCCTCTTTTTAAAATATGTTTTATTTTTAGCACTCTACCAACTCAGGTTCTGATCCAGCACCAGTGCACGAATCAACACATCTCCCATAGTATGTCTAGCTGGGGTGGCCAGGCTTACACTTATTATAAAAGACTACTCTGTTCCTAAGCCAGTCAAGGGGAAACAGCATTTGTCAGTGTTGTGATGAGGTAATTTAGAAGGGAACAAAGACAGTGATTCATAAAAAAATACAAGGCACTGCTGGAAAGAAAGGAATAGCCTTGCTGGATTCACTCTTTAATTGTTTAAGGGTTGCGCATAAAATCACACATAGAGCTAGTTTGGCCTTTGCCAATCAGATGCCCTTTAATTGCATTGGATTACATCTCTATGCTCAGATTCCACTGGTAACTGGAATAACAACAGTAGTAGTAGTAGTATAAAAATAATAATAGTAAAGTCTTTATCATTTGGTTTTAAGAGAGAAATAACAGTCCTGGCACCGAAGCATGTGATTTGTTTCGTTTTGGCACAGCTTACTGTGCAAACATAACCACTGTGGCTTGCAAAACATTGTTTATGACTTAGTGTGATATATGAATCAATTCTTTACTTGTTGCTTATTAAACAAACCATAGCTAAAACAAATAATGTTAGTGTGAAGTAGCAACCCAGTCACAGGCCCAGGATGAAATTCTAACACAGAGATTTTAATTATATGCAGATGAAATTCTTCAATTACAAATTGGCTTCCTTTCAAGTCTTCAGCAGCCTTCCCTGACATCTGGTTTCTAAATACCCCAATTACTCCAAGCCTATTTAGCCCTGCTGCTTCAAGAATTATGTGAAGTCCAAAACTTCTCAAAGGCACCAAGTGGGAAGTCTGGACTATACAACAGAGAACCTTAGAGGGTCCATAGCTGAGGTCTCAGGGCAGACCAGCAAATAATCAGGATCTAGCAGCACCTGATTCTCTGAGTTACCATGCTTGGGTTCCTCTGCAACCAAATAATTAGGCTTTATAGATCAAGGATGCCCTTTCAGATACAGTCCCAATTTAAACATAAAAATGACCCCATATAGGAGAAGGTTCAGAGTAGAGAATGTTTCTATGGACTAGAATTAAGTCCACATTTTTCAGAATGTACCTGCATTACATTCTGCAACTCCTGAAGTGAAGCAATTAGCCTCTGGTTCTCAGCTTGCAATTCAGAAATGTTGTCAGTAAATCCATGATCTTCCACCTCTCGCTGAGGAGCCATTGCTTGCTTCTTCAATAAGGAACACTCTTCCTCCATAGTAGTGATCTTGCATTTCAACTGATCTACCTGAAATATAGAATAAAGACTATCACAGCATTACATTGATTACAGCACTAGAGAAACAAGGAGATAAATTTATATAGGGCTTCATTTTGATTGGGAAGTTAATCAAAATTAAGTCCTACATAAAACTTTATGTATGGTTCACAATCAAAATACTGTAATGAAAAGAGTAAATTTGAGTATAGGTGAATTCTCTTCATGATATATGCCCTAATTTCTGAATTTAATGGAAAGATCAAAGATGGCTTTGTGGGTTTGCAAAACAATCACTTAATGGGCACGTGCTCAAAATCTCTTTTTTAAAAAATCAGGTAGAAAATAGAGAAAATTAGCCATGCCTTCTCCAGTTTCATTTCCTCCAGCTGTACTAGACTTCAGCTCCCATCATTTTTAGCCAACACATCCAACCAGACACACTGACTTGGTATCCAGCATATAGAGGAAGAAGTAGATGTGTCCATTTCTTAAAGTGAACTCCAAGTAACCAAGGTGTGGCCTAATAAATTCTGTCAAGTATCTGGAGTGAAAACATTGTTTAAGATGGGGATTTGACTGTTTTATACCCCTGCCTGCTTTTCGGTCGCTTCAAACGTAACATAACCTGGGATTCATCTGAAGATGACAGCCAGTTTGGTCTAGTGATTAAGGCAACGGGCTAGAAACCAGCGGACTGAAATAGTCCTGCCTTAGGCATGAAAGCCGGCTGGGTGACCTTGGGCCAGTCACTCTCTCTCAGCCCAACTCACCTTACAGGGCTGTTGTGGGGAAAATAGGAGGAGGAAGGAATATTAGGTATGTTCCCCACCCTGAGTTATTTGTAAAAATAATAAAGGCGGGGCAGAAAATAAATAAGTAAGTAAGTAAGTAAGTAAGTAAGTAAGTACCAATCTCCAGAAGAAATTCTAGTGACAGGTACTTCAGATGAATCCTAGAGTTGCATTTAATTTGAAGCAACTCTAAGGCCACTGAAAGAAGCTATAAAGAAGGCACATGGGTAAGCTAGCTAAACCCACATCCCAGACCACCATGGATGTTTGGTAGTAGGAAAGGGGAAGAAAGGCCATACTAAAGTAAAATGGATGAGCTGCATCACACACATAGGTGGGGTTGAGATTTTTCTTCTTTTCTGCTTGAGTGGGAATTATGCTTGGTTACCAGTGTTAAGCTTATTTTAGGTTTATGCTTTCAAGTTTCCATGTATTTCCCATCTCAAAATGCTAACAAATTCATGCCTCCAATTTTTGGAAATCATGCCACAAAATTCAACAGTGTGGTCAAAATAAGTTTAGGGACCTTTATAAAAAAGCACTACCCATTCATGTTTCAACCAACAAGGGAAAAATAACCAAGCATTCCTATACAAACTGAATACACATACAAGTGTAATACACTAAAACTGCAGCACACAATACATCATATTAAAATGATTGATACTATAATGATTACATGAGATTCTTAAGTTTTTTTCTCTCTTGTATAAATATAGTCACCCACTGAAGAGTTTAATGAATATACAGGAATGAGTGTATGTTTCTTTAACCATAGCTTTACTCTACTTTAGCCTGAGTTGTTCAAGCTAATGTAGCATTGTGATCAAGAACCATGAAGTCTATGTTTCAAATTTTGCCTTTATCATAAAAATCAATAATCTTGGGTAACTTTCATCAGCAATATGGAATAATAACACCAGTTTATCTCATTGTTCTAAAGGTTATTGAGATAAATTAAGATGATTGTGAATTCAAATACACTATGCAAATAAATTGGTATCATACTGTTAAGTTGGTATGTTTGAGCTTTAAGGACAAAGAAGGGTAAATGCTGAAATCAAAATAATATACAGTATATCAAATCTTGAAATAACCAGGAAAACCTATATATTTCATAGTAGATATGTTCATATAAATGCACCCTCAAAATTCATCCTACATTTCTGGGAGATATAGCTAACATGCCCAGCACAATTATAACTTGTTTAGTTCACTCAAAAGAAGATTAGGAATAGTTCTGCCATGGCCTGTAAATTAATGCCTTCCCAGAGCAAATATGAAAGCAACTTCAAGCTCAGATCTAACTAAAAAAGGCCAGGACTGCCACCATCTATCATTTTTACAGCATCATCAATATGCACAGGGCTTTGAGGAGTAAAATAGCAGGTAATGGCTTATTCTTCAGGGGCATAGTATAACTGGGAAGAGAGGGGAGATATACTAAATATCTGACACCATATTATTGCATGCAATTATAATTTACATATATCCTTAAATTAGTTATAATTTGGAAGGCTAACATAAGGCCAACCAAAAGAGCCCAACAAAAGGCCCAGCTTTCTTATGAGGCAAGGAAGGCAAGTAAAAACTAGATGGACATCTGGAATTGCTGCTATACCTGGAGAACATTCATAGGTTACTAGGAGGGGGCTTGCATTGCATGCAATCAGACCAAGAGTCAATATCTGGTATCTCCATTTAAAAAGATTAAATGGAAAATGACATACAAAACTCCTGCCTAAGACCCCTGACAGATACTGCCAATCAGAGTAGGCAATAATGGACTGACCTGGAATAAGGCAGCTTCCTTTTACCTTTATTGATGTCTGGAAGAGATGGTTGGATATATTTGGTACATTAGTAATTTTAAACTGGAGATGAGAAAATTGAGGAGGGACCATAAGTCAAGACTTAGACCCGTTCTTTGTATGCAACAGATCCCAAGTTCAATTTTTGGCATCTGCAGCTTAAAAAATATCAGATATGCAATAATGGAGATGAGCTTTCTGCCTAAAACCCAGGAGATCTCCTGGTTAGATCAATTAATAATTTGATAGTAGAAAACAACTTACGTGCAGCCCAAACCAATTTTTCACCTGGGGATACTTTAAAAGGACACTATTGGTCATACACAAAAACTACTACTAGATTTTCATTAAATCCCATTGTTGCAAAAGAACAGTAAGTACAATACAGTTCCCACACAACAAGGCCACATCTCATAATATCAGGTTGTCTTATTTTTGGTTATGAAGAAATCTGCCTTTCCTTTGGTTTTTCCCACAAAGACTGTTTTGGCTTAGTCAAAAGGATCATCTGAAACTCACCTATGCTGCAGACATTTTTATAGGAGGCACTTTGCTCACTCCCATTCACTGCTTATATCATAATTGTAGCATTAAAGTATGTGTGTTACAAAGAATGTGACAGACTCTGCAGTAGGAAAGAATCCTACATTGGGACCAAGAGCTGGGCTTAGTGTTCTGGCCCACAGCAACTCTGCAAGAACAGGTGAATGTTCCATCTACAAAGAGCAAAATGAGATGTTGCAACAGAGACTGAATAATACTTCAAGGAATCAAAGGATGTCCTCCTAAATTGCTAGGCAGGCTCAGATTAAAATGGCAAGAGATAGTTAAACCTGATATGATCAATAGTTCTGAACCTTACTGGTGCTTGGGTTTTACTTTAAAACTATGCATGAATAACATCTGAAATATTGAATCACAGTAGTATTGTGGGTTGGCTTTAGTTTTTCCTATGTTCTCTTCTTTGTTGTTTGTTACTTTGTTGGTTCTGGTTTTGGTTTTAGTCCTATGTTAGCTGTCCAGAGTTGCAATGTATGAGTTGGGCAGTTCTATAAATCAAATAAATAAAGCAATGTAGGTATGCTCCTATGGACCCAGACCTTAACAATCTACCACATAAATTGCACTTGCTATTTAAAACAATCCTGCCCAATGTGGCACACCCCTGATGTGTTGGACCACAACTCTCAAAATTCCCAGACAGCCAATTCTCAGAATCACCAGCCTTGGCCACACTGGTTGGGAGGTGGTGTGAGGTGGGGCAGGGAATATTTTATTTATCACATCTATATCCTATCTTTCCTCTCAGAATTTAGGAGAGCATATAGGAGAGTGGAAAGTCTCTGCTAGTTTTATCCCCAGAACAGCAATTCAGCAACATATATTGGGCTGAGAGTATCCAAATCAGCCAGTGAGCTCTATGGACAAGTGGGAATTTGAACCTAGATCCAGTCCAACACTTTAACCATTTTGCTTCCACGCAGTTCTAACACATCCAGAAGGTATCTAATTTAGAACACAAAATATTCCTCTCTCCCGATAATAAATGCTACCTGAAACTGCTGCATTTGTTTTGTTAAATGCAGATTAGGTGAGTCACGTGACCTCAGGACCTACTGTATATCTCCTGCCACCATTATTTATTTTAGATTATACATTTAAAACCTTAAGAGCCACTTCTGAGAAATTTGGAAGGATGCCATGCTTTTCCCAACTCAGACCCCACCAGTAATACTATAATTATTTTAATCTTATTTTTTCCCATCTCTCCCCAACTTTTTTCTTTGCGTGTCTTGTCTTTTAAACTGAAAGCCAATGGCAGGAACTGTTGCTAACCCACAGTTGAAAGTGATTTTGGGAGATGCTTTGGCTAAGGAGTGAGCAAAAATGCTTCAGAGACATAAATGGTAACTTGGGAATTCCATCACCAGGGGACAAAGATTACCCTGGGAAAATAACCTTCCTGTCTAAGGTGGTTAGATATTTTGCAATTGCATGAATATTTGCTGATCATGCACCAGATCTAGCACAAGTACACAATTACCACCAAACAGAAAATTAGTACAGAGTAAATTTTAAAATATATTTATAAATCACATTTTTTGTTATCAACATCTCTAACAAAGATTTGTAAACACAAGTGTCGAACGTATTTGTTCAGTCACTGATTTTCCAGGACTCTGCTTAGATCTAAAACTACAAATCCAGAGTTTCTCTAGAAAAGGCACCAGCAATTTCAAACTATGGAAATTCAAATTCCCTAGTTAATAAAGGTCACAGGCGTAAAGGAAACTCTTGCTGAATAGAACCTATACCCAGCATGGCACAAGACACAGTCTGATTCTCAAATCCCAAAACTGTTAACCATTGGCATTTCACAAACTCAGTTCTTTTTGGCACTTAATAGTATCATCTGGATCATGAGTTACCCTGGAGCTAAGTGGAATGTTTGGGCAGATTCAAAATTAGGGAAAAGGACTTAGGGCAGGAAGGAGCAGCAATAAACTCAGCAGAGAATAGGATTAGAAAGGGTTAGCATGAAAGTGAGGGTTCCTCAAAATGAGCAATGTAATGAGAAACTAAAGAACAAGACAGGTAATCTTATACCAGACATAACACAAGGTGCCAAGAAACTGAAAGCAAGAGGAACAGAGCAGTTTTCTGGTAATTTTTTCGTATTTCTTTTTTCTAGGATTTTTAAGAGGCTATTACGTTCACCCAGACACTATTTTAGTAACGCAAAAACCTTTAATCAAGAGAAGAGAACCTGGTTTAATTTGGACATAATTCCATTGTACTGAATTGCTAATATTAGCATGCATTCATGTGTGTGCATACCACTGCACACACATCCTGCTCACCATACCCCAAGTTGCAGGTCCCTACTCCTTAAGACAGCAGCATTTTTCTCTTCACAAAGTTGGGCATAGCGCATGGCCAGCATATAATTTTCATCCTTCAGCCTCAGCAGCTCCAGGCTGTTGGAGTCCCACTCTTCTTGGAACCTCTGCCAACGTTCCTGCACTTTCTGTAATCCTTGGAGCTGTTGCTTCACCTGGCCACACTCCTTTTCTAAGGCTTGATTCTTCATCTGGAGCTGGTGTTCTTTGGCCAGGTGCTCCTTCCGTTGGGCCCTCACCTTCTTCACCTCCATCATCAGGAACTGAGTCAGGCCTTCAGGGCCCTCCTCATCTGGAAAAGGGACAGAGGGTGATCATCAGTTTGGTGCCACAAGTAGACAAAAGGCTAGAAGTCATCATCCAGAGCAGCCCATGTGTAATTCATGCAATAAGCAAGCTTGCCATACATCCCCTGAATTTGCAAGCACTGCAGTATGTGAAGTAGCATGGGCATAAACATGCATGTCTGCTTAAAATTTGAGGCAATCATTACTGCAAACACATAGCAGCACACTTTGCTGCACAGGATGCAAAAGAGCTCTTGGCCTTGGTAAAACTGTTCTGTAGAAAATCCAAGTATCAGACATTTCTGGCAAACAAAATTCTTCTGCTCAAACCTATACAAAAGCATTTCAACTGGTATTTCCTGAGAATTGCACCAAATTCTCTGTGAGGCCTATCTATTGTTACATACCTCTTTCTAACTTTGGGATGTTTCTCTAATGCATTCCTGTGATATACATATTTTGCATTCAGAAAACACAAACTGTATAATCACATGGCAATTTATTAAAATACATGCAGAGTGGATTATTTTAGGCATAAATCAGCTCAAACTGTGTATTTTGCCCTTCTTTTGAGAAGAGAGATGTTCAAATAAAAATAACATTTGTTCACAAATAACAGCATTATTCCAATATAGGAGTCTATTCACATACAACAACAAAAAGTATGAGTGGAAGCTGCAGAGAAAAGGCAAAATAGTTAGCCAATATACAGAAACGTAATCCTGGTATCATGAAGCATTTTGTAATACTGCCCTGATTAGCTGATATCAACCATAACATAAACCAAAGACAACACATGCAAAGCTGCTACTTTCCTGGTGGAACAGCTCTAAAAAGTATCCATATGGCTATTTCTATTTCTTAAAATTTCAAAACCAGATTGCTCTGATGACAAATAAAAGGCCAGTTCTGGAGTACTTTATCCTCAAAACGGCAGCCACTACCTAGACTTTATGTTAGGAGGGCATTCAAAACAAAACAAAAAAAGAAACAAATATAGAAATTTAGGTACAACACAGGCCAAGCAATCTCACATAAAATTCTCTATACCGGCAGAAAGCTCAATATAGCATCCATTTATGCATCCACACAAACTGAGCATCAAGAGCTTTGGAGGCCCTGCTTCTTCCAAAGTGGAATCACGCTTCTCTAGATCTGACTGCATACGGTGTTTCTGACAATCTCTTACCCAAGATCATAGAGCAACGCTGAACAGGCTGCTTTCCTGTCAGTCGGGTGAAATGTTCAGGATAATAGAACTCCAAGGACTCTAAGAACGCTTCGTAGCCTCGCCTCCCTCGCCTCCGAAGGATATCCATGAGAAGTCCTGCAGAAGGTTTAAAAAAAAAAACACACCCAGAGGACACAACCGATGGCTTCATGTGATGAGCAACCAGAATCCTAGACTTGGTGTTTGCCCATCACATGAAGCCATCATGCGCCGAATTGTGGCTCATTATATAAACCACAATTTGAATAAATAACAATTAGCCAGGTTCACAATCACACTAAGCCATAAATTATGGTTAATAGCACAGTTCATACAGCATGCTAAATCAAAATCAAATAAACCACATTAGTACTTAATGCAGTGGGCTAATCCATTCCTAGCATTATAAAGCTGAAAGGCCAAAAAGGCCACTTGGTCTAACCTTTACAAGAACAGCAATGGCCTTTTAAAGGTCGCTGGATGTGAGAGTCATGTCTTCCTGAGCAGGATTTAGGGAAATTCCTTAGGCCTTATGAATTTAACATGACCATAGGCTCCAACTCCCTCCAGCAAGGTCAGGGATGAGAAACCCTGTAGTTTAATATCAGGCTCACAGGCTACCAACAGAATAAAATGACCAGATGGTACAACCAAGCAAGGAAGAAATGGTTTGGGGGCAAGCAGCACGGGCAGCTGTCTAAAATGTCAGGCCGGGGCAGTACATTTCAGTCTCAACCTTCAATAATTTTGTAAGCAGCTTACAAAAAAAGAGGGTAAACCATTTTCGTTTGTAAAACAACATAATCTATCTGCATGGTTAGCATTATGTTAATATCTGGTGGGGACTAGGTTTGTTCTAGGATTGTTTTCCTTAAAATAATATATCTGTGATAATGCTACTTTTAAAATCATGTTTCTTGAGTCTGGCTGACTAGTGGTAGGAGGACTCGCATAGCAGCATTGATATCTCTGTCTCCTACGACAGGGGCACTGGCACCAGATGCCCTAGTTCTGCTTCCAGATGCAAAGCCAGGGTAGGCAGCCTCCAGCCCTTGGTCCTCCTGGAGTTTTTGATTCCCCATTTGGGGCCCTTGAAGCTCCTCAGACTGTGGAAAACCAACAGCAATTTCCTGCCACTTTGAAGTGGGGTACATAAAAAAACTACATAGTGTCAACACTAAAAGGTGATATGACCTTCCCAAGTCACTCCCAAATTCTCTGTCATCAAATCCTGTTCTAACCCTCATATATTATGTGGCTTCGCCCACAGCCCTCCATTCCCCCCAATGTTAATTGCAACTTTTGGCCACAAAAAGTTGCCCACCCCTAGCATTAAAGATGAGCATGGCCAGCAATATTGAGAGGCATGCTAACCACAGGGCCCCTAAGAAAGCATGGTACAATCCAGGATTTGGGTGATGCATTTACTTCTAAAGATAAGGGCACTGAAGGCTTATTATGCTAGTTCAGGGAAGAGTTTTTCAGATTTAGAGAAAGTCTGAAGTACCATTTATGACTCCATTTCAGGGGTTTACTGGTTTAGTGGAGAAATTTCATTCTGAAGAACTCTGCCTATTATTCTAAACCAGAGGCTTTTCTGATTTAGGACAAAAGGACATGGACAAAGAAAAAGCTGGGTGCCGAGAAAATTGCATGGTTGTGCCCAAGGAGCTGGAGTTGGCTCAAGGCCATCTTTACCATTACTGGACCTTTATTTTGCAATCCTTGCTCTGTACAACATCCATTTAGAAGTTCTCAGATTTAGAAGAGAGATTGTTTCAGTGCTTATTGCCTACTTCTTAACAGATAAAGTATAGATAACTCAGTGCAGATACACAATATACTATGCACTAAATATTCATATTGTATACTAATTCTATACACCCACACCAATTAATACATGTAGTGTGTGTATATATGAACACAATACAACCCATCAATACTTGAATTAGTAGATATTGATATAGATATAACTTCCCACTTCAAATTGTTCTTTTTCAAAAGGTTAATAACCCTAGTGGTGATGCTTAAAAAGAATGAGACCATTTTCTGTTATATCAGTGACAATTCAGAAAATTGTAGGCATCAGATTCAGGCATGTAAATATATTGTGACAAGAAAAATCATGCATGCCCATCATGCATCAAGTCACAAAATGAGCTACTTTAAAATTCTAAAATGTGTTTCAAAAGTTTAATGGAAAAAAAAACACTGGAATAGATAATTGCCTATTATGAATATAAGAGCCCCAGCCACTTATTATGCCTATAAAAGCTGGTCCATACTTAACATGAGAACAGTCTGTTATCATTATTGCAGTAAATATACTGAAGAGAGACAGCCATGCCTCTCTAAGTAACCACACTGCAGACTTTCTCCAGGATGATCTGTACCCAACCTGGCCCTTTGGGTTTTCCAGGGGTGCACCCACTGCCATTGTAATCAAGGAGTGTTATTATCATTATTATATTTCTTTGTTCAATTTATATCCTACCTTATGCCTAGAGACTTTCTCGCAAACTTGAGGATGGGTTGCTCGAAACATACTATAGGTTTCCCAAAGACATCTAGTTGATGACTGAGGGATCTAATGCCACACTGCTGAGAGGTAGTGTAGCAGCCAAAGAAGATTCAGACTGATGGGAAATTGTGTAATAGACACTAGCATTAGCATGCTCTTGATATAGTCAGTTGACTAATCAATAAAGTTATACTATACTATACTATACTATACTATACTATACTATACTATACTATACTATACATTAGCATGCTCCATCACTGTCAACAAAAAAGGCAGCTCAGAAATATCACTAACAGAAATTCAAAAGAAATTCAAAATATAGAAGTGGATTGTTTTTCTTTTTGTTTTGCTGGGGAAGAAAACTTTGAGAACATCTAAGTCAGATTTCAATTCAGCAAAGCCTTAGGTTGAAGAAAATGCTGGGCTACATGGAACTTTGGTCTGCCGCAGGATTGATTTTTTAATGCACCACAGAGCCACGGCTGGGATCCCTTGAGCAGGTCCTTCCTCTCATTCAGGAGCCAACTCTCTGTAGAAAACAAGACACTCTCCCTCTTCACTGATCCATGCAAATTCCAAATGTCTCTCACCTGTCCGGTTGCTCCTACATGGAAACCGATAGGCACTCAGCACCTCCTCTTCATCTTGCTCATCTATCACACGACATTGGCGTAAGTATGGTGTCAGCTTTTCTGGATTCAAAGAGCGAGTTAGTTGGTGTCGCACACTCTCAATCTTTTCCCACAAAGCCTCCTCTTCTTCTTCTTCAGAAAGGCTTTGGACATGGCTGATAATATCCTCAGGCCCTATAAGCACATATTCAGTATTACTGAAATTAAGGACATTAATTTCCTCAAGTGCTTTTAAACAGTTTGCTATACCAACAGTCAGAATGGATTTTTCACATCATTTTAGTATATACTGAAAGCTAAAGTAGGAATTCTAACTTCTGCACAGAACATGGAACCAGCCTAGGGCTGCTCTTTGAAGACTGAGGACCACAAAATGATGAGCTACAGTACATTATGCAGGTAGGTGGAATTAAATTTGGGAGGGGAGTCCTGGGGATTTTCTTTGTTTTTTTAAACTATAATATTCTTATTTTGGGATGCACGATGTAATAGGGATCATGCACAAGACCAGGGAAAGATGTAGCTGCTTTAAGGCATTCCCAGCAGGTACTATCTACCTACAAATGCTCCAGATCACAATTTGCCTTTCAAATACAGATCTCCACACAGCCCTACATAACAATTTTGTTGTACTTCCCATCTCGAAATGTCAAGAAACTACTGTCAGTTTTCTAAAGTCAGAAGTAGCTCCGAGGGCTGCAAAAAGGGAACTCTGGGGACAAACCTAGCATGGGCTGCAAGTTATGTACTCCTGCCTAAGAGAGAAAACAATTAGCTGCAAATAAGAAACAGTATCAACAAGGATGATGCAGACATAAAAACAATCTTCCATATTGTAGTGCACTCCAGATAGCCATACAAGCTGGACATTAGGGCAGTTTAACTGAAGACATCTATTGTAAATACCAGATATATGAAGTCTTGGAAGTCCCTGTCCAAACATCTAACTTCTGCATAGAACATGGAATTTGTCACTACTTTTTCCTATTTCTAATCTACCTCAAAACCCATCTTCATGGTGAAACCTTTAGCTTAATTCCTTAGTTCTTATTCCCATCTTAAACATGATCTAATCTAGAATGCAGCTCTCTGGCTCAAGTGATTCATGCAATTTTCAGCCCTCAATCTAATTTGTGAAACTCTCAGTATCATCCAAGTCTCCAAATCCACTCTTACGCACTCTCCCTGTACCAATCCACTGTAGTTTGCTGGACAAACTACAATGGTGGAACTCATACAACTTGCTATGCCAAATTCAAACAAAACACATTATAGTTTAGCACATCATAAAATGATGTAAGGAGCAAAAGGCACATAGTGGCATGCAGAAAGAAAATGGCCATACCCTCTGGCAATGTTGTAATTCCACAGTGTGTTTTCAGAACTGGCTCTGATTGATTGTAGCTCTGAATGACTTTACAGTAGCCCTTTACAGAGGGAAAAAAGCTCCCAACCCCAAAGCAAAGCAGAAAACTGTATTTGTTCAGATTTATCATTATTCCTCTTTTACACTGCATCTTTCCTCGCTGTCAAAATTCTAACTGTAAGTCCCTTGTAGCACCAGCTAATCTTTTGGTCTAAACTGCTTGGTGAAGCATATGCCTGTTGATATGAAAGTAGTTCTAGCTTACTAGAGTTATCTCTGCAACACAACTCTTAGAAGATGCAGGAGCTCTGTCTTCTCTTGCATTTGATCACCTGAAGCAGTTTTTCTCAACCTTGGAAACTTTAAGAGGTCTCAACTTTAACTCCCAGAATTCTGGGAGTTGAAGACCAGTCCTCTTAATGTTGCCAAGGTTGACAAACACTGACCTAAAGGATATCTGTTAGTGACCATCAATGTTTGGCCAAATCAGACAGAATGGGAGGGCATTTAAGAGTCTTGGTATAATCTAAAAGCTCCTATTAGAAGAAACATCCAATTATTCAATAAAGTGAACAAAGGCTTCAATAAGCAAACAACACTATACTGATTATTCAAAACAGATGTAGGCAACTTGGGGCCCTTCAAATATTGTTAAACTACAATCCCAAAAGCCCTAGCTATCCCAGTCAATACTGAGAACCTTGTTGGGAGCCATAGACTCCCCCTGTCCCCCCATTATAAACCAGTGTCCCTATTATTAACAAGCTACAATTATTATCTCCACTCAAAAAAAAAAGTTAGCCATTACCCCAGGCAACAAAATTACTAGGAACGCATGCATGCAGTCACTCCCTCAAATAAGAGCAAATCTGCTCTGAGCTTCCAAAGCAGCAGAATAAACGGTTCTTTGCCTGAGCAAGACTTCCTGCCATTCTGCTATTCCCTTTTCAAGGAGTTTCCACAGCCTTCTCTAAAGCACTGAACAGTCAAGCAGAAGATTAGCATATCTAAAGTCTTCAAAGATACAGATCCAAATACTTGCTTTTCTACCAAAACCACCTTTAGCAATTTCAGTGAGGGCCAATAGGAATGGACACATTACACAACAGGCAAAACAACAGCCATTATCTGATTCTGAGGTCTAAACTTTAACTGCTACATTTTCACTTAAATTCCAGGGAACTGGAATTTGACGCATTACTGAGAACTCAAGACAAGTTACCATGGAGCTTATACATCATGGTAAATTAGTTTAACACCTTTCTGAAGAAGCTTCACGCAATAGACCCAAAACCCAATAAAACACATTTTGGCTTAGCACAAATATGGGAATTCATAAAGCAATTCCCAGAGTAAAGTTTAGTAATGCAGAGACACCACTAATCTTCAAAAAATTTCCAGCCTAAAAATTCCAGCCAGAATAATGAAGCATAGCAAAAACATCAAAACCAGCAATTAGCAAAGAGATCTTAAGCCACATTTAAATGAACAAAAGAAGCAGTACTGAATGCTTCTTCAGGAGTTTGAGTTCCATAACAGCTTTCCAAATTGGCTGTCACTCATACTGACGGGTTTATAGAAACCCTTTAGTTTAACATATCTGGAGGACTTCAGGTTGGGGAAAAAATTGGCTCATACCAAGTTTAATTCTATTATCAGTATATTTTTGTTCATTTCCAGTCCTGTTCAGTTAAACTATCCTGCTATAGTCAGATTTTTTTTTTTGGGTAAACAGAAACAGCAAAGTAAAGATGAGTTAATATGGTCTACTCTGTTCATGTCACACAAACAAAAAGTGCAAGACAGCTAAAAAGATAAATCCAAAATATACATACCATCTTGCCTTGTGTCCAAAGTCACTGGGATGTTCCATCTCTGGGGAGAGTCCATAACTTTGAATTCTTGGGATCAACCAACTTCAATCAATTTTGAGTAGCAGAAATGCTTGAGAGCAATCACCGATCACTGAAAATGGTACTAGGCTAGACAAATCAATTATATTATACAGCATAAAGAAGCATCATATATTCATAGATTAAAATCAAAAGTTTATTCCTTGCACTGTCTCCCATAGTGGGAGAATGGTCCTCAGTAAGGTAATTCATGGTCAATCAGGGGCCAAAGAGAGAGAAATAGAAATTGCTAGGTCCCTATAAAATGATACCTGATACCTATCCCTCAGACCCAGAATGGTTTATGGATCTCACTAAGCCAAACTGTGGTTTGATTTTGACTTACTGTAATGAATGAATTCTCCCATCATGCTTTATTGTAAACCAGATCATTATGGGTTGTTCAACAACTCATTATTACAAAAATGTGGCTAAGCCACAGAAACAAATATAGTCTGGACTAACACATCATATTAAGATATGTTCTATCTTGCTATGGTTTGTTTATTCAGCTACAATAGTCATAATCCATAATGGCTGGGAGCACACAATATACACTAAGCTCAAACCACATTGTGGCTTAGGCATTTCCATGTGAGATCTTTGCACTCGTTGATAACAAGGTCCCAAATTATCCAATCAGATGACATCTGCTGCATCCAGGAGGCAAATCTATATACTCATGGCTCAATTGACCTTTTGCTTGGAGCATGGCAGCATTTATCAGCAGTCTGCTCTCTCACTAACAGAAACTCACCTTACCCTATCTCCCAGCTCCCTTTCATCACCACCTCCCCTTCTCTCTCCACAGAATTGGTCTCAGTGTTTCAAGCTAGGCAGAAGTGAAGACAATTGCAGATCACCTTCAAAACAAATTGAAATAGATAGGAAAATGGAAACAGTATAATGAAGTATTTCTGTAGAAGTGTTCATAATATGATATATGAACTAGTTACACCAAAACATACTTGGGTTCCTGTGACTCTAACAACTGCTGGCTGATATTTAGCAACATCTTCAAATTGGAGAAAGTTACATCTGCCAAATGATTGCCTGGAGCAGTGAAAGTGACAGAAATCTTGTGAGATAATAATTTAGTCAATCATAGCAGCCCTATTCCTCTATGAACTAAATATGAGCCAGTTCAGGTCTTTAGTTCTCCCAAGTCTAACTATGATTAAGAGGAAAGGGCCAGAATTCTAAGGAAATGCTTTGAATCACCAATCTCAGACATGCATACATGTTGCTGATTCATGGTGCACAGATTGCATCACCCAGAGTTTCCTTGGGGCTATGTAGTTTCTGCAGTAGTTGACTACATAAGTCCTGTATCCAAAGGACTATATATCTATTCCTTAAAGATGAAAAGAGGAAAGAGATAGTTCAAAATCACATATAGACATCCATACAAAACAACTTAAACATTTAAAAATAGCTGTTAAGATTAATTAACAGCCACTGCATTGTCCATATTACCTTATTTGTCGTGCCACAGGGACCCAAATAGTACTCAGCCAAGTTTTCTTTTTTAAACCCTTCGTCTTTACACATTCTTCTCAGTGTCACAGTAAGTATCTCTTGCCCATCATGCTTTTCAGGGAATTTGGATTTTCCTAAGTAAGTCCAAAAAAGCACAAAAAACTTGCCTTAATATTATAGTACAATGCTTCCCTTTTATCTCATTTGCTAAATGCTAATGCTTTGTTCCATCTCTACACAGTCAAATATCCTTCCTTCATTCCCTTGCCACACCTCTTTCTCTCCTGAAACTTGAGTATCTAAAGTACACATAGCTTGCACTTTGTCACATAATGTTATGAAGCAATGATAAGGTGAAAGAAATTTATATATAATAAAACTTCCACCCCACTTAAAATAACCTTGCTACTCAAAAATAAAGCCTTAATTCAACACACTGTGGGCAGTTTAAGAGATCTGAAATCACAGTTGGGTTTAATTTAAACCACTACAGCGTATCCTCAGAACCAAGATCTAATGCTAAGACTCAGCTCTGCAGGTGGGACAGAATTAAAAAGAGAAGACAGCTGCCCACCTACAGTGTGATTCCTTGGCAGCATTAACCCTAGAGGGATCTCTCCATTTGGGGAATGGGGGGATGAGAGGAAAAAAAAAGGCTGGCTTCACATATCACTTTTAGCCATCTTTGTTGAATAAGTCCCAGTGGCTGGATTCTGCCAACATCCTGAATTAGAGACAAAGGCAGAGCATATGTTTTCCAAGCAATCTTAGGCCTTAATGCCTAAGTCACTTTAGAAATATAATGTTCAGTATGTGCTTATTCAAAATTCTATCTATCAGCACTGAAACAGCACCATCTAGATCCATGGCTCTTTGTGAAGTAGTAGGGCAGAAGGGAGAGAAAGGGAAGAAATAAAAGACAAACATGGAACCATCTCAGGTTCATATCCTTGGCCTTAGTTGCTGCAAGATTTGTTGACCTCTGCTCAGCAGAAACAAAAGACCCCCAGGTCACATCCAGCATCAGAAAAACGCACACCTTTTCCTCACAACTCGCACCACGAGGGCTCGCATTACCTCAAACTTCTCAGCCGAAGGCCTTGTTCCGGCGGGAGCAAACTCCAGAACCGAAGGGACCTTTCCGGCTTCTTCGCGTTCGCCTTCCCTTTGCCACCTCGACCTCCTCGCTCCCTCGCGTGCTCATTCCGCCCGGCTCAAGCCGACCCGCACACCTGGCGGCCGCAGCCACCGCCACTCCTTCCCTGGCGAAAGCGGTGAGCGGAAAGGCAGGCAGGGGCAGCTTTGCAACTGAATGAAGCATTCGAGGTAGCTAGAGCTCGAACAAGTCCCAGCAGCCCCTCGGCCTGCTCAGGAATGCGAGCGGCTGGATTCCGTTCCCGGAGGGGAGAAACTCACCCCCGCGGGCGGGTATGGCAGGATAAAAGCGGAGGAGGAAGGCCGGCCGGCTGGCTGGCCGGT
This sequence comes from Candoia aspera, assembly GCF_035149785.1. Classification (NCBI taxonomy): domain Eukaryota; kingdom Metazoa; phylum Chordata; class Lepidosauria; order Squamata; family Candoiidae; genus Candoia; species Candoia aspera. The sequence continues at coordinate 28,051,666 of NC_086159.1, forward strand.
CGCCGGCTAAGCGACCCAGGACTCTAACCCGATTTGTAGAAAGGGGCAGGCAGGAACCGTGAGAGCGGCTGGCTGTAGGTGGAATTTTTACTGTCTATCCGGCGCCTTGCACTTGTTCCTTGCAAACACGGTAGCCTCCCCAGGTTAGCTGCAACGGTCACTGCCAAAGCGCGGGAGCTTCGCGTGAGGGCTTATGGCTGGGCTCGCAGTCGCCCCCAGTCATAATGCGATAGCTCTGCTTTTGGTTTAACGCCTGGTGGAAATCCCGCCATTGTGGTTTACGTGCTTGATGGCTTCCCGGGTTGTGTAAACCTAGCCAGTTGTGGTTGATTGAATAAGGTATGGTTAAGCATTGCCATCGCGTGAAGCGTGGATTCAACGGGGAGTTGGCGTGCAGAGGTGCCTCAGAGCTACCCCAGGAGAGATGTCCAGGCACCACCTGGAGAGCGATAAGTGATAGAGCAGCAGCGAAGATATTTGGTGACGTTATGACAATGCACCCGAGGGCTTGGCCACACCTCCTGTTTTGCCTCTCTTTTAAAAAAAATTTTGATACCTGGATGAACATCTACATAGTTAACGATTCTTCATTTAATATTATTAGTTCTAAAATATAACATTTTTTTTCTGGAGCAAAATAGTGCTTTTTCCAAGTAAAACATGTTGTTGTTGTTTATTCGTTTAGTCGCTTCCGACTCTTTGTGACTTCATGGACCAGCCCACGCCAGAGCTTCCTGTCGGTCGTCAACACCCCCAGCTCCCCCAGGGACGAATCCATCACCTCTAGAATATCATCCATCCACCTTGCCCTTGGTCGGCCCCTCTTCCTTTTGCCCTCCACTCTCCCTAGCATCAGCACCTTCTCCAGGGTGTCCTGTTTTCTCATTATGTGGCCAAAGTATTTCAGTTTTGCCTTTAGTATCATTCCCTCAAGTGAGCAGTCTGGCTTTATTTCCTGGAGTATCGACTGGTTTGATCTTCTTGCAGTCCAAGGCACTCTCAGAATTTTCCTCCAGCACCACAGTTCCAAAGCATCGATCTTCCTTCTCTCAGCCTTCCTTATGGTCCAGCTCTCGCAGCCATATGTTACTACGGGGAACACCATTGCTTTAACTATGTGGGCCTTTGTTGTCAGTGTGATGTCTCTGCTCTTAACTATTTTATCAAGATTTGTCATTGCTCTTCTCCCAAGGATTAAGCGTCTTCTGATTTCCTGACTGCAGTCAGCATCTGAAGTAATCTTCGCACCTAGAAATACAAAGTCTTTCACTGCTTCTACATTTTCTCCCTCTATTTGCCAGTTATCAATCAAGCTGGTTGCCATAATCTTGGTTTTTTTGAGGTTTAGCTGCAAGCCAGCTTTTGCACTTTCTTCTTTCACCTTCATCATAAGGCTCCTCAGTTCCTCTTCGCTTTCAGCCATCAAAGTGGTGTCTTCTGCATATCTGAGATTGTTAATGTTTCTTTTGACCATCTTCCAACCTGGGGGTCATATCTTCCGATGGTATACCGACATAGCTCTGGTTGTACTGATCCATTTAGTTTTCACGGCAAGAATACTGGGGTGGGTTGCCATTACCTTCCCCAGGGATCGCATTTAGTCTGACCTCTCTGCCATGACCTTCCCATCTTGGGTGGCCCTTCACGGTTTAGCTCACGGCATCATTGAGGTGCTCCAGCACCACGACAAGGTAACGATCCTTTGCTGAAGAAGTAAAACATAGGGCTATTTCAAGAAGGATTAGGGTTCCAGAGGGATTAACTGTTTCATTGTTTTTAAGAAAGTATATGCACACCAAGGCAACCCATTAAATTCCACTTACTAAGAGTAGGTTGCCTATTCTGCACAGGTCCCTTGCCCATTTTAGGTCAGTGCCACCCTTGCATATTCCTCCAATGTCATTGGGTTTGAAAAGGTCAGTGACAGGTATAGCTTTCAGTCCAGGAGAAATGCTCCAACACAGATTAGCAGCCCTTCCTAGCAGTTTTGGTGGGAATGTCTGCCTTTAGATTACTTCCTCCTTCCTGAAGCCAAACCATAATGACACCTCGGCTTCTTTCTCCCATCCTTATCTGTCGAATGGAGGAAACTTTTCTTAATCCCCTGATGGCGGCCAGCTTGTCTCCCTGCTTCTCTTAATGCACAAAGTGAATACAGCAAGGTGAAGAGTATGAGTGTGGCGTGACTGCCTCCTTATTTGTGCATTCCCACATTGTCTAGATGCCACTTGCAATGCAGAACCTGACTATATGTACCAGTAATAAAGTCAGTAACAAAAGGAGGGAAATACCCCCAGTGATCTAACAGTAAGTGCCATTAAATGTATTTCTGACCACCTAGATTCAAATTGTAAAACACATCAAGTTTTAACCAAAGATTTCTAGGTAGCTATAATACGTGTTGCTTTTAACTGGCACTGAACCATTTGTGCAAATTTTTAAACTGCCAGAGTGAATTAAGGTCCCTTTTAAAGAAAAAACAAAGGCATCTTTTTTGTTAGTTCCCTCATTCCCGAACATTGTGCAATTCTGGCACAAACGCTAGCCAGCTTGAAAGTCTTGTTATCACCTGATTCACTTGCCTGATTTAGCATTTGGACAGATAATGTTCTTATTCCTGTTATGGAAAAAGACGACCTGGAACCATGCTCCCAAACAATGTCCTTCCGGTGATTATTATCCCTATACTATACATTTGAGAAAGAGAAATTGCAAAAGACTGAACCCATGATTTTCTGCATGCAAAGCTTAAGTATTACAATCAAACCTTGAACTATATGCCTGTGTAGTCCAGGGTAGTCTCTTTTCTGTCTGGCAGAGGCTTTCCAGAATCTTGAGCAAAGGAAGGTATTCCCCTCTTTTTAACTGGGAATAATAGTGATTATCCTAGGCCTGGCCCATCTTGGGATCAAGCTCAAAGGCAGCCTAGATTTCCTTAGCGCAGCCTACCTCCAATGCTGCATGACAGAAAAATAAAACCAGACTAACCAATGGAATTAATATTTTATTTTTCTGATTTTATACATTTTTAATAGTTAGCATAGGCTAATGGTTAGTGTTGGCTATAAATCTTTTTCCCATGCAAGACAAAGGATTTAAAGAGGTTCTGAGACTGCAGCTATTAACAAACAACACAAGGAAGACAAATGCCTCCCCTGCGGTGCTTATGGTGGAGGAACAGGAAGAAATCTACAGTGGCTTCTAGGGAACACTTACATATCATTATGCAGCAATAACAGTCCGTGCATTCTGTTCCCAGAGACAAAAAATAAAATTGGTGTATATCCGATGGTTTAAAAAAATGTATATTTTATTAAACTGATCATTTGCTTTATTTAATAGTGCAACAATGCCTTCCTCCAAATCTGACCTATAAAATGGGACATCTCACTCTGGCAAATGGGAGGACTGGCCACAGCAGGTATGAAAAACTGCTACTTACTATGTATTTTTTTTTTGTACATTTAGAAATTGCATTTCGGCAAACTTCCAAAGCAGCCTTTAAAAAGAAAAAAACATCAAAGCAACAAAGCCAATTAAAATATTTAAAATATTAAAAGGACAATCGAAACAATAAAAACCACCCAGCAGCATTAATTATTCAAAATGTTCAAAAGCTAGAAAACATTAAAAAATACCACAAATTAACTATTAAAAATATGTAAAGACAGGAAAATATTTAACCAGCACTTAAATGAAAATCAAGTAAAGCCTGCAGAAGACAGGCAATTGCAGAAAATCGAAGTGTGTATGAAGTTGAAAGATAGCAAGCACAGAAAGTGAGTTCTTAATTGAGTTGTTCATGAAAGTGGGCCCTTTAAGTGGACAAATGATGCCTTGGACATATTTTCCTTTCTCCTTAATAGATTCTATCAGTCACTAGAGTTTGAAATTATGTAATACTGCCTTTCTTTTAGTTCATCGAGGTTTATTTACCTTTGCTTTGTTTTTGAAATTAGTTGCCATGCAGCTGGTCTGAATAATACTAAAAACTAGTTTTTATATTGCTTCAGAAATCTTTCAGTTAAATAACTTCAATAATTTATGCAAAATCTCTGTAAGATTGAGTGGTGTTAGCCTTGCATTGCAAGCAAGGCTGGGTTTGGATTCACAGAGCATTCAATAAAACAGAACTGGTGGCTGGACTGGGCTGTCCACAGTGTATGGTCAAAAAAATCCAGAGGGTGGCCATGATGGTGCAATAGAAGCTTCACCTGTTTTTTATGTGCATCACATGTGCTTCCATAAGGAGCATAACCAGCTACAAAGCATTCATTTATCTTACTGTTTCCTGCCATCCTCTCCTACAGAACATTCCTACCATCCCTGCTTTCCTTTGTCATCCTTTCTCTGGGCAAGTGTGCCCATTTCCAAATAAAGCCCTGTGCTGCAGTCACCCACATTTATTTTCTAATCATGATTCCCAGATCCATTGAAAGCCCTGAGGCATTCATGGATATAAAGATGATGTTGGAGACTGGTACTTTTCTCTCCAGAATGCCCATTTCTTTCTTTCAAAATTAATGTTTTTAAAATGTAAAAAAGTCAGGTGTGCCATGGAGTCCATCAAAAGCCAGGGGGGTTCTGTAAGCACATTGGTATCTCCCGATATTGTATTGGGGATTTTGATACTAAGCCATAATGTGATTTGATTGATTTTGGCTTAATACACTGTGTGAACCCAGTTTGCCCGGGACTAGTTCTAAGGAACTCATGGATAAAGTGAATTTTCGACTGCTTGTCTTAGAGCTGCTGCTTTTAACTAATGTGCCTGCAATTTCCCCAGTTAAGAAAATAATCACCTCTCTGCAATCTCTAGGAATGAAAAGCAGTAACATTCTTCCAGGTTAGAGAATTTTATAGTTATATTAGTAAATCAATCATCAGCATCTATGGAAGATATTATAGTAAAGCATTAAATCAGCGTGGAGAGATGGCTGACAGTATGATATATGCTTAGCATGTACAAATTATAGTAAAGATTTTCTTGGACTTACAGAAAGAGAGAGAGAGAAATGTGCAAGGAATGAAAGGCATGAGAGCTGGTTGGGCGACATTGGGCCAGTCACTCTCCCTCAGCCCAACCTATTTACATGGTTGTGGTTGTGGGGAAAATAGGAAGTGGAAGCAGTAGGCACACCACTTTGAGTTATACAAAATAAAGGCAGGATATAAATCTAGTATTTTTGTTATTATCAGACTGAATCAATCCACTACAAGATGAGGGCCTCTTCATTAAAAGTTATGGAGTGTAATTTATCACACTGGTCCAGTTCAAGTTGGTAGATATGTTTTTTGACTTTCCAGCATAGGGCTGAGAAAGAATGATTGCTTCAAGTCACCCAGGCAGCTTCCGTGCCTAAGGAAGGAGTAGAACTTGGGTCTCAGTGTTCCTAGTCCAGCACCTTAACCACTACACCATACTGGCCCTCTGATATATAAAACACAAACTTGGTCATTGATCATTGTACTAAAAGATAAAATACCAATTACATAAGCAGTAAAGAAAAATAAAATTAGACTTCAAATATAACTGGATAAAATAATCCCATAAATAGTGTGACTCCTCATAAAAGTCTTCATAAAACACATAAAGGAATAAAACAACATTTACAGCAAAATCAACTATATATTATATTAGATTTAAAACCTAATTTCTTCCATCCACCATTTAAGTTTGCAGAGACTGGTCCTTTATCCAGCCTTCATCCAAATTTACCAAGAGACATTAGAAATGAGAACCTCCATCGATGGATGCCATTGTTGTGTATCTTAAGTATATCACATTGATTTATTTACTGCATTCTGCAGTGAAATGCTAATACAAGTTTACACAGAATTTCTGCAATTTTTTCTCTTTTCAGGCAGGTAGGTATAGATTTCAGTGTGGCATAAGGTATGGCACCCTTCTGGATTTTTTGCTCTCATTTGTTGAATTAAATGCCCATCCTGAATCAGCACAGCCAGTGGAGGGCACCAGGCTAGGAAACCCTATAGAAGCTTGTGTATCTATTGCAAAGTGATATCCCATAGTATATCTGGATCACATTACACTATAAGCTATATTATGTTTTATTTGCTATGCTTTAACATGTTTTGTGAGGCCAGCTATTGGGTTTATAAACCATACTTTAAGGTTTAGCATAATCTTTGACCAATCAATTGGGGCTTTTTCAACAAATCATGGTAGAGTAGAGTGGTTTTATACAGTATGTATACCAGCCTGGCCTTTGAGATCTTTAAAAGATAATCTGATATAATTCTTTTTTTATTAAACATTAAGGAAAATGTATAAACAAACCTAGAAATAAAACAAGAAGTAAAACAAAAATGAATAAATGAAGGATTTAAAAATATCACGGAGGTTATAATTTTTCAGTACAATATTGATTAGTTGTAAACTATATTATATTGCTTTAACAGACTTGACTGCTTATGCGTCATCAAGTCATTTTTGACTCCTATTGATCACATAGATTTTCTCCAAGACAATCTGCCCCTAACCTGGTCTTTCAGGTCTTCCAGTGTACATCAAACTTTAAACCAAGAATGTATTTCAGGAACCATAGTCAACACAGTACAAATCACAAGTACAACTGTAGGCTATAATAAAGGAGGTTTTTTAATGTGTTTGACGCTAACTAGTTGGAATGTACTTGTTGGAAGTCCTGGCGAATCCAGCATGTCTCATTAGCATATGGATGGTTCCTCTAGGATGCAAACTCTTCATGCTATTGAGGAAGCTGTTTGTTGCCACTCCCACTTCCTCTCTCTTCTTCCTCCTCCTCCTTCCACCAACTGAACAGGCAGCATGGATGCTGCTCTCTTCATCAGGGCCATGCGCTTGGGCCTTGATGAAGAATTCTGCCCCTTTCTTCCACACAGCTCTTAGCAGCTGTAGGGCTAAGGATGAATTATGTATAGGGACAAAAGAAGAACAAAGATTTCATCTTTTTCACCAAACATGGATGTAACTGAACCAAGAATAAAGTCAGTAAGATATTCTTTTTACTTCTTAACCTACTCTGTCTGAGCGTGTGATTCTTTATGCTTGGGAGGGCTAAGATCAATAACCTGTGTTTCTCTGGCATGCTCATTGAAGCTTCTTTTTCTATGCGCAGCTTCCTCCACTGTGTTAAACTCTGCTCCATTATGTGGTCCTAGCTGGCCACTAATTGGCTTCAGTACTAAGTCTTGCAATATCAATAGCACTTTATTTGTTGAATTTCCCACCTTACAAGTCTCACGAGTCTCACTACAGTTTTTATGTTGGTTTTCTTTATGTGAAAAGCAGGATACAATTTCTGAAGGACACATCCCTCAAAACATGTCAGATTTCAGTTCACCATATAAGGCTTAACCATATAAGGAAGCCTGAATTTGAGACTTACTGGCTATAGTACACCATCTTGCTCTATCAATTTTCCTTTATTCGGGATTGTACACTTTGACATGGGTTCTTTTAGGGATGTTACAGATCTGACAAGACATAATCTCCCACTGGGAAAAGAGTATTTTATTATGGAATTGTATACAAAATTAACTTGGTTATTTACATAAACAAAGAAATGAATTCTTATTCATTGCACTTCTGTATCTTACATCTCTATATAGTATGTCTAAGAGGTTGTTGTTTATCATTTATAATTTATCTTATGTTTTACTATAGTTTATATTGTCTTTTTATAGTTCTAAACTTTACCCTTTTTTCTGTATTCACAGACATGCTTAGAAACTGAGGCTATTGTCCTTTATCTGATCTTATATCACAATGCTATTTACTAGTCCTACCCTTCTGTACCTTATTTATTCTCTCATCTTGCTGGTACTTTTTCTATAATTGTAATGTTATTTTTGTAGTCACAGTTTAGCTTCTAGCCCTTAATCTCCATCATCTATACTTTTTGTAATCATTCTCTACTCACACTGAGAACTTTATTATTTTATTTTTATTTATTTTCTATCCAGCCTTTATTATTTTTTTAATAAATAACTCAAGATGGTGAACATACCTAATACTCACTCCTCCTCCTATTTTCCCCACAACAACAACCCTGTGAGGTGAGTTGGGCTGAGAGAGAGTGACCAGCCCAAGGTCACCCAGCCGGCTTTCATGCCTAAGGCGGAACTGGAACTCACAGTCTCCTGGTTTCTAGCCTGTTGCCTTAACCACTAGACCAAATTGGCTGTCTTTACCTCTTACATTATAGTTTTACCTCATTTACCTATCTTCTATTAATTATTTCCTTACTCCTCAACAGCCATTACTCCATTCTTAGCCTTAGTGCTTTATCATCTCAGCCCTCATTTGCTCCCAAGGCTATTTGTGGCTAGTATCTGGACATTTGCTAGTATGGTAGTTTCTTCTTGTCTTCTTCATTTCCAGACACTGGGTGAGTGTCTTTGTTGGTGGGACTTCCTTGCTGGTGCCTCTTGTGAGTTCCTGTGAATCCCACTCAGCTTAGTCGTGAAAGCCTTTGGACATCTTCATTCTCTAGCCTCCTGGTGACCACCACAGGTCATGACTGGCTTTGCACAAGGGAGGGGAATGAAATGCCTCCCTCTCTTCTGTCTGATGCTGTAGGTTTCTATCGCCTTGCCTTCAGCTAGCTTCTTCTGAGGTGTCCACGTCCCTTCTTTAAAAGGTCCAGCTCCTTCCCTTACTTTTGAGAAGAGGTAAAGGTGTATTCACACATTATCATACCCTACAGAGAATTTGTTCCAGTCAAAGAGAGGAAATGACTGTGCTGCATTCTCTGGAGGCTACAAATTCTATGGTTATGCAAAATCAAAAATTGGAAAGATTTTATGACAGATCAGCTGATTTTTAATAAGGTGTTGAAGGAGAAATGGGCAAGCCCCATGAAGATCTACATTTCCAAACATAAGTGATGGTTATTGTAGTCAAGTTACTGTGTATTTAATTCCTAACTTTGTCACTGACTGCTAAGAATACTCTAAGCAGAGCACTGTACTGAAAAGACTACCCCAAACAACTAAATAGATAAAATAATTGTGGGCTTTCAAAGCCATTCATAATATTTCCTTGTACAAACTGCATACAAGCCAGGTATTTTAGTCATTCCCTCAGGTTTAGTACAAAATAGCATAAAAAGGAACTTTTGAGCTCTGTTTCATGTATTCCTCTATCATTTCTTTGTCATCCCTAATTGCCTGCACTAATGCTTTTGCAATTAAACTGTGGAGAAGAAGCTGTAGCCATCATCTTAAGAGTTGTTCTCTTTTGTAATGGCATATATTTTGGTGGGTTTAAGCAATACTTCTCTGCCAATGTGCCCTTGGGATAATATTACACAGCTTTGAAAGCTGCACATTTTTGAGTGTCTGAAACACTGAGAAATCTTCTCTTGTGGAAGTGGGTAACTAGTTCAGCAGCTGAGCTGTAGCTGATTAAGGTTACCATATTTGAAAAACTATGATTGGTATTGTTGGAGATATATTCCTTGAAGCCTGCTTTCTGAAATGTACAGTGGGATGCTAGAAATAGGTGTTTTGGGGGGTGTTTTGCTTTAAGAGTAGCAGCTGCTGTTATCAATTAGGGACAAAGAATATATGTGCTTTCCTCACAAAATGTACATGAAGGAAAGAAATGACAACCTGTTGGGAAAAAAAATAAGAATTTCCAGATCTACCAACACTAGCAGCCCCAACTGCCTTTAGGCCAGGGTAAGAAGAGCCCCATTTGCCAGGATATTATCTTTACCTGGCTACAGGGCCCACTAAAGATTACGTTCAATACTTAGCCTAGATCTGGAACAGGCCCTAGAGCAGAGAGCAACTTTATCAGCAGCAGCAACTGTCTGAACAGTCAGGAACCACGCTGAGACGAGGAATAGGTCTCTAGTGTTTATTACTGCTACATAAAACAGAAAATCCTAACAAACTGAAGAAGCGTGGGAAAAACCCAGACATAAACTCCAAAAGTTAAGGCAGGTCTGATCTGTGTCTCTTTGAATGGCTGCTTAACTCCTCAGTACTACGCATGCGTTTTCCCCGCTGGATAGAAGCCCCCTCCTGCTCACCATCAGTACTCATGACAGCAACTCTTCCTCCAGCTCTACCAGTGTCAGGGGTCTTCATACCTCTATGTCTGGGTAAAAAGAGCCCCTGTTATTGTCATGTTCACTGATTCGATGTAGTTTATACATCATAACGTTTCGCATGCCATGGCGCTGACGCGCGTTTCTGTTTGGGAGGGAGCTGCTGTGAAACCTTGTACCAAGCTCTGTATGTGAAATCAGTACAATGGAATGTGTTTGGGTTATGTTATCTGTTCAAGGCCTTTTCCCGCAGACCATCAGAAACCGTTAGGAGCACCTGGGATTGTGAACTTGAGAAGATTCTCCGGGGGGAGGGATTTCATTTGCACCGAGGGTTTTTAGTTTGAATTTGGCGCACTTTCATCATTCTCAGCTTTCTCTGTGATCCTGCATACTATTCTTTAATAAATCAGATATCTTTGAATTCCTGCTCATGAGTCTGATGGTGTTTTAGAATAGGCAACCATTACAGTCATGAGCACTGATGGTGAGCAGGAGGGGGCCCCTATCTGGGGGGAAAACGCATGTGTAGTAGCGAGGAATTGAGCAGTCATTCAAAGAGACACAGAACAGACCCGCCTTGACTTTTGGGGTTTATCTGTATGGGTTTTCTCACACTTCTTCAGTTTGTTAGGATTGATGTCCTAACAAGCAGGAACCATGCTGAGATGAGGAATAAGTCTCTAGTGTTTTATTACTGCTACATTAGATAGAAAATCCTAACAAACTGAAGAAGCGTGAGAAAACCCATACAGATAAACCTCAAAAGTCAAGGCGGGTCTGTTCTGTGTCTCTTTGAATGACAGTTCAAATTCTCTCTACTACGCATGTGTTTTCCCCCCTGGATAGGGGCCCCCTCCTCACCATCAGTGCTCATGACAGCCCCACTTGCCTGGATAGGAGGCCTGCACATACAATTACTTCCCGCACTGCCAACAGGGACAGGGGAAAAGATGGCAATGAGGAAGAAGGAAGAAGTAGCTTTGGTCAGTTGAGTATATGCCATCGTCAGTGTTCACTCTTTGCAACCACATAGTAGACCTTTTCCAGAATGAACTGTCCCCAGTCTAACAGGTTTCCCTGCACATATCATTACAGGATTGAGTTTATCCACCTTGCTCCTGATCATCCTCTTCTCCTCTTTCCTTCCATTTTTCCCAGCATTATGAATTTCTCCAAAATATGATAATTAGAGCCTAGTCATTTGTGACTTTAGTGAGAACTCTGATTTGTTCTATGATCCATTTGTTTTTCTTGGCTATCCATGGTATTCTCAGGAATCTTTTCCAACACCAAAGTTCAAAAGCATCACTATTATTTCTGTCCCACTTCTTCAAAATTCACTTTCATTTCCTGCAGGTGTGGCGGCCCCAGTACCAGGATCTTAACTTGAGAAATTCTCCAGACAGTCCATTAGGAAGCTTAAAGAATTCATTTATTAAAATTTGATTATACAGGACAGTTGGAAAGCTCTGAATAATGTTTTGGTGCCAAAGCATTCAAATTAAATCATTCCCTCTGACATAGCCTCCCCTCCCTGTCTCCCAAACAAGCCTGTTCTCACTCCTGATCTCCCCCTTCCAATTCCTTAGACTTAATTAGAGTCCAGGTGTCTTCTCAGCCCATCCTTGGCTCCAGCGGCTTGTGAAGGAATGTGATTAATGATCCTATCGGTCTGCAAAGCTGCAAAAGCTGACACGGGTTTGCTCTTGCCTTGGCTGATGTGTGTAGCAATAGTTTCATGGCAGACGTGCAAAACGAGCCTGATATTCCGCCCCTCTAGGGAAAAAAAATCATCCCACAAGGAAGAAAAGTACAGTGCCGACCCTGCAAAGTAGAACAGAAAGAACATGTGAGAAGTAAGAGTGGAAGGGTAGAATTATTTAGGCTTATTGGGGAAACGTACATGAAAAGAATGAGTCAAGTCCGGTGCTTGAACGTGGTGACTATTAACCCATTCACTGTCACTTTTAGGGAAGTTCTTCCACTGAATGAGGTACTGGAGTTGGCCACGGTGTCTGCAGGAATCCAAAATCGCTTGAATTTCAAAATGTTGTTCCCCGTCAATCATGATGGGATTTGGGGCGGGAGGGGTTGGTATATTGGTCCATATATATTTGTTGGTATATTTGTCCAAATATACCAACAGGTCAAAGGAACACCCATGGGATCACCTATTTCAGGACTTATAGCAGAGATTGTAATGCAGCGACTGGAAAGGATAGCACTCCCACGCATACAGCCCAAAGTATGGATCCAGTATATGGATGACACTTTCGTCATAATACAGAAGAAACAACTGGAAGAAACTCATGAAACCATCAATAACATCTTTAATGGAATAAAATTCACAAGGGAAGAAGAAAACAACAACACACTACCATTCCTGGACATCCTCATCAGTAGAGGAAATGATGGCAAGTTAGAAACACAAGTCTACCGGAAAGCTACCCACACAACCAAGTGCTCCATTACCAAAGCAACAACCCAACCTCCCACAAGAGGAGCTGTGTAAGGACATTATTCAGACGAGCACTTACACGCTGCAGCAACCCAGAACACCAGAAAAAGGAAATAGATCATCTGTACAGCACCTTCCAGCAAAATGGATACCCTCTCAGCTTCATCAAAAAGTGCTTCACCACCCAACCCACTACAACCCAACCAACAGAAGCTATGAAAAGGATAACACTGCCATACATCAGAAACATCTCAGAAACTACCAACAGACTGTTACAACCACACAGTATCACCGTAGCACATAAACCAACTAAAACTCTTCAAAACATATTAAGTAACCCAAAAGACCCAATAGCCCAAGAAGAAAAAACAGTTATTTACAACATACAGTGCAAAGACTGTAACAGCCACTATGTAGGACAGGCAGAAGACTAGCAGAGCGCATCCACAAACACCAACTGGCAGTCAGAAGACACGATGAGAACTCCTTAATCTCACAAAACATAGACTCAACCATAGTTTCAACTGGGAAACGGTGAGCATCCTAAACCAAGCCAAATCCAAAAACGCCAGAGAATTCCTGGAAGTCTGGCACTCAGACAAAGCAGCCATCAACAGACACATAGAGGTAAACAACATTTACATACCATTCAAAAGAGATAACAGAAAAGCCAAAAGACCAGAACATCTCCTTGCCAGTAATCAACACCCAGATATGCAAAGATTAACACTAGGATTAACACCAGATGTCCAACAGCACAATACACCCTAATCAAGGAACTATTAACTCAGTCAATCACCCAAGCAGCAAACAACAGCCCAATCAAAGAACTCCCAAGGAGAGAACAACACCCCCACCAACACAAGCAGGGCAAGCCACTGTATATAAACAGAGAGCAAGGCCCTCTCCCTGTTCACACTGAAGATGTTGCCTAGTCTGGCAATGAAATGTCTGCAAGAAAACAACAAAGCTCAGAGAGCACCAAGGACTCCACTATGCAGTTTTCTTGGCAACATTTTTGCATACAGTATGTTTGCCATTACCTTCTTCCTAGAGCTGAGAGAGAGAGACTGGCCCAAACCACTCACCCAGCTGGCTTCATGCTTAAGGCAGGACTAGAACTCATGGTCTCCAATAGGAAGGAGTAGTGCATGTGATAATCCATGAGAATTTGATGGGGGCCAAATGTGTTGCCCCACATATGAAATTGAGTGCCAAAGACAATCAATAGTTTTGCTGGTGTACTACCCCCATTCTGCCCAGCAGACTCACTTCCCAAGCTCCTTGATCTCATCACCAGGTTTTGGTGGATTCCTCAAGGCTCTACCCTGAATGGGAAGAGCTGGCTACCAGGACACATGCTCTTATCACCACTCAGTTGGGCTTCTACAATGCTCTGTGCTCTACAAGGAGCCCCATTTGAAGCCTACCTGGGAACTGCAAGTTATCTAAAATGCAGCAGCAGCCTGCTTCTTCACTGGCACTCATCACCATGAGCATGGATGTGAAAAGGTTTCCAGGTGCAATTCAAAGTGATAGTTTTAACTTAGCAAAGCCCTATATGGCTGCCACTGAGTTACTTACAGGATTACCTTCTCCAGTCAGCATCAATTTGTCTGAATCAATCCTCCCAGTGCTGGTGGTGTCCAATTTTCTTATCGTGTGGAGGGCTGAGAAAAGAAAATGAATTTGTTTTTTACATATGGAACTGACACTTTGGAACCATTTCCTTCTGGAAGTAAGACTGGCCTTTTCATTGATGGTCTTCCAGAGTTTGGAGGATTCTTGGGGCTTGACATTGCCATCTGTCAAGGACAAGTTTAAAAATTGGAAAGAGGGTCATATAACAAAAGCAGAATATCAGGAGATAGCCCAAATCTGAAAGTATGAGGTCACGAAGGCTACAGCTTAGAATGAGCTGAGGCTTGCAATGCATGTCAAAAATAACCAAGGAAAAAGTATTCTTCGGGTTTCTGTTATGTAACATGGACTGAAAAAACAAGAATGAATTTTAACAATGAAAAATGCTAAGTTCATCAATTAGGAAACAGAAATGAAAATGTAGACCTATAGGATAAGTGATACCTGGCTTGACAATGGTACCTGTGAAAGAGTTATTGGAATAATTATTCATCACTGAGTATGAGTCTGCATTGCAATGTGGCTACAACAGAGTTAAATGCTATAAACAGAGACAAAAATATGTTAACTGAGAGAAGAATAAGATAGTGCTCTTCAAACATCAGAAAGGGTCTCACACTGAAAAAGGCCACCATGAATACTCTATAATTTCAGGAGATAGAACACCAAATAACAAATTTCAGCTATAGGAAAATGGATTTTAATTTACTCTATTGTTAGAGAAAAGTTCCTAGCAATAAGAGATCAACTCAACGATCACCAACGAAGAGTTACCTTTGACTGGGCATGTTTACATGCAGTCTAGACAGTCATCTGTCATGGTTGCTTTAATCTGGATTCCTGAATGGAGCAAGGGATTGGACTCAAATACATAGTTCTATGGTTCTATTATTCATGTTACATAAAAAGGATTTCATCAACAAAAAACATGATGTCAGCCCTGGTTATATCTCATTAGGGTATCTGTATCCTACTTTCCTAGGCTGAAACTCACTCACTTTGTCAGATGTATGGCCAAAGAGTACTGGAAGAGTTAGGTGCAGTTTTAGGCCCTTTGGTGTTTTCCCCAATTTTAAAGTGGAAATAGCAACCTCTGGAAAGCAAATTCACCAGATTTTTAGCCTTAAATTCCAAAGGTCCCCAAATAAAAATTATGCTGCTCAAATTCAATGATACAATTACTAAATTTTGGTAGTCCAGCTTTATGACAGCTTGTCTGAGTTCTTAAGGGTAGAAATTGAATTGGTTTTCCTTCTAGGAGCCTCCCAGTTCCTTCCCCACCCTCTTATTTTCTAGAAAAAAAAGCACACCATGGAAAATTGGCCATTGGCCAATGCTGAATTTTGTCAGTGTGATAGTGAGGTAGAGGGGTACACATAAGGTGTTCAGGAGCTGCATGTAGCCAGTGGAACATTAGTTGCCCATTCTATGCTTCAGCACCTTTGTGTTCTCCTTCTCTTACTATCATTATCATCATCATCATCATCATCTTTATTTGCTTACCATTTTCCTTGAGGAGGAATACTAGAGAACTCAAAACTTACATATTTTTACTATGATTCCAATGGGATTCTGTTTCCTATACCCATAGAAAAAACTGCAATTACATTAAGCCAAAACGGGGAGGGGAGAGAAAACACTTCTGGATCAACACACTGTTTGTACCCAGCCACTGGGAGTGGCTTTGAAGATTCAGAAATGCAGCCTGAAACCCTCCTAGCACCTGATTGACCCTGCTCCTGCATTAAAACAGTAATTAAATATAAACTCAACTGCTCCCCCATTTTTATTTTGTTTAACTTAATACTGTTTTCCTGATGAAGATTAAAAATGACAGCCGTGGGCTCCAGCAAAAAAAAAAAAAGACTGGAGAAAGGCTTGTGGTTAGAGAAGTACAGCATACTGGCTAGAATTCTTGATATTGCTCAATTCATATTTATTCATTTACTTTACTATTACAGTGATTTCATACCTTTCCTCAGGGAGTGCAAGGCAATGCACAAAAGGATCTTTTCTATTTCTCACAAAAGTTTGGCTAAGAGTTTGTGACAGATCTGCAGAACTCTGTGGTCAAATTAGGGTTTAACTCTACACCTCACCACTGTGCCACACTGTCTTTCATACTGACTCCAGGTGGGCTTTTTCACAACTGTGTCCCAAGCAAACATTTGGGTCAGGATGGAGTTTCTACAGGGGATCTTAACCTGTTGGATTTCTACTTGCCTTTTGAAGGTGCCAAGCAGAATTTCAGCTAGCCCACTTGCCATCTTCCCCCCAGTGACTTCCACAAAGACAAGAACAAGGCATTACATTTTTGCTTTCATGCCTCTCCACCCTGGGAAGTGACGGAGAGAAAGAGTGCTAGGGAACTTAGAAGGCTAGAGAGAAGGCTTGGAAGAGCAAGTAGCCCTTTCTGGTGCTTATATGAACAGCTATTAATATCAGCTCTCTGGGAAGTCTCGGGTGTTTCTACTTTTTAATTAGTTAAATGTACAACTTCAGTGTTCTCACACACAATATTTTGTGACCTTCAACTGGCCATGCATATGCTGTAGCATGGATTTAGGATATTTTCCAATATAAGTTTTGCTCTTTGTACTTTACATGTAAGGGAGCTGATTTGGTGTAGTGGTTAAGGCACCAGGCTAGAAACCAGGAGGCTGTGAGTTCTAGTCCCACTGTAGGCACAAAGCCAGCTGGGTGACCAGGGCCAGTCCCCCTCTCTCAGCCCTAGGAAGGAGGCAATGGCAAACCACTTCCAAAAAACTTTGCTAAGAAAACAGCAGGGACTTGTCCAGGCAGTCGCCAGGAGTCAAAAACTGACTCAAAGGCACGCGCGCGCGCACAAACACACACACAAGAGTTACCTATAAAATAGGCTAAGTTACTACAATTATTGTAAAATAAATAATTATGCAATATAAGTCCTAAAAATACAGTATTCTCCCCCCAAATAATGCAAATTAAAATGCCAATATGAGAAAAATGCATGTCAGCAGAGAGAGAAAAACCCATACTAAATAAGGAGAACAGGTCTGTTAAAAGCACAAATGCAAGACCTGGAGAAACGATGTGCAGCCCTGGTATCTCCTGTAGGCTTCCAGCATGCCCTCCTCTTCTACAGCCTGGCTTCCAGCCCAAGCAGCCTTTAAAAGGGGGCAGGAGAAGGGATGGAGAATTTTCCTGAGCTGCACAAATCAGCATTTGCCTTTCATCTGCCCCATTAAGCTCTAGTTAACAAAGTCAGTTTAATTCACAGGGCTGCTGACTCATCCTTAGGGAGGGAAAGTGTTGTGGGGAGGGGAGGAATGCGGGAGCCCAGCCAGCCAGCTCTTGCCTTCTCACTGTGTACAACAATTGCTCTCTAGGATGCAGCTGTAAGAGAGAAAACTCAACCCACAGCCTCTGAGTGTTCAATTCCTGTCTCACTTCTTTGCCTCCCGTCACAGGAATCAATTCGCCAGCTTCAAATGAGTGTTCAGAAGCCAGTACACGCTGTACTGTCTCCAGTGAATTGAAACCAAATGGAGCTTTACAATTGTTGCTGCTAGTAATTCTGCAGCAGCCAACCAGAATCTCTCTCTCCCTCTCTCTCTCTCTCCCCCTCCCCCTCCCTCTCCCTCTCTCTCTCAATTTCCTCCTCCAACCCCTCCTTTTTTAATCAGAAATTTTCCTGGGTGAGTATTCTGGGGGTCATGGCAAGGAAAAATAAGAAGAACAAAGAATTACAACTTCCCATGGCAAAGGATGCTCTAACATTATCCCAGCAAGAGAGAAGTTCACTGTTTGGATCAGAATTGTATCTTTTTTGTTATTTTGTTAACATTCTCACTGGAAATTATTGCTACTTTCGCATCTCATGAAAACAGACTCACATTTGGTGAATATAGAAAACTGCAGTCTTTCCAAACCTGGCAACCTCTCCAGATGCTGGAGAGATGCCCTAACAATGGGCATGGATTCAGTTTCAGTGTATTATCCCACATTCAGCCCATTTCTGAGTTAGGCAGACATTCAGAGGAGCCACACCATTTGTTGAAGGTGACACAGAAATATAGATAATCAGCATACTGATAGCACCCAACTCCAAATCTTCTGGTGATATCCCTCAGCAGTTTCATGTAGATATTAAAACATCGAGACAGAATGGAGCCCTGAGGGAACACCATCTAATGGCTGCCATTTCAAGGAGCAACTGTCTTCAAGTGATGCCTTCTGAAATCTGCCTGAGAGATACAAAAGAAAGCACTGCAAAGCTATGCCTCCTTATTCCTAAATCTCACAACTGATCCTTCTTGTTTAGGGATATCAAAAGATGCTAAGAGTTCAAGAAGAATTAACAGAATCACATTCCCTTTGTCATTCTCCAAACAAGATCATCCATCTGGTTAAAGCTGCCATGTATTACCAGCCCGACAGCCCTCAATGTTCTCGCCCACGTTAAATGTTAAAAATTCCACTGCTAACACTTTTGTAGCACCTTTTCAGCCTGCATGATATTCACAGCTCCAAATCAGTTTGGACTGTTTCAGAGTGTCAACCTGATTTAACAAACCAAACTGAACACACTGGACCAATCTAGATGTTTTGCACATGTGCACGTATGCCGTTGAATGACCCAAAACAGATCAAATTGAATTAGGCCCACTATGGAAGGTTGTTCTGAATCAGACATCCAGCCTAATTTTCTAAATGTATTTGAACTAGATTGATTTTACACATTGATTTGAATGTTCTAATTGCACTGGCTCTGATTCACAGATCTCTGGTAACTGAACCACAAAACAACAGTACATGGATCAAAATGCAAATGTAGCTTCAAGATGGTTAAATTCTGACTTTCTACCCTGGAGTCCATGTAAGGATCAAGGCAGGGATAAATCTCATAAACATTTTTTTTTAAACCTGCATTACCATTTTTGTCCTAGAATTAAAAATACTGAGAAACCTAGAAATGAGCATGTGTAGAATTATCCTGTTCATGTCATCTATGGAACCTGGGTGACTTAACCCAGCCATGGCCAAAGGAGAGTGATGTGTAATGCCCATTACAATCATATCTCATCAATCATATTAGCATTTACTGTTTATTGTTTCTCATACACATAGGTTTTTCCTAGTCCAGAGTATTTTGAGTGACTTTTCCTTCTGGAAAGTGATAAAGATTATTTTTTCCACACCTATCGAAAGTCAGCCACACACCCTTTATTTATGCCGGCCAACCAAGGCAGTATCCCAAACAATGAAAGAAAACATCTTAAAATTATTGCTAAAAAAGAATATGAAAACTGAAAAGATGAAAACACAGAGTAGTCATTTCCCTAGTACTACTCCACCACCAGCTCATTAGCCTAGCAAGCCTAGGATAGTTGCATTCTTACCAATTACTGCTGCTGTGAATGGTCTTTGGGCTTCAAATTCATACATTTAACTTAAATTGAATTGTCACAGATTGTACTTCATGCATTTCATTGCCATTTAATTTCTCTGCTGTTTACCATTTTTTCTCTGCATACCCATGTGCATAGAGAATCCACCAACTGAGAATAACACTTCATGCAACTGATGTCCTGAAATGTCTATGAACATTTGTTATGCTGAAAAAAAAGGCTTTCTATTGTTATATGCAAGTTGGTTCTAAGTCCTGGTGCTCAAAATAAACCTAATTTTAGACCCTTTAGAACAGAGATGGTAGATAACCTGGTATCCTCTAGATATTTTAGATCATCAGGCCTAGCCGGGATGACCAACAGAAAGGGATTGTGGGAACTGTGATCCAAAACTTTTGAAAGATACCGAATAGTCTATTCGTCTACTCTAGAAGGAATTTAGGAACATAGAAAGCTATTGGTCCATTTAATTCAATATTATTAGCACTAATTGGCAGCAGTTTTCCAAGGTTTTAGGTAGAAATCTTTTCTAGTCCAACACTGAACCGAATAACTTACATGTGTGAAGCATCTGCTTTGTCACTGGGTTACGGACACACACACACACACACACACACACACACACATTGTAATTCATGGACCATTTTTTCCCACATGAACCTATCAAAGTGTGTTTTTTCCCCTCAGATGTCCTTCTTTGGATCTCCTTGCCTTCTGAGGTGACTCAGATAGTCAAATCCTGAGAGACTTTTCCGTTATTATACCTCCCCAGGAGAGGCTTACCTGTCTCAGCCCTACTGTCCTTTTGGTGCAGGGTAGCCTGTTAGCCCAGATCATTGGATATTCCTGTGATCTGCATTTTATCCTGTTGATTTTGGTTTCCCTTTGTTTTATTACTCATTACTTACTTATCCCTACTGTGATTCTGCAGTTTTCATGTTTTATTTTTGCTATGGGCACTGCAGTGGGAACTCTTCAAAGTGGAGTTTGAAGAATTGCATAAAGTGTGCCCATTCCACAGAACCACAAAGAATTTTCTCACTTAAAAATTTATATATTTTCCTTCTACATTCATTGGAAAGAGTAGCACCTGTTCTAATAAGACCGGCTTGATCATTCGACAGAGCTAAGAAGCTCTGTGGACAGGAGACTTGTAGTATGATGAAAAGGCAACAAAATATGCATTTGCTATTTGTAGCTGAAGAATTTTTCTGGCTTCATTTGCCAGAAAAACCTGGCTGGTTTAAGATTATATGCACCTAGACTTGGATGGATATCAGGACAGGAAAGAAGCATCTGCTGCTCTGCCTCAGGCATAAAAGGGATCTTTTTCCTTGCAAAAAACCCTGCTAGGATCACTTCTTGCTGGAGGCCAGAACAAAAGAGGCAGGAATTGTGAGAATTTTCTCTTTCTCTCATCCCACAATCTCAGTAATTGTCCAATCTGGGGAAACAGAATTTTGCTTCTTGCCATGAGAAGGAAAGAACAAAAGAAATGCTGTTTGGATCCAATGTACTCACTAGCTGGGTTCACAAAACATTGTAAACTTTACAGTTAATAAAAGAAAATTGCTGTTTCACATAACAGCATATGCAAACAAACAAACCATATTATATCTTAATGTAAATTCTGGTTTGTGCAACATGCTGAATCCCAAACTGCTCTACCCATTTTGTCCTAGTCGAGCATGTGGTACAACTCAAAGACGTTATATGTGTCTCTGTTTCCGTGCATATTTCTGTTCTGTTAGCTTCCATAGGAGACAGAGAATGTGTGTTGCTGCATTTGTGGGCCACAGAGGTAATTAAAGCAGTCAGTGACTCCTAAAGCTTAGATTCTGAGCACAGTTCTTCAATAATATATGTAAAAACTCTGTAGTCAGTCTTGAGCTGAATACGACCCAGTACAATGATGCAGCTTTGTAAAAGGCCTATAAGATTTTGATCTGCGTTAAAAAAAACCCTAGATTTTCCAAATTATGAGAAGCAATTGTTTCACTTTATTTTGTGCTCCTTCTATTTCACTGGGAATAGTGCATCCTGTTCTGGAAACCATACTGGAAGAAGGATATAACCTGGAAGATTTATACTCAGAGGAGTGTAACAAAGATGGTCAGCAGTATGGAAAGCATGCCCAAAGAAGAAAGGATGTAGAAACTAAATATGCTAGGTTGATGATGGATATAATTTCTCTTTAAATACCTACAATGCTGTCATACAGAGAAGTTCATTATTTCTTCTCTGGTTCACTACAGAGCAGGACAAGATCTAGTGGGATTAAATTACAGAGTGATAGATTTTGTTTGAACATCAGGATAAACTTTTTGATGAGAGAAATCAATTGAAATCAATTGCCTATGAACATTGCATTGCATCTTCAAACAGTAACTAGACACATATCTCTGGAGGTGTTCTACATCAGGATTTGCTGCATTGAGCCAAAGGTTGAACAATTTGGGCTATAAGATCCTCTTTTTTTTCATTGTCTTCACAGCAGCATCCATTGCCTCTCTACATAAATCAGTGGTATACAGTTACCTTTTTCCAATTAGAAGACACACCCATAGCATGCTGTGTTTCACCACAAGGGGCAAATTGCTGAGGTAAGTCATTCTAACTCATCCACCGGACCAGAAACAGTACTTCAAACCTTGAGGCAGATGCTTGAGCATAAGTCTGCCCTCTCCATCCTCCCAAGACTAATGATGGGGCCTTGCTGCCCTCCCTATTATATCATCATCACAGATTTATGGTAGGGGTGGTAATATCTCAGAGACTGTCAGATATTTTGTATTTTAGGCATTGTGGAAAACTTTAAATAATAGATGGTTTGCAGATGCTTAACACTCACAGTTGGTAAGAACCCACTCCCCCACCCCAAATAGGAAGGTTTCTAGGGTATCAGTGGGGCATTTTGCTGGGGTTTCCTGAGTCCCAGACCTGCTTATACACATTCTGGTATAAGAAAGGAGTGCCTCTCCAATATTAACTCAGGGTAAACATGCTATAAAACTTTAAGGTAATCTGTTCTATTTAATTGCTTCAGTTGTCCTAAGCAACAGATTTTCCAACTAACACGACTTTGTACCTAATTGTATTTTTGAAATACATCATACTTGCCTCTGTGCAAGCAGTTCAATTAGATGGCTTCTGGGTCTGTTGTAGGCCTCCAGCTTTACATTTCAGTAGTCCCCAGGGAGAAAAGAATTGCAAAGTGCCTCAGACTAAAATATGGCCAATATCTCTTCATGTTCATTAGAAGTACGGGCCATTGGTAGAGGCAAAGAAAAGCAGGACTTCAATGCCTGTGCAAAATCAAATCTTAGATATGGTCTTTTAAATGGAATTCATTTTTCATAACTGAGTTGTTTCTCAGCAGAAAGTGGGGCCTGTCCCTCAAGCCAGTGATGAATAAGCCTAAATCAGAATTAAACCATAAATCTCCATCCTCAGATACCCCTGGCTATGCTTCCGAATTGTCTTCTTATTAAAATACTGTTATGCTTGCAAAAAATAAAAATAATATAGCATTTGTGCTTTCCCCACCACCACCATTTACAAATATACACACTCATCTTGCAAATACTAGATAATTTTTAAATAAGATTTTTGCCCCTAGTCCTATATCATATACTCAGGATATATAATAAATGATAATGATAATGAAGGAAGACAAAGCATAACAAGTAGAGACTACAGATTTATATAGACTTTTTCATTGCCCATCTTGTGCCACAGATCCTACATTTATGTACTTGTCTAGGTACCATGCTATCTGCATGCATCGTGATTTACCAAGTAGCAATAAAAATTGTTCTGCCACCTCACTTGGGGTGGAGAGGGGAATAGAGCTACATGGAGATGGTTGTTATAGACCACTCCTCCCACACTTGGACTGTTTTAGATGTTTCATTGCTTGGATTTTTTATTCTTTATTTTTTATTTCTATTTATAGTATTTTTACTGTATTTTATTTTTTGTACTATTGTGATGGTTTTAATCGCTTGTTGTAAACCGCCCAGAGGCCTCCAATGGGAGGAGATGGGAGGGGATAAATTAGATAAATAAATAAATAAAATAAATAAATAAAAATAAACTTACCTGTCCATGAACATTACAGTCTAAATGATAGAAAAAAAGGGTAATGAGAAACAGTATAAGGAAAACAAACGAATCCAAGCTGCCATAAGAAAAAAAACCCCAAATGCACATTGGGACAATACCTTTTGTTATTAAACCAACTCAGAGATCCCCCAAATAATGTATGAGAACTTCATGTTTCTTCCTCAAGCAAGTTGTTATGGAAAGAGAGATTAGGGCCTGAATTAGGGACCACTTATCTAAGTAGGAATTTATCCAAATACTAGGAAACAGCAAGAGGGGACCTCTTAAAGATGTGCCCATTTGCAAGGTCTCGTTATCAGGAACATGGGAGGGGGCTTCTTTGTTGCTCTCAAGCTATGGAATCTGCACCATGAGAGTTATGTTTGGCAAGAACGTCCACTGGGGAGGTATCAAAAGGTCAAAATGGTGGCCATGACCACGTGACCCCACAGTCACGTTCACCATCTTGACACCTGTGGGGTGAGGTTTCAATTGCATAGCCATTGTCTTGATTTTTTTACTCCCTCTGCAAATACCCCTGATGCTCAAGGTCTATGATTTCCATTTTTTAGGAAAGGAGCCAAGAGCTCCCTCTTCTCAGCTGCAGTGATACTATTTTTGTAATAATTTAAGGACTTCTTTATTTTTTTAAAAAATGGATTGTTAGCTTCTTTGAATGCCCTAGGGTCAGAAAAGCAGGATGGAAATCCAAAAAAATTAGCAAACAAAGGAAAAGTTGGTTGGAGAGGGAAGGGAGGAACTACAAGCTGTCTTGCTGTTTTGAAGAGGCATCGTCAAAGGTTAGATAAATAATGAGAGGAGATGCAGACTTGCCAATTGAGTGCCACTTGGCCTTGTGAGGTTTCAGTAGCGTCCTTAGTGTTGTTGGGATAGACCATAGAAGAACAATGACTCTTTTCCTATGTCTGAAAACACAAACTTGCCCTGTTTTTGACTCCTCCATCCATAACTATATAGGTTTCTTGGTAGGAAGAAAACAAAAGTTGAGAGAACTAGGCAGAAGTTGTTTAGGTGGTCTGCTTGGAAAGGGAAGAACAGAAGAAAGAGTGTTTAGTTTAGTTACACTTAATACAGCTCAGTTACACCCAGCCCTGGATTAACCATTAAACAAAATAAACATGTCCTCAGGGCACCAAGGGAAGGGCAGCACCACAGAGTTTTTCCCCCTTCGCTATCATGCCCTGAACTCTTTCACTGCCACACTTAACTTTAGTTTTGAGAACTTACTGAGTCATGATGTCTTGTCCGTCAAAGGATGAAAGGGCTGAGGAGCACCATTGTTGGGCTGTGCTTAGGTGTGATGGTTGCCATATTCAAACATTGTTTTTATTGGTTTGCAACCATGTATCCGTTTTTAAGGCTTGTACGAACTGCTGTTGCAATTGCGATGAAATTGACATGCGTCTCCTTCTCCTTGCGGGCGGTTATGCCGGAGAGCGCTGCGTTCCAGTTTGGCTGCGCATGACAGCTTAGCAACCCAGCTGTGTGTCGGTCCACACAGTACCTATACTGTCTGATGCCTGACTGGCATCCTGGGGCCGCCTAGAGAGAGCGTCAGTTAAGAAGTTCTTTCTTCCCGGTATGAACTTCATCTTAAAATTAAAGCAGCTGAAAAATTGAGCCCAGCGAACCTGCTTGGAGCTGAGGCGTTTCAGGGTACTGAGCGCTTCCAGGTTTTTGTGGTCTGTCCAGACCTCAAAGGGGCAAGTGGCCCCTTCCAGGAGGTGTCGCCAGGCCTCTAAGGCAGCTTTGACAGCAAAAGCCTCTTTCTCCCATACATGCCATCTCCATTCCGTTTCGGAGAACTTGCGGGAGAGGTACGCGCAGGGCTTCAGCTGTTCATTTGGATCCCGCTGAAGCAAGAGTGCCCCAATTGAGAAATCGGAGGCATTTACTTGGACTACAAAGGGCTTGGTGGGGTCGGGATGTTGCAGAACCGGTTCAGCTGTGAACAGGCTTTTGAGATGATCAAAAGCCCTTTGGCATTCAGGTGTCCAGTTAAGTAGCGCTCCCAGGTTTCGTGCCTTGCGCGTGTCTCCCAAACCCTTGGTGCGGAGTAAATTAGTTAGGGGCAAAACAATTTCCACTAGTCCCTTGATGAACCCCCTGTAAAAATTAGTAAATCCCAGAAAACTTTGTAGTTGCCTTCTAGTGCGCGGGCGCTCCCATGCCAGGAAGGCCTGGACTTTCCCAGGGTCCATTTCAATGCCCCTCTCAGAGATTCTATAACCCAGATAATCTAGCTGAGATTTATGAAACTCGCACTTAGAAAGCTTGGCAAATAGCTCGGCTTTGCGGAGTTTCCTGAGCACCTGCTTAACCAAGCGTTCGTGCTCCTCTTCAGTCTCAGAATATATCAATACATCGTCTAAATACACCAGGACCCCCTTGAACAAGTGTTCGTGCAAGACTTCGTTGATTAATTGCATAAATACCCCTGGTGCCCCTGCCAAACCAAATGGTAATACTTTGTATTGGAATGATCCCAGTGGGCAATTGAAAGCCGTCTTCCACTCATCCCCCTCCCGTATGCGTATGCGGAAATAAGCTTCTCGCAAGTCCAGTTTAGAGAATATTTTCCCCTTTGCCAGATGTGCTAGTATGTCTTTGATTAGGGGCAAAGGATATTTGTTAGATATGGAAGCCGCATTCAATCCGCCGTAGTCCATACAGTCTTAATGTCCCATCCTTTTTTTCTCTGAACAACACTGGGGCTCCAACTGGCGAGTTTGCGGGCTCGATGAAGCCTCGTGTTAAGTTCTTGTCCACAAACTCCCGCAATGCTGCCAGTTCTTTCTGGGTCATTGCGTAAATTTTTGGCTTGGGCAAGGGTGTGTTGGGGACCAGTTCTATCACACAGTCAGTCTTTCTGTGGGGTGGGAGTTTGTCTGCTTCGCTCTCCCCGAACACATCTGCAAACTCAGCGTACTTGTCCGGCAAGCCTTCCAGGGCCGCTGCCGCCAGGTGTGTGGTTGTAGACGCCGCCCTCCCCACCGCAGCACGGGGAATTCGGTCCCCTGTAGGTGCTTGGTAGAAGCCGTCTGTAAACGTGATTGTCCTGGTTTCCCAATTTATGTATGGGTTCCTTCGTACTAGCCACGGAATGCCTAAGATGATTAAAGGGTGGCCCACCAGTGCCATGACAAATTTCAGTCTCTCCTGGTGGCTGCCTAACTGCAGCCCCACTCCGCTGCCGAGCCATCCAATTGCGTGAACACTATGTGGTGCTGAAGTGGAAAGCAGCAGAGATTTAAATCGGCAACCACATCCGGGTGCATTAGGCACCTAGAACAGCCCGAGTCTATTAGAGCCCAGACTTCAACTGACTTCTCCGTGGAACTTAACTTTTACGTACAGGGTGGGACAGTTGGCACTCACCCAGACATCGCTGTGCCCATTCTCCTCCTCCACCTGCCCTCTGGCGCTTCTTAGGGTAGGTGGCTGGCGTTTCCCACCGGCTCTTCTTGGTCGTTCTCCTCCTCGTCACTGGAGTAGGGTAGTTCTTTTGCTCCAATCTCTCCCCTGGCCCCTGGCATCTTTTTGGGCGCTGTGGGTGGTTTGCCCGGTGTTTTTCCTGGTCTGTCAACTACCTTTGTTTTCGGGCACGCCGCCGCTTTGTGGTCCTCTTTCCCGCATCGAAGGCATTGCCCCTTGGCAAACCGTTGCTCCCTCTCCTCTCTCCAGGGTTGGGATGTTGGCCTCACCGGTCCTGCAGCAGTTCGGGGTCCCTTTACCGTTGCCGCTTGTTGCGCCGCTCTCTTGGCTTGTAGGAAGGTTTCTTGGGCATTTTCCGCCTTACCGGCCAGCAGTATCCACTCATGTAAAGTGTTTGGGTCGTCTCTGCATAATGCCCACCTCAGAACGTCCAAGTTCAGGCCCTCTTTGAAACGTTCAATTAGGGTAGACTGTGACCAGTCCACCACCTTGCCAGCCAGTGCTTTAAATTCCATGGCATAATCTGCTACAGATCGTTGCCCCTGGCTGATTCCCCTTAGGGATCTCTTCGCTCTCTCCTTTTCCAATGGGTCTCTGAAGTGTAGATCTAGTGCCCAGAGGAACTCGTCGAATTCATCGAGCTCTGGGGCTTCTGCTTGGCATAGCTGCACATACCAGTCAGCCGCCCTTCCTTTAAGTTTGTTAGCAATGGCATTAATTTTGCCCTTTTCTGAGCAGAAATATGGCCCAAATTCTTCCATGTAGTTCTTGGCATTAGTTAGGAAGAAGGATAATGTTGCTGGGTCCCCATCGAATTTGACCCCGAAGTCTTTCACCCCTGCTCCTGGTGGGCTCCAAACCACATCTGGTCGTCTGTACATACCTCGGGCTGCTGGGGTTCTCCGGTCTCGGTGCGGGGCTTCTCCAAGCCAGACTCCGGGCGGCATTGCCTCCGTTTCATGCCGGCTCCAGCCTCTTCCCAGCGGTCGCGTCTCCAGGGTGGGAGGGGGGGAAGATGACCTCCTGGCGGATTCCGCGAGGTGAACTCTGCCCAGCGCTGCCTCAGCCTCCTGCCATCTCCTTCCTCACCCGGTTGTCGCATCTCAGGGATGGGAGGGTGGGGTGATGAACTTCTGGTACCTGGTTCTACCTCACCCCTTCCTCGGGATTCCCACGCCACCGACCATCTCAGGAACAGCTGTTCAATCAACTCCAGCCTCGCCTCCATTATCCTCAGCCTCTCAGCTGTCTGGGAGCCTTCCTCGGATCGTCCGATCTGGCGCCTTCCCTCGGCTTCTGCGATCATTGAGGGCAGCAGGTCCCGTGGCTTCCTAGACGCCCCGAGCGTCCCTGGCAGGGACCCCGGTGTTTCGTCCAGGGTGACCCACTCACCCTGCGACTCTCTGGTGGCTTCAGGTGTCCTTCTTCTTCTGGCCTCCTCCTCCTCCGAGCTTGATCCCGAACCCTCCTGGATTTCGTACCGTCTGGGAATAGGGTTCTCGCCGATCGCCTGTGCCGTGGAGTCGGGTGCCCCGTCACCGGTCCTCTGGTAGCCACCTCTTCGTGGGTTGGGTCTTTCCATCGCCAGCTTTGATCCCTCACAGACAAAATCTGGAATGGTGCTAGTGGAAAAAAAAATTTTTTTGATTCCCGTCTTTATGTGATGGTTGCCTTATTCCAAAAGAAACACAGACTCACTAGTCAGGGCTAATGATTTCTGGTTTATTAGGAATAGAATGCATACACGGAAAAAGACGTGAATGAGCACATGGCGTGCAAGGTAGCTGATAAATACCCACGGTGCGGACCTGATCCTACCCCACCCCCCATTGTCCCAAAGTCTTGCCCGTCGGTGATCCCGGAGTCTCGATGGGCGATCAGGGGGGATTAGCGCTGATTACCTCTGTCCTCTTCCTGTGTCCGGAGCAGGTGTGTCCCCCTGGTAATGCAGTGATGTCAGGGAGATAGGATGATGGTTTCTCGGGTCAGGGCAAAGGAGTGGCTCCTTTGTCCTTTATTGTCTTTCAGTGCTTAAGTGATTAGCACTGATTCTTTCCTTCCCCTTCCCCTTCGCCAGAAAGGCATGTTCCCCGTTGTGATGTATGTATACATCGCAACGGGGGACATGACATTAGGGCATCAGTTGACCTTAATCTGGCCCTGGTTACACATATTTCAACTTAATTTTAATAATGGATGGAAAACATGGATTTGGTAGCAGATTTTGGAAGTGCTTGAAGGATTTCAAAGGCCCTGCACCACAGATAGCTGGATATGAGGTCTTGTGGTTGAAGTTCTGTTCTAGGAAGCAGTTGGGTTATTGCTGTTCTACTGGCCTTCCTGCTGTGGAGCGACTATGAGTTCTAGCCCCACCTTAGGCATGAAAGCTGGCTGGGTTCCCTTGGGCCAGTCACTCTTTCTCAGCCCAACCCACTTCACAGGGCTGTTGCTGTGGGGAAAATAGGAGGAGGAAGGAGTATTCGGTATGTTCCCTGCCTCGAGTTATTTGTAAAAATAATAAAGGCAGGATAAACAATAAAATAAACAAATAAACATCCCTGCCTGAGCTGCAATTTCAGTTGGTGAGAACCAGGAGGCTCCTCTGTTGCCCATCTGCCCTTTAGAACAGCATTCCTCCAGAGATTTGTATGGCTCCCACCTTGCCCACCTTCAAGGGATCTATAAAAACCTAGCTTTTCCCTCAGGCCTTGGGTTAGGATATTTGGGTGCCCCTTAAAGGGTGTGTGTGTGTAGAAGGATGATATATTGTGCCCCTGAACAGTTGCTGGTTTTTACATAATGCTGTTTTCTTTAACCTTGTGAAGCCACCAAGTGTTGTTTTGGAGTTGGGTGCCTAGAAATTAAAGAAAAAGAAAAGAAAAGCACTAGAGAAGCTGT
Organism: Candoia aspera; assembly: GCF_035149785.1. Classification (NCBI taxonomy): domain Eukaryota; kingdom Metazoa; phylum Chordata; class Lepidosauria; order Squamata; family Candoiidae; genus Candoia; species Candoia aspera. Next base: position 28,081,677 of record NC_086159.1, read on the forward strand.
AAGAGGCACAACATTGTCCTTTTGACACTCACAGCCAGAATCTGAAGGATACAGAATTTGTGTTGAACAAAAGAGGAACATTTATTCTTGGTATCCACATGAAGGGTATGCTGTAACCATAACAAAATTTGTGCACTAAGGTATTCTATGCATTGTCAGGCTGTATGTGAAGTATCATGTGCTATGAAGCCTGAGCACTGTCAATATAAATGTATATGTATATGCAATAATGTGAAACTCAGACCATAAATATGAGAATTATGGAAATATCAGATTTGGTGAAGCACTTCTGATCAGGACTGGGGAGACAGAGGAGATAGTAATACTTTAATTTCCCCTTTTCATTCCTTCCACTGCACATCTGCTCAGGGTTTCTTATACCTGTACCTAGTTGCCCCTGGGAGGGGGATTATGCCTAGCTGCTCCCTGTTCTGCCATAAGGTAATATGAAACAGCCACTTCAGTGCTGAAAGTTCAGGAGGATGCCTCCCACACACTGCAAAGCACCCTGATGAGGCATGCAACTGCTGTGCCTCAACAAGGCAAATAGCCTCACCTCTGTGGTGCAAAATAATTCATTGGAGCAAAGTATAGCCACCTGTTACTATATGCTTCCCTCTTGCCACCATGTGCAACTAGAGATGGTGTCCCATTGCCAGGCCTGAAATGAGATTCAAACATCAGCCCCCCTGCCTTCTATCATATGCTGTTACCAACTTATTATCCATTTTTGCACAGAATACAATCACCCTGAAGCACTCAATTAGAGTAGCCTAAATTGTCTGTAGCAGTAAATTAATGCAATGTTTCTTCCACAGTATCTTCTGCTTTCAAGCTGAAGAGACCAAAAGGGGCAGCAATGGAAAGCCAATATTCATTCATTCATTCATTCATTCATTCATTCATTCATTCTATATAGCTGCCCACTCAACATGTAACTTATATCACCTCCTTTCTCTTAAGAACTAAGTATGAACACAGGAGATAACAAAAGATCCTGGGCCAGACAAGACAAAACATAAATGCAAGGAGAAATCTGTAGACTAAGAATTGCAAAAGGGTGAAAGCTATCATAGGATACCATAAGAACAGCTCTGCTGGATCTGGCCAAGTTCTATCATCTCCAGCATCCTGTTCCAACCAAATTCCTATGAAAGCTTCTTATGCTATTGCTCCCCAGCAGCTATTCTCAGAAGCATGTGACCCTGGAAAAGCTTCCCTGTAGCCATTATGATAATACCCACTGATAAGACAAGCAACTCAATTCTGTGAACATCTACAATCACAAGAAAGCTGTAAACAGGACTCCAGTTTGTTTGTTTGTTTAAATTTATATGGCTGCCCATCTCACATTCATGACCCTGGGCAGCTAACAACAATTAAAAACTATACCAAAAAAATAGAACAATATAAAAAACTGCACAAATATCTGTCATGGCTGTGACTTATCACTTTTAAAAGCCCTCTGATCAAATAACCATCACTTACTACTGTTATTTCTGGACTGCAAGCTAACTCGAATTTCACTTGATAAACTTACTTATTTACTTACTCATTGGATTTATAACCCACCTTTCTATCCATCTGATAATCAGGGCAGCTTATGACAGTTTAAAAAAAAAAAGCCCTAATAAGAGTAACAAAATAGCATTAAACAAGTAACATCCAAATAAAAACTAAACGTTAAAATAATACATTAATAGTGAAAAGTCTTGGAATTATCAGGGGTCAACTCAGCAACTCATAAGCATAAGGGGGTCGCTCTAGTAAAAACATCTCTATTGTACTTGTGGGATGACACATGGGTCACCTGATTTCCACTTCCTCCTCCTTCTTGGGCTTGGGGATTAACAACCTCCATTACCTTGTGGGCAGACATGAAAGCAGGAAGAACTGCAGAATGCAGCCTTCCCCTTTTTCATCATCCAGAGATGATTAAGTGATTTCTGCTATGAACCTACCTGTATCCAGATCTACTGAATAAAAGTAAGCTATCTCTATTTTCCTTCATCTAACTACTGTGTGAAGACTGAATTTATTTCTGAACGTAATAAGCTTAATGTGCAAGTTCCTTTTTTGCTTCACGCTTCTACTCTGCAAGATTGCTGTTTGCTGCTAGGAGTTCGTTTATTAACCTTTAAAAACTCCATCAAAAAGCATGGTGGAAGAGATTTTTCTTTTTACCAGCTTCTTCACTACTGGGACAGTGGGTCCAAGCACCTTTCCCTACAGAGTGCTTTTTGTTGTTTATTCGTTTAGTCGCTTCCGACTCTTCGTGACTTCATAGACTAGCCCACGCCAGAGCTTCCTGCTGGTCGTCAACACCCCCAGCTCCCCCAGGGACGAGTCCGTCACCTCTAGAATATCATCCATCCACCTTGCCCTTGGTCGGCCCCTCTTCCTTTTGCCCTCCACTCTCCCTAGCATCAGCATCTTCTCCAGGGTTTCCTGTCTTCTCATTATGTGGCCAAAGTATTTCAGTTTTGCCTTTAATATCATTCCCTCAAGTGAGCAGTCTGGCTTTATTTCCTGGAGTATCGACTGGTTTGATCTTCTTGCAGTCCAAGGCACTCTCAGAATTTTCCTCCAACACCACAGTTCCAAAGCATCGATCTTCCTTCTCTCAGCCTTCCTTATGGTCCAGCTCTCGCAGCCATATGTTACTACAGGGAACACCATTGCTTTAACTATGCAGACCTTTGTTGTCAGTGTGATGTCTCTGCTCTTAACTATTTTATTGAGATTTGTCATTGCTCTTCTCCCAAGGATGAAGCGTCTTCTGATTTCCTGACTGCAGTCAGCATCTGCAGTAATCTTCGCACCTAGGAATACAAAGTCTTTCACTGCTTCTACATTTTCTCCCTCTATTTGCCAGTTATCAATCAAGCTAGTTGCCATAATCTTGGTTTTTTTGAGGTTTAGCTGCAAGGTGCAGCTTTTGCACTTTCTTCTTTCACCTTCATCATAAGGCTCCTCAGTTCCTCTTCGCTTTCAGCCATCAAAGTGGTATCATCTGCATATCTGTTAATGTTTCTTCCAGCGATTTTAACTCCAGCCTTGGATTCCTCCTGACCCAAATGCCTGGGAGAACAGCCAGGTCTTCAGAGCCTTGTGAAAAGCTAACAGGGTTGGTGCCATCCAGATCTTTGCCCACTTTGCACCAATTGCAATTTCCAAGCACTTTTCAAGGGTAGCCCTATGTGCAGCACATTGCAGAAGTCAAGATAAGTTGTAGCCAAGGCATGGATCACTACGTCTGGCAAGCTCAGGAAGGGTCACAGTTGATACAGTAATCGTAACTGCAAACATGCTGCTCATCATATCTACCATTTGCAAATCCAGTGACAGCTGTGGGTGAAGACACACTCCCAAATTGCAAACCTGCTCCTTCTGGGGAAATATAATGTCATCAGCAGCATGTTTCACGTCAGTCCCAGAACCCATTTTTCTCCCTTATGAACAGCATCTCCATCTTGTCTGGATTTAACTCCAACTTGTTCTCTTTCATCCAAACCATTACTAAGGTTAGGTAATTTTCAAAGATACTGACTGCTTCCATGGATAAGGAGTAACAGAGTAATGTCTTAGGGTATTATCTTACTCTAAGTAAGTAACAGAGTAACAAAGCTGGATATCATCAGCATACTGAAGCTGGAACCCTGAGAAACACCATAGAACAATTCCATAGGAATCCAACAGGAGTACCCTAGCACCACTTTCTGAGTACAACCTGATAGACCTACTGCAAAACAGTACCCCAAGACCCAACTAAATTAAGTGGTCCAAAAGGAAATCATCAGCATTGCTATCAAAAAAACTCCAAGAGTTCTAACAGTGTTACACTCTTCCATCTGGTTTCTAGCATGGGTCTTCCTTTAAGGTGATCAAAGCAATCTCAGTACCACATCCCACATACAACTGCAATAGAAATGGGTCCAAAATATCTGTCTCATTCAGATGTACCTGGAATAGTGCCACTTTCTCAACTGCTGTGCCCAAGAATGGGATATTAGAGACTGGTCTATAGTTAGTGAGGCCTTCCAAGTCAAGAAAGATTTCTTAAGTAAGCTTTATAACAGCATCCTTAAGATATACAGGAACACATCCTGGGCTTAAGGAGGTACTAATCACTTCCCTTCTCCTTGGTGCTGGCCACAGCCTAGCTAATTTAATCAAAGGGACAAGTGTTGAGTAAACAAGCAGTGGGTCTCAGAGCTTCACAGCCCTGTCCAAATCCTTGAGATTTACAAGTTGAAAGGAATCCATATGAACTGAAAAGCAGTTACCGAGGTTAACTCCCTATGGACCTGTAATCAATATTGGAGTCCAAATGAAGGCAAATCAGGTTGACTTTATCTATTAAGAATGATGAAAGTTGTTCACAGAAAACTTCTGCAATCTTCATCTCCACACCTGTCTCCATGTCTTTAACTCCAGCTCACATCACCTTCTTGCCCTCTGGCTCTGGCCTGCTGCAACAGAGTATCCTGCTGTGCAGGGCTGGGGAGATTAACTCCCCTCATCTCACAACCAGGTCTCTGTAACACATGCCAGGCTAGTGCTTTCATAAAAGAATTAAATGCTAGATAATACCAGCAATTGGTCCCCCATCACTGACATCTCAACTTCCTTGGATAAACTGCAGTCCAAAAGGAAGGAAGGTCAGTCATCAATCCTCCTTCCCCTATTAAGGCCAGGTTGCAGTTGTGATTATGCCAGAATAGAGGTGATCTATTCCCCCCCTTTTTTTAAAACTTTTGCAGCATCCTTGAAAGGGGCATGGACATGCCAATGTGGATGCCCTCAGAATAGCTATTATATATCAGGTTGGGTTATTTGTCCTTCTAGTGCAATATTCTAGCTGGTATTAGCTCTCCAGGATTTCAGGCAGATATCTAGGGCAGCTCCTGCAATTTGCCCATCACCACCACCACCTTGTAACCACTGGCTATATCAAGGATTTAAGCTGGAACTCTCTGCATGGGAGCCATCTGAGCTACACTTCATGAGATCCTTCCAGCATTTTATATTGCTGGAATTATTGCATGGAATGTAATGTCTAGATGTGATTTATTGTCTGGAAACTTGTTCTTGTTTTGTTTTTCTGGCAGAACTGAGAACAACACGTAGGTCTGTGTGCCAGATGTACACACACTAAACTCAATGATCAAACAAAATTAACAATTTAATCCAATTTAACTCTCTTTCTGTCTCTGCTTTTCATTTCCCCTGAGCAACAGAGACCATGTATCAGCTTAATCGAAAAGTTCTGCCATTTCTATTAACAAATACATGGAGCTTGATCTTTCATTGTCCTGCCTCAAAACAGCAGAGAACTAAAATCTTCCCTGAAGACTTTGAGGACAATTTGGAATTGTACATTAGATGTTGCTTGTAGCACTGGCATATTCCTTTTGTATCAAAATATCTAACAAATCAAACTAAAAGCTAGAGTGTGATTTCTTAACATTAAAGTCATAGAAAAGACAGAATGTTACAAGGACATCCATGAGTTATGTGGTGGTGGATTTGCTTTAGCTGTACAATCACTGTAACATTGATAAATTAAGCCATAAACAAAGGCTTCAATCATATACTTACCTGGGAGTAAACCCAAATGAACTCAATCATTCTTACTTTTGAACAGACACATATTAGAAGGCTCACCCTCTATGTTAGACAGACACCTAGAGGCGATATATCACTAGTCAAAATTTGGAAGCAGGGAATGAACTGTTGTATATTAAAAACATAAACTTCAGTCCCTAAATATAAGCTATTAATCTATACTTGTAACAGTATGAAATCCATTACCTTAACAACCTGTTTTAATTATGTTCATAATCAGACCATTGGCTACTCTAAGCCACTACTGTTTATTCCAACAGGAGGAGGAGGAGAGAAGTCTTAGGACTGAATTGGGGTCACTCCATAGTCCAAGATTCTGCATTAAAGTACTTAGGAATATGTCTGGACAACAGCATCTCTAATAAGCCATGAAGACATCAACATGATAATACATGAGTCATGGCAACACCATGCAAGATGCACAATTATGTAATGACATTTTGACATTTGATGCAAGTATGTAAGTCCCCTCATTTGCACACTGACATCATGATTAACAGATCATCATTTGCCTTCCCTTGCCTTGAAGATAACCTTGTGCTCTCCAATTGAGTGTAATAGCTCACCGGATTAGGCAGGAAGACAAAGTGGCAAAATGAAATGTTTACAAAACAGGGGCACCTTGTGGATCTTTTTCAAACCACTCCTCTGCTAAGAACCAAGGAGTATACAGTATAGGGAAGAACCACAAGCTTGCCTCTACTCTGCCTTCACTCTCCTGAGCTATATGATAAGCACCAAAGGTTGATAACAGCTCCCACTGGATCATGGGCCATTGCTCTAATGCTGACCCCACAGAACCTCCATACCACCCCTCCTCACTTTTGATTTTATCTGGACAAATAGGCAAATTTTAAAATAAAGTAATAGTCAACAGCCATCCTTCACTTTTGTTGTTTAAGAAAGATGCCACAAGCATTCCTAAAAATAAAGACTATGCTGGAGGCTGGAGGTTTCCTATTTTCTTAAACTTTTTTTTAAAGAACAAACATTCTGATGGGGCCAGGAGTCTGACAGGCACCGAGGGAAATATCTGTGGGCATATTAGTACTTCTGAGTATCCTGTTGGGGACACTAAGGCCGGTTAATAGAACTGGCACTTGCAGACCACAGCGTGCAAATGCTGCAACTTTGAGATTGCATTACTTAAAACACAAATTCAAATTATGGGGAGGACAGCTCTCTAAAAATGTAAGTAGATCAGCAAATGCCATGTAAATAAAGCAAATGAATTGGGGGGGGGGTGTTCAGGGGCTTATCCTGCTCTACTGTGCTCTAGACATTTTGTAGCTGACACTGCACTTGTATCAGCTAGCAGCTTTTCCTGAATTCATTGAGAGACTTGGTTCTCTCTGAACACAACACTACACAATACAAGACGACTAATGATTTCTGCTTCTAGGAAATGTGTTGACATTCTCCATAGGCCCAAAATAAATATTTAATGTCCTTCAGCTGGATGGGCAAATTCAGAAAGAGATTGCTTTCTTCCTTCCCTTTTCTTGAGCAGCAGCAGCAGCAGGGTGTTCAGCATGGCCTTTTCAAGGTCAGCTCCATTCAAAGGAGAGCACATGCTGGAATCTTAGTGTGCCTTTGTGGGGGAAATAAGATCTACTTGTCACTGTCATGGAGAGGATAGGAACACAGGAAGCAACAACCCACCCATGGCAAACAGCCTGCTGAAAGCAAATTCAGAAAAGAGTGAAGCCTAAGGGAGGGGTATACAAACAGAGAGCTCAGGGTCATCCCTTTAAAGCAGGATGAGAGCTTCTCACTTTTATTGGCAAGACATACACATTGTTTATGGCACAAAGGGTACAGTGGGCTGGGAATGCATAATGGATGGAGCCATGTCACACGTGGGTGCAGCCAGAATTCTTTTCCTCTAGCCTTTTGTCAGCCCTTCGAGATACACAAGATCAGGAAACTAGGAGTCTTGGAAAGCACTCTCAGTGTCATGTTCGCCGTTTCAATGTCTTTGATGCATCGTAACGTTTCGCATGTCATTAATTGGATGCGTGTTTCATCTTTCTGGGGAGGATGGGAACAGTTATCTTTTGGCTTTGCTTTGGAATGTATTTGTATTATCTACTGCGCTCAAGGTTACTTTCCCAGGCTAGCAACTCTGACGTTTGCTAGCACCTGTGCCGGGCGGGGCTGTTATGAGGGAGGCGGGATACGTTTGCACCAAGGGTTTAAGTTTGTATTTGGCGCGCTTTTGCTCATTCTCAGCTTTCTTTGTATTTGTCTTTAGTTCTCTAATAAATCAGATTTCATTTAGCAGCCTCTTGTGAGTCTGAGTATTTGGGCTAGGGCAATCATTACATAAAGCTGAGAAACTAAGATCCTAACTCCGCTGGCCCCTGTCCAGGAAAGACAAGTGTCTAACCCTGTGAGGGAGAGAGCCCGCGATGACCGAACCCGACATCATGATGATGGAGGAAGGGGAACCGGACTCGACCGTGAGGCAGTCCGGCCGACCGTCCCAAGGTGGGGAGCTGTCAGCCATCCGAGAGGAGGCGAGCTCCGAGTCGGAGAGCGAAGCCGGGGGGCGGAAAACAGCCCTGGAGACCACCGTAACTTCTCCGGGTGAGCTGCTCACCTGGGATGAGACCCAAGGAGATACCACGGCAGCGGGGGGCCCATCCTGGAGGCAGAGATACCCATTATCCCCCAACGTGGTGCAGGTGCAGCCAACGGAGGGCTCACCCACTCCGGATCGGATCCGAGTGCTGGAGTCCAAAATGGATTCGTTGGAGGCTATACTGAAACAGCTGAGCTTGGATGTGACCTCGTTACGAGAGGTCCGGGAAGAATCAAGCCAGCGGCATTCAACCCCTTCTTCCCAGGGGCTGTCCCCGGAACGGCGACGGGCGGTGCGGAGGCGCGAAGGGGACCAGTCGGTCCAGATGGAAATCGCAGCATCGTCAGGGCGATCGCCCCGGGGCCCCGTGCCGCCCCGAGCCAGGGAAGCACAAGCCGCGGCAGCACCGGTGGTGGGGCGCAGCCCGGTGGGAGGCGGCATGCGAGACTTCCCTGTCAAGTTTGATGGGGACCCGACCAAACTCTCGTTCTTCCTGATGAACGCGAAAGCCTACATGGAAGAATGGGGGGCGTTTTTCCAATCGGAAAAGGCAAGGATCATCACCATTGCCACCAAACTGAAGGGGAGGGCGGCAGACTGGTATGTCCAGATGTGCCAGTCGGAAGCGCCTGAACTGGAAAGTCTCGATGAGTTCCTCTGGGCGTTGAAACAACACTTCGAGGACCCCTTAGCAAAAGAGAGAGCAAAGCGAGCCCTGAAGGAACTCAAGCAGGGGTTCAGATCAGTGGCCGATTATGCTTTGGAGTTTAAAGCGCTAGCTGGGAAGGTGGATGACTGGTCCCAAGCAACCATTATCGAGCTATTCAAGGATGGTTTGAATACGGAGGTGCTGCGCTGGTCCCTGGGGAGGGACGACCCATACACGCTGTATGAATGGATCCTGCTGGCGGGGAGGGCTGAACATGCCCAGGAGATCTTTGCCCAGCGGAAGACCGCCAAGTCGGGGCGGGAGGTGAAACCCAGCCGCCCATCGACCACCGGGGGGAAACCGGGACAACGACCCTGGGACGAGGAGCGGGAGAAGCGGTACGCAAAAGGCTTGTGTTTGAGATGTGGTAAGGAGGGGCATCGAGTGGCAGCATGCCCGAAGGCAAAGGGAGAGGAACGGCCGGGAAAACCGCCGGCAAAGTCCCCTGCATTGCCGAGGAAACAGAAAGCTGCGGTGGCTGAAACCGAGGGAGACGATGTGATGTTCTACGAAATTGAAGGGGAGACCGAAATCCTGCAGCCGGCGGGAAACGCCAGCCACCTGCTCTAAAGGGCGCCGCTGGGCAGGTGGTAGAGGACGGGCGCGAGCCTCCATCGGTGAGTGGCAGTTACCGCATTCTCACGGTGAAATTGAAATTGGGCTCCCAATCCAAGACTGTTGAAGTATGGGCCATGATTGATTCGGGGTGTTCCCGGTGTCTTATGCACCCCGACGTGGTGGCGGCTTTGGAGCTACCCACTTTCCCTTTACAACGACCCATCGCTTTTACACAACTGGATGGGTCCATGGCAGGGGGCAAACCGGTCACCCATTTTACAGGGCACGTAGCCTTGCAACTGGGCAGCCACCGGGAAGGGTTGTCTTTTGTCGTGGCTCCTGTAGGGGGACCATTGGTGGTGTTGGGGGTGCCCTGGTTGGTGCAGCAAAACCCCCAAATAAACTGGGTTTACCGAACTATTACGTTTAGGGATGGGTTCTATCAAGCGGCAGAGGGGAAGGGTGCCCCAGAGGAGATGGTGGGGGTTGCGGCAGCTGCGACTCCGCCTTACCCGGCCTCTCCTCTGGAAGGCTTGCCGGCCGAGTACAGGATGTTTGCTGATGTATTCGGTGAAAAGGAAGCTGACCAGTTGCCCCCCCATCGAAAGACGGACTGTGCCATAGAACTGCTACCCAACACCCAATTGCCTAAACCAAAAATTTATTCCATGACACAAAAGGAACTGACTCTGTTGAGGGACTTTGTGGACAAAAATCTGGCGCGTGGATTCATTGAGCCGGCGAATTCACCGGTGGGGGCGCCGGTTCTTTTTCGCCCAAAAAAGGACGGGACATTGAGACTTTGTACGGATTTCCGCGGATTAAATGCCGTCTCAATTTCCAACAAATATCCCTTGCCATTGATAAAGGACATGTTGTCACATCTGGCCAAGGGAAAGATCTTCTCTAAGCTTGATTTAAGAGAAGCCTACTATCGTGTACGAATCAAGGAGGGGGATGAGTGGAAAACTGCATTCAATTGCCCGTTGGGAGCTTTCCAGTATAAGGTGTTACCGTTTGGTTTGGCTGGGGCCCCTGGGGTATTTATGCAATTAATCAATGAAGTTTTGCATGAACATCTGTTTAAAGGTGTACTGGTGTATTTGGATGATGTGTTGATTTATACTGAAACCATGGAAGAGCATGTGGCTCTGGTAAGGAAAGTATTGTGTAAACTCAGATCCGCTGAATTGTATGCCAAGCTGTCGAAATGTGCCTTTCATCAGACCCAAATTGACTACTTGGGGTATAGAATTTCAGATAAAGGCATAGAAATGGACCCTGCCAAGGTGCAGGCTATCATGGACTGGGAGAGTCCCCGCACCCGCAGGCAACTTCAAAGTTTCCTGGGGTTCAGCAACTACTACAGATTATTCATAAGGGGGTTCGCTGAGATTGCATTGCCACTAACTGAACTGCTTCGAACAAAAGGGGTGGGAGATACTAGGAGAGTCAAGAATCCCGGAGCGCTGTTGCGGTGGACGCCTGCTTGTCAAACGGCGTTTGAGCGGCTAAAAGCAGCTTTCGTCAAAGAGCCCATTTTACAGCATCCTGATCCCTCAAAGCCTTTTGTGGTACAGGCAGATGCCTCCGATTATTCTATTGGGGCATTGTTGATGCAACAAGACGGGACAGGATGCCTCAAACCCTGTGCCTACTTGTCCCGCAAATTCTCCGAGACTGAGAGACGTTGGCATGTTTGGGAAAAGGAGGCATTTGCAGTAAAAGCCGCATTAGAAGCTTGGCGGCATCTGTTAGAGGGGGCAAATCATCCCTTTGAAGTATGGACTGATCATAAAAACCTGGAGGCTCTTAGTACCCCTCGAAAACTGAGCCCCAAACAGGTTCGTTGGGCTCAATTTTTCAATCGATTCAATTTTCAATTGAAATTTATTCCGGGGAAAAAGAACTTCTTGGCTGATGCCTTGTCAAGGCAACCTCAGGATTCCGGGGCAGCGCCAGATGTGGTAAGCACCCTGTGGACGGCGCCCCAATTGGGCATGCAGGCTGTGACGCGAAGCCAAACGCGCGCGCAGCAGCCACCCACCACAGGCGCTGTTCAGCCAAGCACTTTGTCAATTCCCTCCCAGTTGCAACAAAAGTTTCTAAAAGAACTGAAAACGGATACTTGGTTGCTTGCGAATAAGGACAGTGTTACTTTTGACAGAGGCTTCGCTTGGAAATCCAACCGCCTCTACGTTCCTGAAAACCTCAGAAAAGATGTGTTACTACGTTCACACGATGACAAACTCGCAGGTCACTTCGGGTTTGTGAAAACCTTGCACCTGGTTCGGAGGCAGTTCTGGTGGCCCACATTACGTAAAGATGTCAAAGACTACATTGCCTCCTGCACTGTTTGTGCAATGTCTAAACGCAAGGTGGGCAAGCCCCAGGGCCTTCTGCAGCCGGTGGCAGCCCCTTCTTCCCCTTGGGAGGAAATCTCCATGGACTTTATTGTAGAGCTACCACCCAGCCAACGCAAAACGGTCATTTGGGTGGTCAAAGACTATTTCTCCAAACAGGCTCACTTCATCCCTTGCGTGTCCATTCCGTCGGCACGTCAATTGGCTCGTCTATTTCTTGTACACGTGTACAGGCTACACGGATGTCCCTCCCGCTTGATTTCAGACAGAGGTACACAATTTACCTCACAATTTTGGCGGGCATTTCTCAAGCTGTTAGGCACGAAGCAAGCCCTGTCCACGGCTTGGCATCCTCAGACGGACGGGGCCACTGAGGCGGTAAATTCTACTCTGGAGCAGTACCTTCGAGCTTTTGTGAATTATCAGCAGGACAATTGGGTAGACCTCCTACCATTTGCTGAAGTGGCTTACAACAATGCAGTGCATCAAAGCACTGGCCAAACCCCATTTCGGGTAGCCCAGGGTAAAGACTTTGTACCTATCCCTGATCTACCGCAACCTCCTACAGGATCAGCCACTCCAGATGATTGGACAACACAACTGGCAGACTCCTGGCCAATGATTCAAAAGGCATTGGCTGATGCACAAGCGGATTATAAATTGTATGCTGATCGGAAGCGGGCCCCCCAACCTGCATTCCAAGTTGGGGACTCGGTTTACCTTTCCACCAAGTTTATCAAGTCATCACAACCTTCAAAGAAACTTGCGCCTAAATTTGTGGGTCCTTTCCCGATTATTGCTCAGATTAACCCTGTGACTTTTAAACTTGACTTGCCTCATAACCTTAAACGCTTACACCCTGTTTTTCATTGCAGCTTACTCAAACCGACTATTCCTTCTGACCGCTGGCATCGCCAACCTCCACCTCCCACCCCCATCATGATTGATGGTCAGCAACACTTTGAAGTTAAAGAAATCTTGGACTCTAGACGCCTTCGCAATACTTTGCAATATTTAGTTCGTTGGAAACATTTCCCTCATCCAGAGTGGGTCGCTGCACCAGATGTGGCTTCCCCTGTCCTGGTGGCCCGTTTCCACTCTGCTTATCCCACTAAGCCAGGTCCCTAGGTGTATTTTTAGGGAGGCGGTATGTCATGTTCGCCGTTTCAATGTCTTTGATGCATCGCAACGTTTCGCATGTCATTAATTGGATGCGTGTTTCATCTTTCTGGGGAGGATGGGAACGGTTATCTTTTGGCTTTGCTTTGGAATGTATTTGTATTATCTACTGCGCTCAAGGTTACTTTCCCAGGCTAGCAACTCTGACGTTTGCTAGCACCTGTGCCGGGCGGGGCTGTTATGAGGGAGGCGGGATACGTTTGCACCAAGGGTTTAAGTTTGTATTTGGCGCGCTTTTGCTCATTCTCAGCTTTCTTTGTATTTGTCTTTAGTTCTCTAATAAATCAGATTTCATTTAGCAGCCTCTTGTGAGTCTGAGTATTTGGGCTAGGGCAATCATTACACTCAGGTTAGGGGGTTGGAACAAAATCTTGAAAGCCTATCAAAGCACCGAGCTATTTCAGTAGGTATAACCCAGTCAAGGTGGAACTGTTTTGAGTTTCTTTCTCATGCATTCTACTTTCCCAAGATTGAGATACCTTTTTTGTAATGACTCCGCATTCTCCTGACATTCCATCACAGCTTTTGGAGTGAATTCTGGGAAGCTTGTTCTGTTTCTTAACCCTCTTTTATGTTTTACATTACAGTTCTGTGTTTCCTGCTTCACAATGGTAAAAACTATGCCCCTAATTGTCAGCAACTGTGTTTGGAGAGGGTTCAAAGAAGGGTATGAATACCACATGTGACTTTAAGGTTGGCCCACCAAAGCTCCTCCAAATGTTGCAACCAAGCAGAAATTTCTAATTTGACAGTAAGGGAAGTATGTTTAATTAATTTAACTTTAATGTTAATTGTATTTCAATTATATTAAATCAAATTTAGTTTTCGTCCTGGCCCCAACCATTTACTTGGCTGGTCCAATCCATCTTTTGGAGTCCAGCTCTCAGCTCATCAGACATCATTTAATATCCAGAAGGGACCTTACAAACCTTGCTCTAGGCAAAGGATGACCCAAGCGAAGGCCCAACTAACATCCAACCACCACTGCTGAATGGCAAACAAAATTTCACCAGGAGCATTCGTGGTTCCTATTCAGGATCAACCCAAATTATTTTACTGCCAGAAATGGAGTGGGAAATCATTCCCCACCTCTGAAAGCAGATACATACTATTTAAAGTTGCTCACCGCTAGAATAGCAATGTATTATAACTTAGATAACCCAGACTTCCTCTATGAAGAGCTTTGAAATCCATGTTCAGTTTAAAGATTCACTCAAGACAAGAGAGAAAATCAAGGGTTTGAAAGCTGCCAATCATTTTTTTTAACTTAACATGAAGTGAGTACATAGGTCAGTCATTCCCAATATGGTGAGATGTGTTGCATCTCAAAGATAATCATTCTTTCTAAGTATGCATCCATGCAACTTAACATGTGCCAATTTTATGTAGAATTGTGCCATCATATAGTAGGACTGGCACTGAGTCTTCTATTAACTCTTAATATTGTACTATCATTGTATTATTATATGTAAGCTAGTTGTTGGTCCTGATAATTTAACAGAAATTATATATATGTAATTAATAGATAGATGGTTAGGGCTGGGGAGAAGCTATGATTCAACCAATAGTTTATGAATTCAGTTTCAGTTTGTTACAATCAAAGATCAGCCAACAAAAGTTTGTGAAAGTTATTCTGTGATTCAGGGACAGATACTTTCAACTAGTGTCACCACTTTGGTCTAGTGGTTAAGGCAACGGGCTAGAAACCAGGAGGCTGAGAGTTCTAGTCCCACCTTAGGCATGAAAGCCAGTTGGGTGACCTTGGACCAGTCCCTCTCTCTCAGCCCAACTTACCTCACAGGGTTGTTGTTGTGGGGAACATAGGAGGAGGAAGGAGTATTTGGTATGTTCACACCTTGAGTTATTTATAAAAATAAAGGCAGGACAGAAAAATACATGCATACATACTGTATGTTTACTTGGGGAAAAATGTAACTATAGTGTTTACTCCTATGGATTTCTCTCAAATTCCACCCACCCTTCAAAATGGGCCTAGGTTTCAAAGAGCAAACTAGTCAGTCCCTGCCAGCTTCTTTCCCCTGATTTTGGGAAGAAAGAAAGTCTGGACCAAGAAACAATTAGGTAGGCAACTACTGGCCTCCAAGATGTTGCGTAGGTGCACCAAAAGGTGCAAATCAATGCTCTTGAGAAGTTTAGGCACAAGAGGTAAGCAAAAACTCTCTTGGAATGGTAAGAACAGATACTCAATTTCTAGGAAAATGTAAGATGTATGTTAAAATACTGTAAGGGGAAATCTAGAAAGACAAAGTAGAAGCAAGCTATACCCCCCAAACTGAAAATAAATATTAGGAACTTACTAGTCTATGTTATGGCAGAGTACTTACATACAATAGGTCACCTGGCAAATTTATTTATTAATTTCTGTAACTTATATAGCCACCCATCTCACAAAACAAGCAACTCTGGGAGGCATACAACAAGCTAAAACAATTAATAAATACCTAGAAACATTAACATTATTATTAAAAACATTAAAAACTATAAAAACAAAGCTAAAATAGAAAATAGTAGATGAAAGGATGTTAATAATAACAGAGCCACCTCACTAGTTCACCCGTCCCTTGGGGTCCCCAGGCCTGCTGGCACAACCAGGTCTTGAGGGACCTTCAGAAGTGATGAGGCCAAACTCACCTCACAGGGGAGAAGATTCCTCCATGCGGGCACCACAGCAGAAAAGGTCAACTGCCTAGGACCTGCCAAAAGTAGCTCCCTAGGCGATAGAACCCATAACATGCCCTCTCTGCTGGATCTGGTAGGACAGGCAGATGAAATCAGGGAGAGATGGTCCCTCAGATAGTCTGGTCCCATGCCATAGAGGTCTTTAAAGGTCAAAAACAGTACCTTGAATTGGACCAGAAACAAACTGGTAACCAATGCAGCTCGTGAAGCAGAGGTGTAATGTGCGTTCTACCAGAAACACATATAACTGCTTGCACCACTGCATTTTGCATCAGCTGAAGCTTCAGGATACTCTTCAAGGGCAGCCTCATGCAATAGTCCAACCGGGAGATGACCAGGGCATGAGTGACCATGAGTAGGGCCCCTTGATCTAGGAACAGGCACAACTGGCACACAATACAAAGTTGTGCAAAGGCCCTCCTAGCCATGGCTGCCACCTGCTCATTGAGCAGGAGTTGTGAGTCCACAAGGACCTCCAGATTGCGCACAGGGTCTGTTTGGGGCAGTGCAACCCCATTCAGCACCAAAGATAGCAGAGTCCTAGAACCAGGGGACCTCAAAACCCAAAGCCACTCAGTCTTGCCAGGGTTTATTTGAAACCTATTGTTTCCCATCCAGACCCTCACAGCAGAATCTTTCAGTATTTTCTTTCAAGGTGCCACAAGGTGCCACAAGTCTCGTCAATGTTTTATTAGACAAACATAACACTGGCCTTGATGTATGGTTCTCTCTTCCTCATGTCTCAAGAAAACACAGTATGGGATGTCTTTAAAAGCTTCATGCCAGTTTCCGAATAAAATACCTTGGGAAAGGTTGTAAGAATTAAGAAAAAGTTTGCAAAATCCAAGCTTTAAAGGAACATTTTTTACCTGAAGTTTAGATTTAAAGGTAACGTGGCATACCGTGACTTGATATTTCTAACAAGTTTGATTAATTCCTGTTCTTTCCCTGGAGGGGTATTTAATATTGCCCCTTACCCTGTAAAACAAACGAGCTTCTCTGAACATATGCATTCCGCACACATATGCAGACACTGGGCTTCCTGAAAACACTGTAAAAGGAAAATAAAAAGGGCAACTGCTGTGATTCTTAACAGGGTATTACTCACTGCCAAAATTCATAGCTTGGCCAAAACTGTGTGAAGTGTTTAAAATGGCTGATAAACAGTTCTTATCATCAGTACATCCCTATTAAATCTCTTACATTCATCTAATTCTGTTTTATTCTGGAACAGCAAAAGGATATCACGATTTTTTAAAAGTTCTTACATTGCTCCATCCAGGCCACAAGGTGGCTTCCTACCTCCATATTCAACCCATATGGAAATCAGATTTCTCACCACAGAGGGGAAGGGAAAGGGGATGGAGAACCAGTCTGCCCCAAATCCACATTTTTTCCTTTTAAGGGAAGGGTTTGAATGTTCGCGAAATTCCAAGACCCACAAACGCACATCTTGAACTGATGCAATGACATCTTCAACTTCACAGCAGTATGCCTAATTCAGGTCAACAGCACCCTCTGCTGTCCAGTCCACAATGCGTGTATTCCAATGTTGTTTTAAACTAGGTCTCTTCCAGTGTTGTTCTTTGAATTGGCTCTGTTGGGTTCTGCACATTAAATTCTCATTACCTCTTGTTATACATTAGAGTTACTACCATTAGGCTGCAAAAGTCCAGACAATGACTAGATGGCAGCAAAGAGATACTGAGAAGTGTCTGGATTTTTGCAGTTAAGATGTAATATTTACTTATTTATTTGAATTTATTGGCCGCCCAACTCCCAGTAATAGACCTACTATAAATGCTTGCTTTCAAATGTCACGATTAAATAAATTCCACATTAGCCTACCAGTCTGCAGCTAGAAAATTTGCAAAGGAAAAAGGACAACTGAAGGGGCTAGACTACAACTCCTTACAAAGAAAGACTATAAATGTTGGGGCTTTTTAGCTTAGAACTAGACAACCCTGTGACCCAGTGAGTCATCCTTTGAGAGGAAGGTAGTACAGTCTGATGTGACCAGAATGAACATTAAATTTTCCTGAATAGAAAAATAAATGTAGTGGCAAACGAAATTCAATAATAAATCAATATTTACTTACCTGAACAAATAAACAGAATAACCACAGGCAGGCAAAAAAGCAGTGGGAATGGGAGCAGCTTCCGACTTCCTGCTGGCTTCCCCATTGACTTTACTTGTGGGAAGCTGGCAGGGAGCGTTGGAAATCATGATCATGTGACCGCCAGGATACTGCAATGGCCCCAACTTTGTGACTAAAACTGGTCTGAACACCCTGGAAATTTCAATTCCTCCAGAATAATGGGTCTTGGATTTTTTACGCATTCTTTAGGTTAGCAGATTTTAGCTACTTTGATTCAAAAATTGTTGTGGTATAATGCACCATTTGGGCTAACTTGAGGGGACAAACAGACAAACAGATAAGCACAATGAGAATTTTAGTAGTATATAAATAGAGAAAGATAAGGAAGAACATGATGGAAATTTTTAAAAACATGCATCATTTGGAAATGTAGCAGTGTGTGTGTGGTTTCCCCACTCAAGCTCTGTCATGGTCTTATCCAAGATGCCCCCTTTCCCCTCAACTACTGTTATTCATTCATGATCTTCCCATTTTATATTTAATTTGGCACATGAGGTATCTGGGAATTACCAATCTCTGATCTGAAAGAGGCAGAATTAATTGCATTTCATCATCCTGGTCTTCCATTCTAAAAACATTTCACACACACATATCTATAATTCCAGCCACATTGGCAATAGTATGTGTGCACAAACCCACACACTGCACACTCCACATAGGAGAAGAAGATGGGCAGAGTTGATACTCTGTGTTCCTGTCCTTGAGAAAGGATTGGTGGCTCGTAGTCACCATGGGGCTAGCTGGTAGGGTCATCCTCAGGGGAATTAAAATCTACAAGATGGAAGGGAGGCATCAAGATCCAAGCACTGCCCTTTTGTACATGCATGTGGCCTTGGATCATGACAACATGTCTGCCATCTTGTGGGCTGTACAGATTAACCTGCCATTACATTTGCCAGATATTCAACCAGCCACTACAACTGTGCCTTTTAAAGACCACTAACATAGAGGTTAGATCCAGACTAAACCAGTTTGGGAATTGGCCTATGGTTTAGCATGTTGTATGAACCTCACCAGTTGTGAATTATTTAATAAACTGTAATTACAAAACATGGTTTCAGTGATATGAAAGGCAAGCCACTGATGATAACAGATGGTTGTGCTTAGCTCCGTGCAATGGAAAATCTAAGCCATTCTTCAGCTAGGAAATGCAATACAGTTTGTCTTGATTGATTTTCTATGTGGTGCTTCAACTGCAAGTATTATCTAGCTTTTCTGATGTACTGAACAATATTTGTCTCTACTCCAAGGCTTGTTGGACATGGTAATAGACTGGGGACTACAATCTTTGTATTTTCAAAGTTGGGGGGAACAACTATTTTCTTCATTCCTAAAGAAAAAATGAAATCTGATACCAGTACCATTTAAAGGTGACTCTGCATTCATTTCACAGATTCATTCAAACTACAGACATCTTGGCTTAAAACCTCTAGCTTAATTTCTTAATTTGCCTGATAAAAATTTCTTGAGAATTTGAAAGTTTGTATAGCCTTTTGTGTTGTTTGGATGGATCTTAATAAAAATATCACTGAGCTATAGAATTTGGATTCCCACTTCCCCATAGAGAGGGTAATGATTTTTTGTTCTAACAAAACTGTGTCCAAAAATCTACCATCAGCCATTGCTTAATTCTATATTCCTTAACAGCTGTGATTAGATGAAACATATAAGTCAATCTTTCCTGCCCTGATGCCTTCCATATCAGGAAGGCAACAGGCTGGGGAAGGCTATTGTAATTTTGAGTTGTATAAGCATCTGGCATCATGGAAGTGCATGATAATTAACAGTGCATCTTGGACCATAATGGAGGCCATATGGCTTAATTTGTTGTTGAGTATCACCTCTGGAATTTGCTACATTGAAAAACTGGAATAATTTCATCATGCTTTTAATTTTCTACCAAGAACCACGGCCTGAAACACACACACACATCCTCCAATGTGGGAAATGGTTTGCCACCTGATGTTATTCATTTACTCTACAACAGGCAATCCCACACAGACTTCAGTAACTGAATGTGTTAATAAACTGACCAGAGCTGTGTGCTTTGAAATACCTGGCTGTACTTACTGCAGCCCTGCTGCACCTCTACTCATTCTGCAAGGGTTACTGGTTAGAGATGGGGGAGGGAAGGAGCAGGGAGGAAGTGGTGCTCTAGTATTTTCATATCCACATATGAAAATGGCATTTATGCAGCCATTTTCCCTCTCCCACCACTGAAGTCTGAAGAATTAATTGCAAGGCACTTGCAGACATGTTAGCCTTGTTGAAAACTAAGGTAGCGATAGTATTTCCCCCAGGGCATTTGCACCCTGCTCATGGCTTCCTCATAGAGCACTTTCAGATGGCCAGCCTTGCCAACACCTACTAACTCTCATGTCATAATTCAAACGCAGCTGGAATTGGTTGAGCAGTTCTGACTCTTTCCACCTAATGGGAATGGGCATGTTTATATATCTGCAAGTTTATAGAGCACACAGAGAACCAACAGTTAATCAGCAGTTGCTTTTCTGGTCCAGTAATTGAGCACAGAGTACTATCAGCCAGTCAGTGCTCAGTTGCCAGCCAGGACTGAATGCCTCCTCACATTCACTCAGTTTTGTGCCAAAACAAACATCTCTTTCCTTACGTTAAAAAAGAAAAAGAGAGAGATTAAAATTGCTAGTATTGGCCTGGTTGCCATCGTGTTTTCTCCTCAAGCTGACATGTCAATAATTCTATGTTGGGGTACCTTTACTAGCTGCGAGGTCACCTCACTACAGCAGGATCCGAGGGGGCTACAAAGTGGAGGAACTCCGATGTCCCTTCCCCTCCCACCTCAAACCAGATCACAGATAAGGTGGCAGAACACAATGACTTCTGCAGTGGCCTCCCATTTAACAACAAACATCCTGGAAGAAAGCAGCATCAAACTCTTTCCATATTGTTCCCAAGAACCCTGCAAGAGCATGCATACATAGTCCCTGGAGGTCAAGCTTAACTTAACAAAAAGTGTGAAATACAGAAATGCCGCAAGGACTAAATATAAGGACAAGGGTTTGGCCAGAGCATCATCTGATGGAGAAGGAGGGTCCCTTGAATTCAATTGCACCTCTGCCTGGAAGAGCCACTAGGCATGGGTTCTAGATGGAATCCAGCAAGACTCTGCTTATGTTCAGTAGCAAGCAGAATTGCTATATAGTTTTATATTGCCTAGAATAATCCCTTTCAGCAAAGAATCGTTACCTTGTCGTGGTGCTGGAGCTTGAGCACCTCAATGATGCCATGAGCTAAACCATGAAGGGCCACCCAAGACGGGAAGGTCATGACAGAGAGGTCAGACTAAATGCGATCCCTGGGGAAGGTAATGGCAACCCACCCCAGTATTCTTGCCGTGAAAACTAAATGGATCAGTACAACCAGAGATATGTCGGTATACCATTGGAAGATGAGACCCCCAGGTTGGAAGATGGTCAAAATGCTACTGGGGAGGAACAGAGGATGAGTTCAACTAGCCCCAGATGTGATGACGCAGCTAGCTCAAAGCCGAAAGGACGGCTAGCGGCCGACGGTGCTGGTGGTGAACGGCGAATCCAATGTTCTAAGGATCAACACACCATTGGAACCTGGAATGTAAGATCTATGAGCCAGGGCAAATTGGATGTGGTTATTGGTGAGATGTCAAGATTAAAGATAGACATTTTGGGCATCAGTGAACTGAAATGGACTGGAATGGGCCACTTCACATCAAATGACCACCAGATCTACTACTGTGGACAAGAGGACCACAGAAGAAAGTGGCTAAAGCAGTCCTTGGATACAATCCAAAAAACGACAGAATGATCTCAATTCAAATTCAGGGCAAGCCATCTAACATCACAGTGATCCAAATATACGCCCCAACCACAGATGCCGAAGAAGCTGAAGTAGAGCAGTTCTATGAGGATCTGCAGCACCTACTGGACAACACACCTGAAAGAGATGTTATTTTCATCAGAGGAGACTGGAATGCTAAGGTGGGCAGTCAAATGACACCTGGAATTACAGGTAAGCATGGCCTGGGAGAACAAAATGAAGCAGGACATAGGCTGATAGAATTTTGCCAAGACAACTCACTCTGCATAACAAACACTCTCTTCCAACAACCTAAGAGACGGCTTTATACATGGACTTCACCAGATGGACAACACCGAAATCAGATGGACTACATCCTTTGCAGCCAAAGGTGGCGGTCATCTATACAGTCGGTAAAAACAAGACCTGGAGCTGACTGTAGTTCTGATCACGAACTTCTTCTTGCACAATTTAGGATCAGACTAAAGAGATTAGGGAAGATCCACAGATCAGCTAGATATGAGCTCACTAATATTCCTAAGGAATATGCAGTGGAGGTGAAGAATAGATTTAAAGGACTGGACTTAGTAGATAGGGTCCCGGAAGAACTATGGACAGAAGTTCGCAACATTGTTCAGGAGGCAGCAACAAAATACATCCCAAAGAAAGAGAAAGATGGCAAGGACCTAACAGAAGAAGAAGAGATCAAGAAAAGGTGGCAAGAATATACGGAAGACCTGTATAGGAAGGATAACAATATCAGGGATAGCTTTGACGGTGTGGTCAGGGAGCTAGAGCCAGACATCCTGAAGAGTGAGGTTGAATGGGCCTTAAGAAGCATCACTAACAACAAGGCAGCAGGAGATGATGACATCCCAGCTGAACTGTTCAAAATCTTGCAAGATGATGCTGTCAAGGTAATGCATGCTATATGCCAGCAAATTTGGAAAACACAAGAATGGCCATCAGATTGGAAAAAATCAACTTATATCCCCATACCAAAAAAGGGGAACATTAAAGAATGTTCAAACTATCGAACAGTGGCACTCATTTCACATGCCAGTAAGGTAATGCTCAAGATCCTGCAAGGTAGACTTCAGCAATTCATGGAGCGAGAATTGCCAGATGTACAAGCTGGGTTTAGAAAAGGCAGAGGAACTAGAGACCAAATTGCCAATATCCGCTGGATAATGGAAAAAGCCAGGGAGTTTCAGAAAAACATCTATTTCTGTTTTATTGACTATTCTAAAGCCTTTGACTGTGTGGACCATAACAAACTGTGGCAAGTTCTTAGTGGTATGGGGATACCAAGTCATCTTGTCTGCCTCCTGAAGAATCTGCATAACGACCAAGTAGCAACAGTAAGAACAGACCACGGAACAACGGACTGGTTTCAGATTGGGAAAGGAGTATGGCAGGGCTGTATACTCTCACCCTACCTATTCAACTTGTATGCAGAACACATCATGCGACAAGCTGGGCTTGAGGAATCCAAGGCTGGAGTTAAAATCACTGGAAGAAACATTAACAATCTCAGATATGCAGATGATACCACTTTGATGGCTGAAAGCGAAGAGGAACTGAGGAGCCTTATGATGAAGGTGAAAGAAGAAAGTGCAAAAGCTGGCTTGCAGCTAAACCTCAAAAAAACCAAGATTATGGCAACCAGCTTGATTGATAACTGGCAAATAGAGGGAGAAAATGTAGAAGCAGTGAAAGACTTTGTATTTCTAGGTGCGAAGATTACTGCGGATGCTGACTGCAGTCAGGAAATCAGAAGACGCTTAATCCTTGGGAGAAGAGCAATGACAAATCTTGATAAAATAGTTAAGAGCAGAGACATCACACTGACAACAAAGGCCCGCATAGTTAAAGCAATGGTGTTCCCCGTAGTAACATATGGCTGCGAGAGCTGGACCATAAGGAAGGCTGAGCGAAGGAAGATCGATGCTTTTGAACTGTGGTGTTGGAGGAAAATTCTGAGAGTGCCTTGGACTGCAAGAAGATCCAACCAGTCCATCCTCCAGGAAATAAAGCCAGACTGCTCACTTGAGGGAATGATATTAAAGGCAAAACTGAAATACTTTGGCCACATAATGAGAAGACAGGACAGCCTGGAGAAGGTGCTGATGCTAGGGAGAGTGGAGGGCAAAAGGAAGAGGGGCCGACCAAGGGCAAGGTGGATGGTTGATATTCTAGAGGTGACGGATTCGTCCCTGGGGGAGCTGGGGGTGTTGACGACCGACAGGAAGCTCTGGCGTGGGCTGGTCCATGAAGTCACGAAGAGTCGGAAGCGACTAAACGAATAAACAACAAGAATAATCCCACGATATCTGCAAGCAAGACCCTAAGTACATTAAACTCAGAAGTAAATCTCATTCCACATCTAGTTAGTCTCTACCACGAGAGAAAAACTTGTTCTGTAGTTTCTATTGCCTCTTGTTTCTAACAGCTAAAAACTCTTACACATTTATTGAGTTTTACCCTGTAGAAAGCATGTTTGGGACAGCATTTCCCCATATAGGTTTGTTTCCCTATATATTTTGTGCAATAAAACAAATTCTCGTTTTCCACTATTGTTCTGGATCATAAGACCAGAAAATTCCCATAGAGAAAGAAGAGAGAGATCGCTTTTTATTATGGGGAAGATTTTTCCTAATATTGGCCCCTTAACTCATTATTTCTGCACATGCAGAGATGGGGGGTGGTTGGGGGGGAAACAGTGGTAGGTTGTGGCAAGAAGAAAAAAACTGAATATCCATATTTAGGCAATTACTGTTATTAGGTCAATTCAAACTTCACCATATAGATACTGATGCACAGTCATCTTGCTAAATATCAACTTGTCTAGTTTCTGTCTTCTTCTTTCAGCAACAGAAAAATCAGTGCCTTTTGCTTATGAACAGAGACACTACTGCGCAGCAGATAGATTGTATATTTTTAAAGGGAGGGGGTTAGTGAAGAAACAATTGCTTGTTTCTTCATCCAACAGCAAAGGGGAGATTGCGACCTGATACTGTCATAGCACCAGATTCTTTTTGGCTCAGTTTATAAACACAGAGCCACAATGTGGTTCTTTTGGCTCTGACTTTACATATCGGGCAAGCACAGCAGTTGTGTTTGTAGCCCATCGTTTATAGGCTCTTGTGTAACCCTAATCATAATATTTTATTCAAGAAACCATGATAAACCAAACTTGGCTTGGTGCAAAATGGGAACCAGTATCCCACCTGGAATACAGAGCAGGACCTTCCTTCCAGATCTCATCAGATACAAAGCTACAGGGGGTGTGGCAGGCTTTGCACTGCAAAGAGGGGGGCAATGGCTGCTTTCAGCTTTTTTGCCTTCTTCCCAGCACAAAGCCAGCCCCATAAGGCCCAGTAGCCAGGCCAGACATGTCTCATCAGCAGCGGGAGCAAGAAGATGGCAGCGAAGGTCAGCTGGGGTGGCAGAGTGCAGGGCAGCAGGGGTCTCAGAACACAGGGTGATGAGGGCCTCCAGGACTGGGCTGGGGCGGCTGCAGCTTCCCAGGGCGTGGCAAGCAGCCCTGGAGCCACACTGGTCTGGGGCTGCTTGCCGCCTTGCAAGGTAGGGTGCTGGGCAGCCAAAGGGCAGAGAAAGGTGGGGGGAGTTGGAGGCAGTCCCTT